>NC_063335.1:32001221-32040216 GCF_021869965.1 Rhincodon typus
GTGGGGGGGTGGGGGCAGTGGGGGCGGTGGTTGGGCGGTGTCCTTGCTGCAGCATTACAATGAGAGTAGCCCAGGCAGCCCGAGGGGCAACATCAAAGGGCAGAGTGTCCTGTAAGTGGACTGAAAATGTTATACCACAGTCCCTCAGCGCATGGATGTATGTGGCTGGTGCCCACGGAGTATGCCTAACATGGAGACCTTTTGGAATAAACAGCAAGCTGAATCTGCCAACTACCCTCTTTAGCTTCCATATTGGGTTTTTCAGGTTTGATGAATTTAGTCAGATAGGAAACTCAAAAAAAGAGATGATTTAGACTATCATAATGTGTTTAATAAATAATAATCCCCCTTAATTGGCAACTTGCTGCCTCGTGAGAAACTCACCAAGCCACTTGTGAAAAACATAAAAGATGGAGCGAGGTGGTCCTGATGTCAAGATGGTGCTCACTGGATTTCTGGTCCGAATCTGCCACAGGTCACATTGTTCAGACCCCTACAAATGTCCAACCCAGACCCTGAGATACTCCAGACCAGTATCCCAATATCTGGTAGCAAGATTGACCAAGTCACAAGATAAAAGAAAACTCAATTCTAATCAGTTACAAGATTGACAAGGATTGATGATAGAAAACCAATTTAACTATTTGGAACTGGAAAATCCAACTTTGTGTTGATTAAAGAGTCGTAGGGTTGTACAGCACGGAAACAGACCCTTTGGTTCAACTCATCAATGCCAGCCAGATATTCTAAAATTAATCTATTCCCATTCGCCAGCATTTGACTCCACCTAAACTGAACACCTCATGGGTGGTAAAACCAAAAGAACTGTGGATTCTGTAACTCAGAAACGAAATCAGAAATTGCTGGAACAGCTCAGCAGGTCTGGCAGCATCTGTGGAGAGAAATTAGAGTTAACACTTTGGGTCCCGTTCTGAAGAAGGGTCACTGGACCTGAAACGTTAACTCTGATTTCTCTCCACAGATGATGCCAGACCTGCTGAGTTTTTTGAGCAATTTCTGCTTTTACCTCATGGATGGTATTGTTTTAAAGCAAGACCAAATGCTCATTTATAAATTCACAGTGCAAAATAACTTGTGTCTCCTCATTTTACTCCCACTAAAGCAGTGGATTGACCCAGATATCTTTCCCACCATCTCTTCTAGATCAAAACTTTGTCAAAGAAACACCACATTGTAAAGCAGTTGCCAATGACTGCAGTAACATAATAACATTATTAATGGAATGTTTTCATCTTTAAACTGAGGTACTTTCACTTCAGTCAAGAACTTTAACAGAGTTCCCGAGTGCAAGATAAGATAAACTTTGGAGAAAATCTTTTAAGCTGCCTCAAGTAGAGTATCAAATAAATGCAATGGGCCATGAACAGGAATGGTTTTCAACTCAAACTTCAATTTTTGAAAATTATGAGACAGTTTTATTTCTCTAACAACTCATTAAGTTGCTAGAAAGGTACACATCTGCTCATTGTTTATTTGAAATTATCCAACAGGTTTGCAATATAAACAGCAAAGGGTTATTATTGGAGCTTAACAACTTTGGTTGGCCTTGATTGGCTGATTAGCCTCACACATATTTTTGAAAAAGTATTAGAATCAATCATTAAACAGCAGAACATTTGTAAATCATAATCTAATGAAGCAGAGTCAGCATGGCTTCACGAAAGGGAAATCATGTCTGACTAATTTATTGGAGTTTTTCAAGGAAGTCTTAACAGAGTGGAGAGAGGGGAAGCGGTAGGTATGTTGTATTTGGACTTCCTGAAGGCGTTCAACCAAATACCTCACAAAAGGTTAAGATGCAAGATAAGAGCCCACAGTCTTGGAGGTAATGTATTGGCATGGATAGAGAATTGGCTCATGGGCAGGAAATAGCAAACAATGATTAGGGGTTCTTTTTCAGACTGGTAACCAGTGATCAGTGGGTTGCACAAGGATCAGTTAACAGCTATTTATGATATATATTAACAAAATGGTGGAAGGAAGTGAATGCACAGTAACCAAATTTACAGATGACACTAAAATAAGTGGAAGGGCAAGTTGCAAGAGGGATGCATTTTACAGAGGGATAACGATAGGTCAAGTAACTGGGAAAAAAGTTGGCAAATGGAGTATAACGTGGAAAAATGCAAAGTTGTTCATTTTGGAAAGGAGAATAAAAAACTCATGAAGAAATGGAGAAAAACTGCAGAAATCTGTAACACAAAGGAACTTGGGGATGTTTGTGTATGAAACACAGAAAGCTCGCACACAAGCGCAGCAGGTAATCAGGAAGGTGGCCCTTATTTCAAGGGGATTGAAGTATAAGAGTAGGGAACTCTTACTGCACCTGTACAAGCTGCTGGTGAGACCATATCTGCAGTACTGTGAGTAGTTTAGGTCCCTTATTTAAGGAAAGACATCATTTCATTGGAGACAATGAAACAAAGGGTCCCGACCTGAAATGTCAACTTTCCTGCTCTTCTGATGCTGCTTGGCCTGCTGTGTTCCTCCAGCTCCACACTGCGTTATCTCTAAGTAGGTTGGGACTCTACTCACTGGAGTTTAGAAGAATGAGAGGTGAGCTTATTGAAACATATAGGATTCTTAAGGAGCTTGATAAATGAATGACTGCTGAGAGGATGTTTCCTCTCATGGCAGAGTCTAGAACCATAGGGCATAATCTCAGAATAACTGGGTGCCAATTTAACAGTGAAATGTGGAGGAATTTCTTTGAGGGTTGAGAGTCTCTAGAATTCCTTGCCACAGAGAGGTGTTGGGGCACAGTCCTTGTGCATGTTTGAGTTTGAGATAGCTAGATCCTTGATCAGTCAGAGAATCAAGGATTACAGGGAAAGGGCAGGAAAGTGAGGAATGTCAGATCAGCCATGATCTTATTGAATGGTATAGCAGGATCAAGGGGCTGAACAGCTGACTCCTGTTCCTATTCCTAATGGTTCACATGGCTTATGATATCCTTTCTGTTACTTTTTCAGTGTATGTAGAGTATAGGTTTCTTCAATTATCCCTGAGTTTCTTCAACAATCACAGAATGCTGAGAACCCAAAAGAAATCTCTACGATTTTCAACATCAGCCTGAAGTAGTTTTGCTAGATACTATCAAACATTTTGTCTGATATGGGGGTGAAACATTTTGCTGGCAGAAACTGTTCTATGTAAATACGACTGTCAGCCTGGGGAAGTCTGTAGAAGGTTGAGATAGATTTTTAATCAATTAGGGGGATTCAAAGGTTATAGAGAAATGGCAGGAAAGTGGAGTTGGAGGATGATCAGATCAGCCATAATTCCTTTGAATGGTGGAGCAGACTCCATGGGCTTAATGACCTATTTCTGTTCCTGGATCTATGGTCTTAAACTAACACAGCTAGGGCAAGAATTTCATCCTGTCACCAAACATCATACCTGCTGTGGGGCGGACAGAGGTGAGAAGATGCACATATTCATGCCACCAGCCAGCTTGACAGTCTGCCAGTGCTAGTGTGCCCCCTGACACTCAGCAGGGTTACCCAACTACAAGCAGTGGGAGCTCATTCGGGAGATTAAATAGCCACAACACCAATTGTAAGAAGTCATTTCCAGTCAGCCCTTGGGACATCAGGGACAAGATTAGTCACCTGGAGGAAGCCTCCCAGCAGCTTGTCAATGATCCGACAGATTTTTAAGGCTTTCCTGAGCAGTTTGACTGCAGCTACAATTACAGGCTTTCCTAAGAGAGGGTTGCCCTCTGTAAGAGCGGTCAGCTGCTGATGTTCACATATCTGTCTCTAGCCAGGGGACAGCTATACCTTCCACATAGCAAGGTATTCCCTGGACTGTCCTGCAGTCATTATTCACAAAATATCTTTATATACGTACATAGTTACTGAAGTAGTTTGGTTCTGTACAGTAGCATATGAAGAAACAAACAGGCATTGGAGTTTGACTCTATCCAGCAGCTGTCCTGTTCAATAGGAGCTGCTGCTGCTCACAAGTGCAGTGGGTTTCACGTTCTGCAGACCCACAATTCACTATCTATCCTCAACAGCACCCTCCACCCCACCCCTCTCCCAAACTGCCCCACTGCTCCCATGACTGTGTTAGTGCTGGGTCAGAAATCACACGACACCAGGTTATAGTCCACCAAGCTTATTTGAAAACACAAGCTTTCGGAGTCTAAGCTGTTGGACTATAAACTGGTGTTGTGTGATTTCTGGCCTTGTCCATCCCAGTCCAACACCGGCACCTCCACATCATGTGTTAGTGCTGGAGAGCGATGTGCATCACAAGATCAGGAATAAGTATAAACCATTCAATGTTTTAACACAAAGAGGTTAAAAGCTTTTATTCGTTAATATTCTAGATGTGTAGACAAGATTCTATGTAATAAATTTTATCAAAGCGTTCCTTTAAATCCTGATTAGGATGCAGTTAATTAGCATTCCTCTTTGCAAAAAGAAAGGAGGAGAAAGATCAGTCAATAGAGAGAATCAAGTTGAAATGCATAATGTATTAAGCGCACTATAAAGAGATTGCTTTGGGGTTTTTTACATCCACACTAAATTCTTTTGCACTTGTAGATGTGAATTTGAAAGTAATTTGCAGTCTCTAACTACAAAAATGCTCTTGCTTCCATTTGTTCATCCTGTGTATAACGGAGAAAGTATCCAACAGATTTACTTCAATCCATTTGTTAGTTACACAGCTCATAACGGTTATGCCTCTGCACCAATTAGGTTAGGAAGACTTGCCTGAATCAATAAAGCTGCAGACACTGGAAAGTAGAGTAATCTGATCTCATGGTCTTCAATTGTAAAAGTCTCATGTAAAAACTCTGAGAAAAGTGACCTCAGGATGATAGTATAAAAGTCTACCTGCAAGACACCAAGGGGCAATTATTACTGGTGCTGGAAACAAGTGTAAAAAAAGAAAATGTATCTGACAAGCCATGACCCAGCTTTATAATGGAATAACAATAATTTCACAGCTTGGAAAGCAAGAAGCCTTCAAATTCTGCCTCAATCTCTGTACTGGTGATTTCCTTTTGCATTTTAGCTGGAAATTATTTATGCACTTCTTTTTTCCCGTCTTTTCATCATCAAGGAGTAACAGCTGCAACTTTACGCAAATTAGCTGCATTAAAATTGCAATAAGGATTATGCCACTCAGACATGTAAATAGCAATGATTATTCCTAAATAATTCATGGTTATAATGGTAACTATAAAAAGTCTGCCCTATTCTTGATTAAGGGCAAATATTTGTTAAATTTCTTCCATGGCTGAAGAATATAAGGAAGATGTACTTTAATCTTGTACAGCAGTGGTAAAACCAGGAGGCCCAGGTTCAAGCCTCACCTACTCCAGTTGTGTGCAATAACATCTTTGTATAATAAGGGTTCTTGTGGTCCTATGGTAGTGTCCCTGCCCCTGGACTTGGAGACCTGGGTTCATGTCCCACCTGCTCCCGATGTGTGTAATAACACCCCTGAACAGGTTGATTAGAAAAATAGGTCAAATAAAAAAACTTAAAATTAATTTCACCATCAGACCAAAAACTAATGAGATTTCATACATTATCTGTCCCATGTCCCTGCCCAGTACTTGTCTTAGTTCCACAGTATCTTCAGTCATTGATTGTTTTTTGAACTCATGCATAATATGCACTTGCAGAATTAAAATAAACAGGTCAAAAGTATGGGAGATAACAAGTTGAATTGCATTAGATTTAAGGGCAAGGTTTCTGTAAGTCGAAGTGGTTTGCATCCATTTTACTATTTCATTTAAAACTCCATTCTGATGAGCAGTAAATCTACTTTGGCAGTGCTGCTGTGTACATACATGCATTGCCCCAGTTCAAAATCCTGGAAGCAGAAATTGCTGAATCCCATGGGTAAGACCATTTTAATATGACCTGAGAATTTACTTCATGGGGATGAAAACTCCATAAGCCAATGCCTGTGCAATTCAATGTTCTAAACCTGACCAAACTTGGTTTTCTCAATTTTGAGAATACAATGGATCACTCGTCACTTTCAGAAATGGTTTTAATTTTAAGTTTGCCGTTATGGTCCTTCAGAACACAGCATATCTAGGATGTATTGATGTCCATCATGTCTAACTAAGGCACAAAGGGAGGAAAATACAAAGGAAAAAGAGCAGTACAGCACAGGAACAGGCCCTTCGATCCTCCAAGCCTGCACCGACATTTTTTTGTCTTTCCATACTAAAACTATATTCACTTACAAAATCCGTATCCTTTTATTCCTTCCTATTCATGTATTCGTCCAGATGTTTCTTGAATTGTGTCTGCTTCCACCATCTCCTCTGACAATGTGTTCCAGGCACTCGTCATCCTTTCCGTGAAAAATTTGCCTCGCACATCTCTTTTAAACTCCACCCCCCTCCCCACGCCGCACATTGAACTTGTTGTGTCCCTAGTAATTGACTCCTCAACCCTGGGAAAAAGCCTTACACTTTCCACTCTATCCATGCCATTCACAATCTTATAAGCTTCAATCAGGTCACCCCTCAACCTCCTACATTCCAATGGAAACGAACCCAGCCTATCCAAACTTTCTTCATAGCTAAATTCCCCATACCAGGCAACATATGTCATCGTTTTCCCATGTTTGTTTGGAATAATAATGTACCATCTACTGGTGGATATGTCCTCACCACCCATCATGGTGGAAATTTCTAACAAACTGGAAAAGGGGTGGGGTTTCAACATATTTGAGTTTCATCCCAAAACTTGACCTTAAATTGTTCCATTTATAACATCTCTTTCTACTTTCACATCACTGGCCTTGCCACAGGCCTGTTCCTGGACACAGCACCGTATCTGGGAAGTATAAGTGAAATCATCTTGGTGAATCTAAGCAGCCTGCAGCAGGCACAATGGCTGCAGCAGACTGGCCTTTTCATCTATTGCTGAAGATCAACAACTCATGACATTCCTAAAAACTATTTGCTGCAGATACAACAGCAGTTCTCTGAACATGTCTAAAGACTGGACTTCAGGCCCATGCCCTCTGGTTGTTCCTCATAATAGATCCCTCAATTTGTGGAGAGGAACACACAACAGAGCAAAGGGATAATATCTAGAGTTATGAATCTTCATATCTTTTTGTTCACATTTACACTCTGAGGCTGAGCTTTTTTGAAAGAAAAGATAATCCCAAGATGTCTCCAAAATGTGACCCTAAAGTCGTTAGGCATTCTGACCATAAATTTCGGATTTTGCAGTCAGCCCAGAATGGAAACCAGTAGACGAAGATTCATCTTCTGAAACCTCTTGTGTGGCCATTGACAATGCATGGCTGTGAAAACTGAACCAATGGCGATGAGGCTTGAAGTACACTTGAAATGAAAGGACTCAGACTAATAATATGTGTCACAGACAGCCCAATGTATAAACACGTGAGTTCTTGAAAATGACATTAAGAGGACTCAGTTTCAGACAGTAACATCAGGAAAGTTTACACAATTTGGGTATATGAAAGGAATAGGATGGGGTGTATTTGGAAAGATGCTATGAGAGATACAACACCTGGGAAATGAGCACAAGGAAGTCCCAGAAAGAAGACGTGGGTGGACAACATCAAAACGTGGATTTGTCTCTCTATAAAACAGGCAGTAGAGAATAAAGCTGAAAGGGGAAAGATTGTTGATAGTGCGCTCAACTTTTGGAACGAGCGTGGGTGAATGAAAGACATGGCAAGCAAACCTATAAAGCAAGTAAGGTGAGGTGTATCGTGCTCCAGAAGGACAAATTGGATCTCACTGAGTGGTCCTTGTGATAAGGAGTGGTCAACTTTGCAAAACACTATTTAATGGATCTTTTTGGAAGCTAAAGGGAAATGGCAGGATATCAGATGGGGACGTTCCCCTCATGAGAGAGGTAAGAATCCTGCCTAAAACGTGACTAATGAGGGGAAAAGCTACAGTTTTAACTGCAATAACCCTGCTTTTAACATGTGAGTTAGCTATGTTCCCAATGACCTGGGGGACATGGTGATTAGCACTGCTGCCTCACAGCTTCAGGGACCCGGGTTTGATTCCACCCTTGGGTGACTGTATGGAGTTTTCACATTCTCCTCGTGTCTGCGTTGATTTCCTCCAGGTGTTCCGGTTTCCTCTCACAGTCCAAGGATGTGCAAGTCAGGGTGGATTGGCCATGCTAAATTTCCCATAGTGTCCAGGGATGTGCAGGCTAGGTTGATGAGCCATGGGAAATGCAGGGTCACGGGAATGTGCAGGGGGGTGGGTCTGGATGGGATAGTCTTTGGAGGGTTGGTGCAGACTCGATGGGCTGAATGGTCTCTTTCTGCATTGTAGGAATTCTAGAACCTGGGGCAATATCAGTGCTACAATATACTGACAGATGTGAATCTGACTTGACTAACATTAATATTCCTTAAATTACTTCAAAGACAAAAGCATACAGCATAGATTAGGCTTCCCAATTATAATGCTATGCTATCACACCACGTAGTGTCTATGTTTATAGTCAGTATCTCAACTTCAGACAACAATCAGAGTTTAAGGAATCCTTGGAACCTGACTCAGTGGAAATTATGAGGTTATTGCAATGCAAATTCTGGTTGCACAATGAACTAATAGTTCAACAGGATGCTCCCTCCATGTAAAGTGGCAAATTATAAAGAATAAAGTGCTGTTAACACCACATTAAATCTACCAAAGGCATAGTGCAACCATAAACTAAGTGTATGACTGTTAAAGCAAAGTACCAGTATCTATACATCCATGGCTCTTAATTATTAAAATAGACACAGGAAGATTATTTACAACCACAAGGCTTCTTTATTCAACTGTCAAAAATAACAGGATAATAGGTCAGAAATGACAACCACAAACAAACTGAGGAAAAAGGTGACAAAAAATTAAACAAATCTGAAAAAAGATGCAAATGATGGAGCAATTGGAATGACGCAGGGCTAAATCAGCTGCAAAAGCAGAAAGGTCTTAGGCTGGATAGAAATTAAAAACCAAGATGCTATCTATGGTTGTTTGACTTGCAGCCAGACATGCAGTAGTTTCTTTCTTATTAAACTGAAACACTTTAATTTGGTGTTTTATTGGTCAGTGCCTCAACAGTTGAGACTGATACTATAAAATTACACAAAAAGTATGAGGTTGTGGAAATGTTTTCATTGATTTACAGAAAGAAAATGGCCAATTTAGAAATTCTGAGATGTTCTATCTTCAATCATAACAGGTATGAGAAAACACAAAGTCGGAGCACAATACTGCAGATGCTGGAATCTGCACTGAAAAGAACAAATGCTGGAGATCACAGCAGGTCAGGCAGCATTCATAGAGAGGGAGCAAGCTAATGTTTCGAGTCTAGATGATTCTTCATCAGAGCTGAAGGGAAATGTGGAGGGGACAGCAGTTATGCAATAGTTGGGGTGTGGTGAGTAGGGATGGTGTCACCATCTATCAATGTCTTTTCTGGCCCAGCACTCTACACCCCACCAAATCCACCAACCCCACCCCCTCCCCCCAAACTATAGCATAAAACCTGACCCCTCCACATTTCACTTCAGCTCTAATGAAGAGTCATCAGACTCCTAGCATTAGCTTGCTCTCTCTCCATGGATGCTGTCTGACCTGCTGTGATCTCCAGCATTTGTTGTTTTCAGGTATGAGAAAAAGTCAGTAACAACTGAGGGAGGTACAAGTCTCGAAAGACCTGCAGTATCACGTGACCATTACATGACCTGCTAATAAGAGCTGGTCATACCTCTAAGGTATGGGATAGTCAATTGTGTAACTAAAGCTGAGGAACCAAAGGCTAATGCAGAATTGACTTTAGCTGGGCACAGGTGCATTAACATTAAATGTCAAATTTATTAATAATGTTCAGATAATGATCATGGTAGAGTTGATCAGAAAACAACGACAAAAATATTTGCAGTAGTGATAATCCTTCACAGCACCTGCATTTATATAGTTGTCTTTTTACAACCTTCAAACATCAGCAAGCATTTTACAACTAAGTACTTTCCAAGTGCAATCACTGTTGTAATGTAGAGAAAATGTAGCAGAAAATGTGTTTGTTGGAAGGATGCATTACAGCAAACAGCCCTTTAGAACTGAAATGAGGAGGAATTTCTTCAGCCAGGGGGTGGTGAATCTGTGGAACTCATTCCACAGTCTTTTGTGGCAGGCCAACTCATTGAGTGTCTTTAAGACAGAGATACACAGGTTCCTGATGAGTAAAGGGATCAAGGGTTATGAGGAAAAGTCAGGAGAATGGGGTCAAGAAAGATATCAGCCATGATGGAATGGTAGAGCAGACGTGATGGGCCGAATTGCCTATTTCCGCTCCTACATTTTATAGTCTTATGATCTTGTGAAGACAGTTTTTTTTGTAGGGACACTGTTTCTGGAATAACTATCGACAAAAGTACTGGGGAGAACACCTTGATAGAGTAGACTCCAGCTCCAGTGCAATAAACTCTAGTGGACACTTCCTTGTGGCTCTGCTGCTCTGGACATAGCCCCTTGGGCAGCATAAGTTGAAAGTTGTCCAGCTCACTCCCACTGATGTTCTGATGGAAGGTGTAAGACAGGCTGTAGATTCTTGGTTCATACAGATCTGTTTGGAGAGAAACTATTTTGAAACATTGCACAGGGTTGGAGGATCTGAGTTTATATTGGTGATACTCTAATTTTGAGAATCAGATTTGATTCCCCTGTGATCATCGAATTAGAATTTACTGTTTCATGTTCTGAAAGATAGAAATCAGCATAGGCAACAAATTTCTTGGCAACATGTTGAATCTTTTCTTAAACTACAAGGTGGTATTGATCTCCGTCTACAGAAAATCAGTCTGCAGAAAATCAATCAAAGAAACAATCACCTATGCCTATGGAACAACGCATTATGAAAACCACTTCAGTAATCTGGCCAGTTTTGTCACTTTCTTTTTAATTTATCCCTTAACTGTGTCTGTTGGTCTGATGTTCATGTGAGACTGAAAACAAAGGGCATTGGGTTTAAATGACAGACACCAATTGTTGTTTAGTTTTACTCTGCTAAAGTTACTGTATCATAAATAAACTGTTAAGTCTTTTGTTTAAGATACAAACCTGCTATCTGGAATTGACTATTTGCAGAGTCTGAGAATGGTTATTCAAAAAGAGTGGTTAGAAACACTTAGGGTCAATTTTGAGGATCTTTGAAGATTTTAATTTTATTTTGTTGCAAATATGGAGGTAGGAAGGCAGATTTGACTTGGCTGCCTGATTCCATGTTGTAGCACTATCTTAGATATTGTACAATATAGTATTCACTCCTGTGGTGTAAACTACAATTGGTTCTTGCAAGTATTCATCACCAATTATTTTTTAAATTGCAGTCTCTATTTACTTGTAAGTACTGATATTGATAAACTTACAACATACCTGGAGATATAGTCTACACAGAGGCAATCTTGCTAGTTTGTTAAATATAAAGGAGACAGCATTTCATAACAGAACCTAATCTATAGCGAGTTAAATTGACTAAGTTATTTTAATGATGTGAAATTCCTCTTTGCTGAGCTTTTAAGTTACTAAGAGGTTTTAACCAAGTAGGTTTCCCTTTGCTGGGGTAGTTGGGTAAAGACAGTAGAAATATTAACAAAGGGTTATGGAGAATATAAAGGAAAGTGAAACTGAGGCTAAGATCAAATCAGCCACTTTCATATTGAACAGTAGAAAAGAGATTCAATGAGTAATTCCTGCTCCTATTTCTTATATGCTTACCACTCACTGATCTCCCAGGCTATACTGTCCCCTCTACCCTTCTATAAGCAACTGCTTTCTACCATATCTTTCTCAATTATTTCCTGAAGGCAGCCAAGAAAAGCATAAAAAACAGCAAAATATTTCCCACGTCTTCAGTTTTTATTTCAAATTTTCAATATCCACAGTAATTTGTGCAGTATACTAAATCTTTCAAGAATGCCAACCTTAAAGACATTTGCCTCCTCTTGTTGATGGGATTTTCATTTCTCACCTTCTGCCGTGTTTATCTTTGTTCATTTCTATTTTCCTTCTTGTGTTTCATCAAGGATCTTACAAACCACACTTGGCAACTTTCTCTGGCTCTGATTAATTCCACATCGATTCCAACAGAAATTCATGCCAGGTTTTGAGACCACCCAAGAATACAAATATTTCCCAGATATTCAGAATTTCTCAAACTTCTCTTCTTGTCTCAACTTGAGATTTATCCCAATTCCAATTGCTACCACATACACACTTTCAATCTCTGTCTCCAGCAACATCCAACTCAATCACAAAGCTGTCCTTGCTCCTGTTTCTTTTCATCCCTCATCTCATCCAATACTTTAACACAAAGAAGCAAACATCAACAACTCAGGTCTATTTGTGAATCCTTCTACCCCATCTCTTCTCTCTGACACCATCCCTTCTTTCAATCTCATCCCTTGCTACATGTTCCAAGTGTTCTCTAACCTTTCATTCAAAGCTCTAAGCAATTTGTCATAGAAATACAGAAGATAGGAGCAGCACTAGGCCATTTAACCCCACAAGCCTGCTCCACCATTCAACATGATTATGGCTGATCATCAAGCTCTAAACCCTAATCCCATCCTACCACCACCACACGCCCGCCCCCATATCCCATGGTCCCTTTAGCTACAAGAGCTATATCTACCTCCTTCTTGAAAACACAATGTTTTGGCTTCAACTACTTTCTGTGGTAAAGAATTCCACTGGCTGACCACTTCCTGGACAAAGAAATTTCTCCTCATCTCAGTCCTAAAACTTTTACCCCTTATCCTTAAACTATCCCACATAAAGGCTTCAGCTTTATCATCTTACATCCCTAAATTAATACATAGCAAACTCAATACAAGACTGATGTTTTTCTTCCTTCACCTTTCCCTCTGGGACCACTGCACAGCAGACACTTTCAACCATTTACAATATTCTCCCTCCGCCTGAGCCTATCCGTCTGGTCTCTTGCCCTCTCTCCAAGTTTTCATTTAGAACTGCCAGAATGACTTTGGCCATCTCAATTTCGCTATTCTCCTCACTCTCACTAGGCTGTCCAACTTTCAAATGGAAATACTGTTCTCTCCACTCTAGACCTAAAACTGTCACCAAACCTGTTAACATGAATAATGCCATTGTTGTCTGCAATACCAACCTTGACTTACAAGAGGCCAATGGCACTTCTACTGCTCCCCCAACTGCAGGACCAAACATCAAGCCATTGTTTCCAGGGCTATCACTGACATCATCTCCTCTGAAGATCTTCATTCTTCTAAGTCCCACCTGCCAAACCCAAAATCTTCTTTTCAACATCCTTCTCAAGATCCACAAACAGGACAGTCTCTCCATCTCATCTTCTGGTGATGCAACTTTCAATACTAGCACTGCTCAGATGCCTTCTTCTTTCCCCAATACGCACTATACTACTCAGTGATTAACAGGGTGTTCAATGAGGTGAAGTAACCAAAAAGATTGATGAGGGTAGAATGTTAAACATTAAACTCATAGAGTAGTAGAGACGTACAGCACAGAAACAGTGGAGTCCAACTCATGCTGACCAGATATCCTAAATTAATCTAGTCCCATTTGCCAGCATTTGGCCCATATCTCTCTAAACGCTTCTTATTCATATACCCATCCAGATGCCTTTTAAATGTTGTAATTGTACCCACCTCCAGCACTTCCTTTGGCAGCTCATTCCATACATGCAACACCCTCTGCGTGAAAATGTTGCCCCTTAGGTCCCTTTTAAATCTTTCCCCTCTCACCTTAAACCTATACCCTCTAGTTTTGGACTCCTCTACCCGGGGGAAAGACTACTGTTGATTGTCAAAAAACCAATCTGGTTCATTAATGTCCTTTAGGGAAGGAAATTGCCATCCTTACCTGGTCTGGCCTCCATGTGACTCCAGACCCACAGCAATGTGGTTGACTCTTAACTGCCCTCTGGGCAATGAGGGGTGGGCAATAACGCTGGGCTAGCCAGCGACGCCCTCATCCAGTGAAGGAATAAAAAAAAATTTCAGCGGGACTTCAGTGATGAAACTAGTTGCCCCTAAAAAAACAAGTACTACCAATCAGATTTCTCGACCAGCACTTTGCTTCCTGCATATATATGATTTGTCACAAAGCACATACAAAACCAATGTTTTCATGATTTAACACTGGACAACATGAAATTGAGCATTTATTCAGTGGAAGTTTGAGGCATTGAATTTATGCCTTATGCATTAATAAGGGACTCCAGTTCTGTTATTCAAAGATGGAGAGATTTATAATTGAAGACAGGGGAATATTCTTCAAACAGAGCTGCAAGACTAAAATTTACTTCCAGGGTTAGGAAGTAAGAGAGAAACTATCTCAAAATTCAAGGATGGCTTTGATAGGTGGATGAAGAGAGAGGTGATAAAGAGACGTGTGAAAAGGGTGGGTAATTATCATTTCACTATTTATTCAAATGGATTCTACATATGTCAGACTGGTTTCGCACAATGCGCAGTTGCTATATTGTAACTTGTATGTACAGTCTTTCCAAGTTTCAGCTGAATATATGTAATTCTTCTATAACCAAGCTATGCAACTGATCAACATAGGTATTAAATTACATCAGATTACACATGCAGATTGGTCTGCAGGTTTATCTAGTGATTAAATGAACTAAAGGGACACTTGCTGTCAGCGAAGAAATGGAAACCAAGCAAAAACAGCAGAAGGAACACGTTGCCACACCAATGCCCCACCCACCCTTCCCATGACCACCTTCTGCCCCAACAGAGTCTGTGGTAGTCGCATCCTCTTTACAGCCACCTACAAGTTGAAAGTAGAGGAGAGTCATGCTTGTCCGCGAGGGACCACCAATGAGTGAATGAAATGATATGGAACTATAGTGTTCCATTTCAATTCTTAATCTGTGCTGATTTCACTGTTCTCGGGAAGGTAATAATAATGAACAAAAAGCGAAAGAACTGCTGATGCTGTAAACCAGGAACAAAAACTGAAGTTGATGGAAAAGCTCAGCAGGTCTGGTAGCATCTGTGAAGAAAAAATGAGAAAAAGTTCTGAGGAAGGGTCACTGAACCCGAAACGTTAACTCTGATATTTTTCCATCACAGATGCTGCCAGACCTGCTGAGCTTTTCTAGCAACTTCTGTTTTTGTTCATAATAATGAATGAGCTGCCTGTGCAACTTGTCTGAATATCAGTTGAAGATAAGGTTGGGTCAGGATGCAATGGGACTGCACATTTAAACAGTCTGCTAACATATTATTCATTGAGAAGGGAGGGCAGCAGGTCAGGATCAGCATAAAAATGTCAGGTAATATTGATGTGGAAGAGAAAACCATCACAGGTATCTAATTGTTGAGATGTTCGATGTGTTATGTTTATATCTGAAACTATTACATAACTGCTGGAAAAACTGGAAAACAACTCAATGAAACTATTGGGTCCCTTTAAATGTATATGACAGGGATTGTTCATTTTTGAAAGGCAGAACACAAGAACAGAATGCTATTTAAATGGAGGGAAACACAGAAAGCTAGTACACAGGGGCAGTAGGTAATTAGGAAGACTATTGGCATGTTGGGTTTTATTTCAAGGGGATTGGAGTATAAGAGTAGGGAAGTCTTACTGCAACTGTTACATTGAAATATACAGGATTGTTCAGGGGCTTGACTGGGTCAACGTTGAGAGAATGTTTCCCCTCATGGGACTGTCTAAGACCAGATGACATCGTCTCAGAATAAAGGGGAACCAATTTAACACTGAGGTGAGAAAGAATTTCTTCTCTCATGGGCTGAGTGTCTTTGGATCTCCTTGCCACAGAGAGATGTAGGGGAAGAGTCCTTTGGTATATTTAAGATTATGATAGATAGATTCTTGATTGGTTAGGGAATCAAGGATTATGGATAAAGGCAGGAAAGTGGACGTGAATGTCAGATCAGCCCTGATCCTATTGAATGGTGGAGCAGGCTCAAGAGACAAATGGCCAACTCCTGTTTCCTATTTCTTATGGTCTAATGATCCAAAGGGAGACTGGAGGTGGACTACCCAGTCCATATTAAGAGCAGAGTGCATGGCAGCCTTTAAAAATGACAGGTATATCCCAGGTCAGGTGCTGATCCACATTTCCAGTGCTGTCAATTTTTTATCGACATGGGAAAGGAAGCAAGTCAGAAACTCCCACACAGCTGTCTCAAAGTCAACATCATCATTGTTGAAATGGCCAATGTGGAGCTACTGTGGATTAAATGAGGAAGACCAACAAGGATTTTCTTAAGCAGGAACCATGTTGAACTCATTTGTTTGAGGACATGCAGAAATTAGATTCAACTGTTTCAGTTGTTCCCTTTCTAGGCCAGCAAGGTTAATTGGCAATGCATTCACAATGATCTCTTAATCACTCTCCCAAACTTTATTTCTTAAGTTTAATGGGCAAATAATATATAAATCCAACAAGTTTATAATAATAATAATGGGTAATTAGAGTTCTTGTGGTGCAGTGGTAGTGTCCCTCTGAGACAGGAAATCCCATTCAAGTCCCACTTGCTCCACACACATGTCATAACCTCTCTGAACAAGATGCTTAGAAAATATCAAATAATAGGGAGGTTAAGAGCAAGACTGTGCAAGATAAATAGGAGAACAATCTTACACTGTAAGTTCACAATTCAAGTTGCATATCTTAAACCCTGGAATGTGCTGGCTAATTTGAGCTTTAATAATGGTACAAATCACATTTTAAAGACTTTTCCAGCAAGTCCATAATAACCTCCTTTATTCTTGTCCTAGAATCTCAGAATTTCATTGAAGCACAGTACACAAGTACCAGCTATTCTCTAATACCTCCGTTCCTCATTCAAGAGATTATTCCTTACGTATAAATCAGGGCCGAAGGAGCTGGTTATTAACCTTCCCAGGAGGAAGTACTGGGTAGTGTAGGATTGAATTTTTTTAATAATTATATTCTGTTTAATTTTGGCTACTGTTACCTGGTTTATGTAGGGAAGAAGGGTTTGTATGGTTATGTTGAGTTTTAATTTGCTTGAGCTGTCAAGAGTTATTGTGGAGTCGCTCATGGTTATTGATAGATTTTGGAGAACATTTAAAGATATCAAATGGGACCTTGGGGATGGTGATAAATCACCAGGAGGTGACACTACACTCTAACAGAAGCACTACATTACTCATTGGGGATTTATGGACTTAGTAAATGAAGAGGGACAAAACATTACGAAAGGATGAATTGTGACGTACAGATGACATTTTTAAAGGTCTCCTGTGGTTACATCTGCTTCACACTGATGATGATTATTGTTGATCCAAATTGGATGCTTTCTATGGTGCAACTATAAAAGTTGGTAAGAGTCATAGTCGAATTTCTTTAGGCTGCCAAGGAAGTAGAGGCGTTGGTGTGCTTTCTTGCCTGTAGCATCGATGTGGATAGACCAGGACAGACTGTTGATGATGTTTACTCCTAAGAGCATGAAGCACTCGACCACTTCCACCTCAGCACCATTGATACAGACAGGGGCGTGCCCTCCACTCTGCTTCCTGAAGTTGATGACCAGCTCCTTTGTTTTGTTGACATTGCAGGAGATATTGTTGTCTTTACTCCATGCCACTAAGCTCTCTATCTCTTTCCTATATTCTGTCTTGGCATTGTTTGAGATCCAATCCACTATGGTAGTGTCCTCTGCAAATTTGTAAATGGAGTTAGAGCTGAATTTAACCACACAGTCGTCAGTGTTAATGGAGTATATTAGGGGGCTGAATGCGTGGCCATGCGGGACACCAGTGTTGAGGATTATGTGGAGGAGGTGTTGTCACCTATTCTTACGGATTGTAGTCTGTGTGTCAGGAAGTCGAGGATCCAGTTACAGACGTTGGAGCAGAGTCTAAGAATGGGAGACTGTACATCAATAGAGTTCAATTAGGTAATAATGAGATCTTAATGCACACAAACAGGTCTCACGACTTACTTTTATTTATTCATTCACAGGATGTGGGCATCTCTGGCTAGGCTAGCATTATTGCCCATCCCTAACCACCCAAAGGTCAGGTTAAGAATCAAACACATTGCTGTGGGTCTGGAGTCACGTGTAGGCCAGACCAGGTAAGGATGGCCATTTCCTTCCCTAAGGGGCATTAGTGAACCAGATGGGTTTTTTTCTCCCCCTAACAATTGACAATGGTTTCGTGGTTATCATTAAGACTCTTAATTCCAGATATTTATTTAATTCAAATTCCACCAACTTCCTTGACAGGATTCGAACCCGGGTCTCCAGAACATCGGCTGATTTTCTGGATTAATTGGCTAGTGTTAGTATTATTTACCTCCCCCTTACTAGTGACAATCTTGTCTTACCACTCAACACTTGGCTGGAAAATGGGGAGGCAATGGTCTAATGTAGTAATCCGGAAACTCAGCTAATGTTCTGGGGACCTGGGTTCAAATCCTGCCGTGGCAGATGGTGAAATCTGAATTCAATGAAGAATCTGGAATTAAATGTCTTATGATGACCATTAAACCATTGTCAATTGTCAGGAAAAACCCATCTGCTTCACTAATGTCCTTAAGGGAAGGAACCTGCCATCCTTACCTGGTCTGGCCTACTTGTGACTCCAGACCCACAGAAATGTGGTTGTGTCTTAACTGCCCTCTGGGCAATTAGGAATGGGCAATGATGTCCACAACTCTGAATGAATATTAAATAAAAAGCTTTTGTTTTTGATATTAAGAAGCTCTTCATTGGCCATCTAACACAATTTTCCTAACTTTCTCACCAATAACCTCACAGTTCAGCACCCGGGTGGATTCTGCCTTTAGTTTTTAATGGTATGGTGAGCTACACAGTGGATACATGCCATTACTTTGGCATGACACTAATACCATTTTACATTGATGCCTGCCAATAGCACTTATTTAAAATATAGATGATATACTGTTATCATAAGGGTCTGAAAGGCATTAATACAGAGGAGTGGAGACAGTAAGGACTGCAGATGCTGGAAGCTAGAGTCAATAAATGTGGAGCTGGAAAAGCACAGCTGGTCAGAGAGCATCCGGGGAGCAGGAAAGCCAAAGTTTTGAGCCGAAACCCTTCGGGGATGACGTTGACTTTCCTGTTGCCTGGATGCTGTCTGATCGGCTGTGCTTTTCCAGCTCCATATTTATTGACTAATACAGAGGAGTGCCTTAAACAAATCCCACTATCAGAGGATCTTGAAGGAGTAAGACATACCATCCAGGCCAGCCTCATGGTTTCCATCAGGAAAACTGTGACAAAGCAGGAAGCATTTTTTAAAACTGCAGACAGTTGCAATCATTCAGGTAAAACAGTGAAAGGAACTGGTATTAATGTTAAGGCCACAGAACAGCAAGAATCAACATGAAAATAAACTGTTATGAAAACAGACATCATTTTCGAAGCCTCAGGCAGCAGGATTAATTCAGTCAAGTCTTTAAGGAAATGGGCATCATTTATTTAAACTGCAAATAGTGGATTTCATTCAGACAAACCACCAGAAAAGTGGGAATCTTCCAACATAGTTGCAGAAGGCAGGAATCATGGTGTTTGACCACAGAAACACAGGAAAACCCCTATAGTACATCAGCACAGAGTAACAGCACAATTGTCACTGCAAGTGTAAAAATGCTTTGTAGTGTAAACCTGAGAGGAGAATTGCAATAAACTTAAAGAAGACATAGGCAGGCTGACAGTGTGGATAAACCTGTGGTAGATGAAACTTAATTTAGAGAAAAGCAAGGTAATTCATTTTGGCGAGACAAATGAGAGAGATGATATAAACTAAAAGGGTGAATCGAAACAGAAATTGCTGGAAAAGCTCAGCAGGTCTGGAAGCATCTGTGCAGAGAAATCAGAATGGTCATTTCAGTTTGAGTGACCCTTCCTCAGAACTCAGTTCCACAGATGCAATTTCTGTTTTTGTTTCTGGTTTGCAACATCCACAGTTCTTTCAGTTTTTAATTCTAAAAGGTGTGCAGGATTGAAGGGAGCTGGGGCTTTATGTGCATCAGTCACTGCTGGTGGCACAACAAGTTGGGAAGACAATTAGTAAAACGTATGTGATCCTGTGCTCTATAATAGGGACATAGTTTGCAAAAGCAAGGAAGCTATGATACACCTGTATAAAAACTGGATCCTCCCGAATGGGGAGCCATGACCAGTTTTGAGTATCACATTTTGGGAAGGATGTGAAGAAATTAGACAGTGTGCAGAAAAGATTCTGGAGAATAGTTCCAGGGGAGAGGAATTTTGGCGACGTGCATAGCTTAGAGAAGTTGGGTCTTTCCTGCTTGGAGAAGAGAAGACTAAGAGGAGATTTGATAGAGGTGTTCAAAAGCAGGAGGGGTTTGAACAGAATACACAGGGAGATAGTGGGTGAATGTTACAGAGGCCTGAACGATGTGGCCAAGGTAAGAAATTAGGTAGAAATGTGTGAGAGTCCAGCAAGGCCTATCTCAACATCAGGAGCAGCTTGACCCACAACTTTTAATTATGTTCCAGCAGTTGAGGCAAGATTTTCATTAGGCAGCAGTCAGTCACCTATTTTGATGGATTATTGCTTGTTAACAACCTTAATCATTGTACAACTTGCCTCATTATTAAGGATCTTCCTATCCTACCAACCACCGCGAGCAATCTAGACACCAAGAATTCTCAACATACATGTCAAATTGGGTATCTGGTGACTTCAACTGTGACTAGCCTGTACATTGCTCACTAAGCAACAGCATCTCAAGGCACATTGCATGGACGCCAGTTACATGCATCCTTCATCCACCTGACATTGGCATCCAATATTTGCCATGCCCTCAGAATCCTCATGGTCCTGCTCCAATTCCCTTGCAGGACACTCAGGAAATACAGGCCAGTATAACAGAGTACACTTCTAGCAATGTGCCATGAACTGACTGGCTGCTGTGCCATTACAGTACCAATGAGACCAACATGATTGCCAAGGCTCATCTGAGTCCACAGTGCCCTTTTAAAAGATGGCACGGGGACGGGGATGCTGAGTTTTCAGCAGATATCTGGCGGGTTGGTCCAGGAAGAACGAGTGGTTGAATGGGACTAAAATTGGTCGAGACAGGTGTCATACAGAGTGATAGGTAGTTGACCAGGTGAGTTTGCTAATACCTGGCGAGAAATCTCACTAAGCCTCACACGGGGAAACCGTCCGTGGAACTCGACAAAATTGATAACCAAAAAACAATTAGTTCTGAGGAAGGGTCAGTGGACCTGAAATGTCAACTCAGCTTTCACTCTACAGATGCTACCAGACCTGCTGAATTTCTCTGGCAATTTCTGATTCTGTTTTCTTTTTTAAAAAAATTAAGATTTAGCCCATTATTTCCATTGGATGAAGAATCCAGACCAGAGGACATAAATTTGAGGTGATTAGCAGAACTAGTAAACAACCACTAGCAACTTATTTATGCAGAGAGTGGTTAGGTTCGAGGAGGGGCCACTGAGAGACCAATAGAAGCAGATTGTGTTTTGCCTTTGAAAAGGCAATTGGATATCTATATGATATTATTATTTATAACAAAAGTGCAAGGCTGGCGGGAAATGGCACAGGATTGGCCATGGTGTCTTGCTCTTACAGTAAGTACAGACATGAAAAGATCAACAGCCACCTTCAGTGGTATAACCATTCCCTGATTCTATTGAACTTATCCGACTTGTAAGAAAAATGCAGAGAACTAGAGAGAATCTTGCAGGATGGAACACACTTTACTTTCAAACAGCAACTTACCCAAATAGGGAGAAAGTGTCACACAACTCAGGATAGAGTGGACACTTTTAAAGTTCTCAAATAATCTTAAATGAAAATTGAATTCTGCAGGACTTTAAATTGCTGCCACACTTAATTTTCAATCACAATAAAGCATTGTTTGACTTAATATTTATAATATTTCACTACATTTTTCATTCTATTGTGGGATGTGAGCATCTGTTGTCTGTCCGTAATTGTCCTTGAGAAGGTGATAATGCTTATTGTTTTAGAGATTGCAACTCTGCTGGAGAATACCCATATCATTCCACAATCATTTCTAATTTTCCATTTAAATTTCAGCAGATTTTTTAAAAATCCCGTTTAAGATAATCATTGGAAATTACATTGTTTAATTTTCTGTTAAATAGACAGCTTTATAGCATGAACAAGAAAATGAATCACATTTTAAAAATGAGAATTGGAAATTGTCCTTAAAATTTGTTTTTTTGAACTGCCGAGTGTGAAGTATTAAGGAGGCACAGCTGCCAAACAAAGCAAACAGCCTCTGATATGATCAGGACCCTTATTTAAATTTCTGGTGGGCGCTACGGCAGCTGGGATGCCTGTTTATTCATAATGAATAAAAGGTTGTTTTTTTTTAACCTCTCAAAGGCACAATTAAAACTAACCATCCCTATCCTAGCCCACCTGTGTCCATGAAACAACTCCTCAATATCCTCTGCAAATGGTCAGTCAGCATACCACCAATTTGCATTACCCAAGTCTGTCTGTCTTACAACTGTGCCTTTACTACTCTGGTCTCCAAGGAGCTTTAAACGCTATGATTAAAGCCATTGCTTCTGATGTCTTCAGCAAACACTGTATTGAGCCAATGCAGAGGAATTCTTGGTGTGCAGTACAGTTAAAAATATCTAACTTCGCTGAAAAACCTGCCCCATACAGAACACAAAGCTGACCCCATTGTCCAATGCATAAAATCACATGAAACAATACAGCGATTACAATATTAAATCTATGTATTTCAAAGTAAAAACATGAGAAATGATTTTTGATAATGTTGTTATACAAAGAAAACCATAAAACCTACTAAGACAATGCCATACAATAAAAGTGTAATTTAACAAACACTATCTCACTATGCCTGAACGTGGATTATAAATCTGGTTTTTGAATCAATGGATTTCAATATCAGAAATGTGAGGTCATACATTGGATATCCATGAAACACAATAATTTGTAACTTGGAATAATTTCTCCTAGAAATCTAGGAGTAATAGGAACGTCAATGTAGACAGTCAGGTGGATAAGTGTTTCTTTGCATTTGTACATCTAATGATCAATAATGTTTGAAAGAATGTTCTGAAGAAGGGTCATTGGACCCAAAACATTGACTCTGCTTTCTCTGTGCATATACTGCCAAACCTCCTGAGCTTCTGGGGTTTCTTTTTGCCTGAAGGGAGTTAGAATACAGAGGAAGCAATTTGGATTCAGTTGTACAGAGACTTGGTTGGGTTCCATTTGGAATTCAGTTTTACGGAGTGAACCTCAGGAAAGTCGGGCTGGCCCTGGAAGGACCTAAGCACAGAACCGCTAAAATTATATTAACTTTGCTCGTATTCTCTTGAGTTTAGAATTGAGTCTTTTAAAGGCCAATGAGATTTGATAGGGTAGATGTAGAGAATTTATTTCCTCTAGTCAAATAATTCTGAACAAGCTCAATCTTAAAATTAGACCCATGTCATTTTGGAGTTGAATCACATTTTTTTCCACAGAAGTGTTTGTGAAATTTGTTTCTGAATGCTGAGTCAATTGAAAATTTTAATTGGATTTTTGGTTAGCAATGTTTTCAAGAAATATGAAGCATCAAAGATAAATAATTGAAAGTGTTGATCGTCCATGATCTAATTGAATGGAGGGACAGTCTCAAAGCAATAAACTCCTTACCTTTGTAAAATTGGCAGCATTCATTACAAATATAACTTCTCCAATATTGTTGTCTTGGTAAGCATATTCAACTAGCGTCTACCCAAGTTAATATCAAATAAGCATCTGGGCAAACTCATCTGAGTACATGGTATAGTTGGACAAATAAATGACAAATACAGCACTTGGACAAAGAGAATAAAAGATTATAAATAGTGCAATTGGATAAAAAGCAACTCTGAAAGAAGACTACACCTGAATGAAGGTAAAACTGAGATAACCTGCAGTTTGGTAAATAGAACATTTGGATAACAGGAACATTTGAGCACATTGGACTAGTGATACATAAATATGGATAAATTAAGAGAAATGAATAAAGGTATTTCAGGATAAATGAGGCTTTTGGGCAAAGAAATGTATTATTTTCATGATATTTTAATACATTCCTATAATTTCAAATTAATAGTAGCACTGATTGAAAATGTACCTGAATGACACTACAACCTTTAATTGGCTTCAAGAAGTCAAATGGGAAACAGGAGTTGTGCTCCTAAGAAGCAGAATTTGAAACTAACTGCCTGGTAAGGACCTAAATGTAGAGCACTGCAGCAAGTAATAAATTGTTTAACCTTTAGCTTGCCTGCTCATTAATGTATGCCTGCAGACCTAAGTTACATTTTTATTACTAATTATATTCTTTCAGTACTATGGCAAAATCTATGTAGCTATTACAGAGCAATAATTCCAAAAAATTGAATACTGTGTGTAATGTGTGTACAGGACAGAGAAATGTTTTGCCACATCTCAGTTTAAGTACCTAGAACATGTGAAAACATGTATGGTTCAGATACTGTTCCATTTCTAATTTAATGCTGGCAAACTTCATTTGAAACAAAACTGTCAAGAGTAAATCTATGTAATGAACTGCAGTCTTCCTGCTTCCAGATACAGAAAAATAAACTACCACCCAATTTCTGTTGTGATGGCATTGTGTGAAAGCAACCAGATACTATTCCCATGTTGATATGACATATATAAGTGTCATTTAATTCCAAGCAATATTTTAGTGCGTGAAAAACATGGTTCAACATTTGCCAAATACATTTTGCTATTAACAATGCTCATTAATAGGTTTTGCAGCTTAGTTTTTAATGTATGGTCTCCCATTTCTCATGCATTTCAATATGAATTTAATCTGGTTTGTTCTAATCAGCGAGTAGATAATGAAGCTTTTGTTCACCTGCCTATTGCCCTGATTGCACTGGAAGATGCAGCAGGCTGCAGCGGAATATATTTTTAAAATAACTACCTCTGTTGTTTGACCAAGGCATATCTGAATTGATTTTGCATAAACTTCAAAATGAGTACCAGAGATCCTTTACAATTCACCCAGGAAGCTTATTAAAGTCAGTAAACTAGGGGCCTATGCCATTTGTGCAATCATTTTGTAAACCTGAACTTCCTCTGTATGGAGGCTGTGTCCACACCAAACTGCAACATTGATATTTGTGGAGAGAGAAGGAACATAAATGGAGCATGTATCTTTGCGCATGCTGACAGTCGTCAGTAAATCTATCACCAACAATGTCTTTTGCCCCTTTAAAAGCTATTGCTGACCTACCTTTATGGATGATGTGTTGGATTAAACATAGAAATATAGAAGAAAGGAGCCCGACTAGGCCATTGAGCTCCTTGAGCCTGCTCAGCATACATTGTGATCATGTCTTACAGGTGACCCTTTCTACTTATTCTCCACCGACCCACTGCAGCTCAGCTCCCTTGGCCTCCTGACGCACTTATTGTGTGTTAGCATTTACAGTGCTGACAGCTCACTGAAATACTGATACTCACACCTAACCATGAACGCAATTCCGCTGTCCCACAAAACATCATCAGCAGGTACTGTGGAAAACTTCTCAGCTGCTGACTTCAGTTGCAGCATCTGAATAAAATCACTCGTCATTAAGTACAAAATAATTTTTTACTTTTCACAGCTGCATTGGTCTGGAGTTTATGTCCAAGTGTATTACTCATCTCCTGTCCCTTGGGGAAATGGAGCAACTTTTATAAACCTGCCCTCCTGTACGCTGAGGAGTGAGGGAGTGGGGAGGTGGTGTAGTGTGCGTGTCTAGGGGAGTCTAAACAAGCAGAGAACAGGAGCTCCCACTCTCAAAGGGTACCAGCCAATCTGATTGCAAAGCCGCTCTATACAATCCCAATAGAGTCAGAGTTGTGTAATGTGCATCGCCAGGACTTCATGGAGACCAAGAGAGACCATTACTGGTGCCCAGACCCAGATAAGTCCCAGGCTTTTTGTGTGAGATTTGATGTCCTTGGGTTGGGGCAATGAAAGGGGGGTTTTCAAGATGTCGGGTGGACAGGAACAAAGGGGGCTCATGTCTTCTTGGGGAATGGGTTTTCTGATACATACAGGGAACCCCCTTGAATGATGTGCCACCCCATCCTTCCTGCCTCCTCAAAAAATGAAACCCATTCCAATGTTGCCAACCTGCTACAGCCCAGCCCTTAGAGCAGTGGAGGCAGAACAAGGGTTTAAAGTGGGCAATAACTGACCAGGTTATACACAAAATAGGTTAAGGGTGAGTGGGTTAGTGAGTCATATTACAGAGACCAAGTTGGGACCGATGGGAAGGACTCCCAACATTTTATGCACTTCACCCCAAAAACATACCCAGTGAGACTATATGATCCAGCCCATTATGCCACACTTAATGGACCTTTGATGTTAGGAAGCTTCCTGAGAAACAATATATCATGGTGACCCTAATTCCTCATATGAGTGTATTTATCTGAACCAATGGAACTTGCTGCTAACTAGGATGAATTGTATGTCGCTAAATATGTTTGGAGTATTAATCTAATGATTTGTTACAGAATGCAGCAAAATATAAATAGTCACCTACTTTTCCAAATATTATTAGATTTGTTGACGATGTTATAAGGAATGCACCTTTTGAATTTAGTTTTGTCTTGAGACATACATACCATACATTCATTGCTGAAAGGTGCATTGGGTTTTATAAAGTATAGTCTAAATCTCATTTGAAAATGTGTTTTTTTTAATGTATAATGTTTAAAACTTTCAAACCAGATTGCTTTTAAGCTATCTCTGGATCAAAATCTTTCACTTGGTAACATGCTGCTGGGATTCAGTGTGCTAAAGGGTTAGAAGAGCTAAGCATCAGATGCTAATTCAACGGCAGTTCATAGGCAACATGCAATATCAAAGTTCTTCAGGCAAACCATTGCGATTGAGACTAGCTTGCATTCACTCCATTTCAATGGGCTCTGTGTTGTTGGATTAAGTCCAATGTGCTATCTGCAGGCTCTGCTACACAAGGGGCAGGTGGTGCTTCAAGAGTTGGATAGATGGGCTGTTTAAATATTTGTGAGCTTCCTCCAATGTTTCAAATTCACCTCCAACCATTCCCAATGAAGTGGAGGTGCTGGCGTTGGACAACGGGGGACAAGGTCAGAAGTCACACGACACCAGCTTGTAGTCCAACAGGTTTATTTGAAAACACAAGCTTTCGACAAAGGGGCTATGCTCGGAAAGCTTGTGTTTTCAGATAAACCTGTTGGTCTGTAACCTGTTGTCATGTGATTTCTGACCCATTCCCAAAGAAGTCTTTCTTGGTGCCTTCCTGACTGAACATTTTCTAATTTGCTTAGTCACAAGCCAGGGACTCCCATGAGATCTGTTTACTGGGCAGCACGGTGGCTCAGTGCCAAGGACCTGGGTTCGATCTCACCCTTAGGTGACTGTCTATGTGGAGTTTGCACATTTTCCCTATGTCTGTGTGGGTTTCCTCTGGATGCTCCAGTTTCCTCCCACTGTCCAAAGGTTAGGTGGATTTGCTAGTGTCCAGGGATGTGTAGGTTAGTTGGCTAGGCGTGGGAATAGGGTAGTGGGGTGGACCTGGATGGGACGCTCTTCAGGGATTGGTATAGACCCAATGGGCTGAATGGCCTGCTTCCCCACTGTAGAGATTCCATGAGTCAGCAGGAATGTTTGACCTCTTCCAGAATGTTTGTAGGACTACCTGAGTTCTAACAACCCAGTTGTTAAAACATTAATAATTCAGTATTATTTCTGTTTTTCATTTCTTCACTGGCCTGCCCTGTTTGACTTTCACAGGACTAGAGGTTTAGAAAGACGTGGTTCTGAGTAGGATTATTACAGTGTGTGGTGGTCCAAATTGATTCTTAGAGTTGTTTATTTTTTCTCCCTGTATTTTGACTCACTGCCTCCACTGGAATGTGACCTATGTCAGAATAAATTCCGAGGCAAAATGACCTGGTAGAATTTGTACACATGATTAAAGACAGGAATAAAGCAGAAACTGGGTAGAGCAATATATATTATTGAATATAAAAATGGAAGTACGGGTAGAATGTTAGATTTATTATTTAAATGCATTTATGGCATTTGTACCTTTATAGTGGGATCATTATTTCATGAGTCTAGTGGCACTGACCCCATCAATGCTGCTTTAGGAATATCTCCTTGTTATATGTGAATATGGAAAAGCCACTGCAGTAGGAACTGACCTGTTTTTGTTACAAATTTGGCCAGCTGACTCATGGACACTGTTGCCTCCAATGAATGATATGTTCTCGCCTCACTAAGGTAGTTTATTTGTCATAACATTCATTATTCTCTATATATTTATTTAACACTGAGAGATCTCTCAGGGCACATAAATCTTTACATCTATATATCAACAAACAGAGCACAGCAGCACATCAATGTGTTCTCCAATGGACCCTGTTTCCTGTTTTACACTTCAGCAAGTTTACTGCTTTTTAGGTACTTTCTCAGTAAAAGGCATATGCCGTTCCACAGGGACAACTGATGAAGAAAATAAAAGGGACCATGATCGCTTTAGGTCAAGTTCGCTGAAACAAGTATGATGTATCGCAGACTTCTCTGTTTGAAATAAAAGGCTGTGCTATTCTAAAACCTGGGAACAAGCTGGCTTGCAGCTGTAAGGGTGGACCTGTACTATCCGAAAATTGAAATAACAAACAGCCAAACTGCTACAGCTTCCCGAGATCCTTACCAGGTCAAAGGAATTGGAAAGCATTCTTATCCTCAGCTCCCAATGGTTCTATAGGTTTCTAAAGAAAATGGATTTTTGTTGAGAATCGTTGATCTTTGAATTTGTGCTAACTCTTAGTTGAGGTTTTATGAAAGGTAAGTTGATTGAAATTCCAAGAGAAATGCAAGAAGTGGGTCACCTTTATTTACATGTGCACTGGACATTAGCTCTGACCAGCCAGCTCAAAGCCAGTCCCTAGAGTGGAGATACCTTCAGAATCTCCTGTGCATATCTGTCAGCCAGGGGTCCCTGATTGGCCCAGGTTAACAGCCCCAGTCAAGGAGCTCAGTCAATGAGATCCACCTGGCACTTGTTCCAGTCACCACACCACCTTAATTTAGAGGGAATAGAAAAAGAGATACTCACTAATCCCATTCCCCAATCTTATCAAGCAATCCCCTGCCCAATAACATGATTCAAACAGAGATGAAAAGAAAAAAAAATACTTCTCTTAAACAGTCGTGAGTCTGTGGAATTCTGCTGGGACATTGAGTAAATTTAAGGAGAAGATAGACAGATGTTTAATTGTTTGATTACAGATTGAAGGGTTATGGAGAGCAGGCAGGAAAGTGGAGTTGAGGCCGAGAGGAGATCAGCCGTAATCGTATCAAATGGCAGAGCTGGCTTGAGGGGCTGAATGGCCTCCTCCTGCTCCTAGTTTATATATTGCTGATATGTTCTTATAATTGCTCCCAGATTAGAATTTCAAAGTTTCCAATTAAATTATTCCAGCCTGGCTTGTCCTCCTTTTAGTTTCAAGGCTGCACAAAGGTTTGATAACAACAACAGCAATTTGCAATTATATAGCACCTTTAAGATACATTAGTCTTGCAAGGAGACTGGAATATGGGTTAAACAGAGGTTTGTTCAAAGGATAGTCCTAAGAGAGGAGACTTGGTTCAAGAGGCACATGGGCCTAGTCAGGGAAAGTGCAAAGTGGTTGAAGGCACATCGTCCACAATGGGCTAAAAAAGTGTGCACACAAAAGGCCAAAATTAGAAGAATGAAAGGTTCAAATGGAAGGTTCTGGCAGAGCTTTTTAGAGAAATGAAGGAGTCAGGCCATTTACATAAATGCTGTAGCTGCAAGAGTAGGTCAGGGGCTAGAAATTCTGTGGCAAGTAACTCACCTTCTGAATTGCCTATTTCTGCTCCTACTTCTTCTGTTGTTCTTAAATTCTTACATGTGATCCCAGATTAGAATTTCAAAGATTCTAATCAAATTGTTCCTGCCTTGTGACACAAATCAGGAATGTGATGAAATGTTCTCCACTCGCTTGAATGAATATGATCTCAAGAACACTCAGAAACCCTCTACCATCCAGGACAAAACAGTCAAATTGACTGGTATCTTTACTATCAACACTCAAAATAACTGACTATACACACAAGAGTCCCCAGAACACTTGATTCAAACACTGAAGTGTACAATGGGAGATAAGTTGCTGCTGTAAATGGATGGATAGAATCTGTGAGGAGCTGCTCCTGTATCACAGACTAGTTCTTGTTTACATTCAGTGCTGGTTGGCTTGTACTGATTTGGTCATTGCTGAATGATGAACAGAAGCAGCTTATGATTGGAAGACCAGTGGGAAAATGATTCAGGCAACTGAGCAAGACCACTAAGACCAGAGGAAGTGGGCCTGTCCAGATCAGGGGGAGCATTTAGCACGGTGGCTCAGTGATTAGCACTGGTGCCTCACAGTGCTAGGTACCCAAGGTTTGATTCCACCCTTAGGTGACTGTCTGTGTGGAGTTTGCACATTCGCCCTTTGTCTGTGTGGGTTTCTTCTGGGTGCTCCGGTTTCCTCCATAGTCCAAAGATGTGCAGGTTAGGTGGATTAGCTATGCTAAATTGTCCCATTGTGTCCAAGGACATGCAGGCTAGGTGGGTTACCCATGGGAAATTCAGGATTACAGGGATAAGGAGGGGGAGGGACGGAAGGGCGATTGGTCTCGGTGGGATGCTCTTCGGAGTGTCAGTGTGAACTTGATGGGCCAAATGGCCTGCTTCCCTACTGCGGGGATTCTATGATTTTATGTTACTGTCATCCATAATTGCTATTGTCATTTATTTTTGCTGTTCTTTTCTCTTTTTGTCTTTTCTACAGAAGGCGTTGACTCTTCTCGGGCTATGGTTCAACAGAAGTCAAGGGCCCTTCAGTACCTTCCTTAAAATAGCTGTTCTTTTAATGTGAACAGGGACAAAGACTGTCAGTAAACTCAACTGTGGAATGAGGGCATTTTGGTAAAATCTAGTCCAGATTTATCTTATGGCCACACATATGCACCATCGACCAGGAGGCACCGGCAAGTAATGCCTGTAATAAAAGTCTTTGCTAATGTTATTTCTAAAGCTGTAGAAAATTAGAATCTAAACAAAGATTAACTCAAACAACACAGACTAGAAATTGAATCTGGAAGTTTTCTGATCTATACAGCTCAGTACTACACAAGTCAGTTTATGTGTCAGATGTACAGAAGGTGGTGCAAATGCATCATCATCCAAAGAACAATGGGTCAATTTAAGGTTAATATCAGTGTTGTAGCTTGAATGGTGTGCTTTATTTATACAGGGAAGGTCCTGTTTTCCACAATTTCTTAGGCACATCAAGTCAAACACATTTCCATTGTGTATTAAATATCTGGGATTTTTTGAATTTTGCTAAGCTTTATTTGTGCAAACTAAGTAAATAATGCAATTTATTGGAATGAGAAGAGTAAGGTTTACAAACGTTTAATAAAGAAGTAAAACTAAACTCACACTTTTACAAATGTTGCTCTCCAAATATGATATGGATAGAAGGCACATTTCCTATTAATAGTTATTTTAATAGTGTTTGTCTAGGACAAAAGTCATATCTTTTACATTCAAACTCTGGGACACTTTAAGCACAGAGAGTTCTGGCTTTGTCAGCTGGCACAATAATGTCTCTGCATTCAGATTTCTCCAATCTGCGTCGGAGTGCTTCTGTTGTAAGTAGGTTTATCGTACAATGACAAAGAAGATAAGCTTGGCTTTCCAAATGCCATTAATAAAAATGCAATAGGGAATCGTGTTTTCCATAAATGGGGTGTATTTTCTATAATATTTTATAGATGCTGCATTACTGACGACACGTATATGCTGTTCATATGATGATAATACAACCTGAGCCTCCTATCACACATGCACTCTAAGCTCATACTTGATCTGCTGTGTGAAAGAAAGACTCTTCCCTTGAGAAAACCCCCATCTGGACAATATGAACCATGATGCTTTCAAGCTAAAGGGTGCTAGCTTAGCAGACTCCCTTGTTTAATTCTTTCTTCATATTAGCTGCCTTTGATTATGCTTGTCTTTTGAGGAATTGAATAATCCCAGGGACAGATTTTCAGTCTCCAAAAGGCAAAGGCCAAAAGAGGACATCACTTACACTCCAAATGTTCATTATTTCGAAATAATCACTTTCTATCACCATTGTCGGCATTCGAATCTACTAGCTGTTCGGGAGAGAAGATAACTTGTGTTTACATCTCATCCAAGATTACCATATGCCATGGCCTAAACAGGTGATTAAAAATAAGTCATGAACTAAACTGAACTAAGGACTATACTCCAGCTTTTGTTTAAGTCGTAACTTATGTTTGTAGTCTTTTTTAAACTGTTCTATGCAATTATATTTTATAGTCACTGAAAATTTTACAAGAAAATACGATTTTTTTTCAACTCAGATTGTTCCGCAGTATATCTATAAACTTTAAGTGGAATAAATTCCAATATCACCACCTAATTACATGTAAACATTTTTCATCGGGCTGTCTAAGCACTTAACAGAAAAGAGTAACAATGGACTTCAAGGTAATCAAATTGCAAGCACATCCGTCAAGTGGTCAACTCACTCCAAATGTCTCCAAAAAATAGATATAACAAATAACAATCCAGCATGCAACTTATAAACCATCCAATTTAGTTGATCAATATTTGTAATTAAGCAATAAAAATTATTAAACGGTTATTGTCACTATTGTTTCTGCCAGCTTCTTCATTGTGATGAAATTCACTGTGCTTGATCTTAAACAGATCAGCTGTTTATTGGAGTGTCCCCACCTTCTATTGAGCCATAAAGCCATCACAAAATATCAAACAAATGTTTCCAGAACAGTCTCTAATCTCATCTCCTCCAGTGACTTGCACTCCATAGCTTCACCAAACCCTTACAGTTCTCTTCGACTTCTTCACTGTAACCATTAAGCCTTTGTACACCTCCAACCCCACCATGGCAGTCTAAGGGCTCTCCTTGCTACTTCTCTGGATGGAAGCCAAGTTCTTTCGAGCATTGCCTTCCTTCACCTGACTGAACTTGTCTGATCAAACAAGTCTTCTTTAATCCATATCACTTTCTTCAAATAAAAGGTGGTACTACAGGTATCAAATGCATCCGAAGTCTATCTTCTTCATTGTTTATTCCAGTCCTACTTAAGAGCCCTCACACAACTCTTTTTCCAATACCACTGATGACTGTATCAGTGCCGTATCGTGCTCTCACTCTGAAATGAGAAACTTTATCAATTTTGCTTCCCATTTCCACACTGTGTTCTTCCACTTTCACATGGTCCTTCTCCAGCTCTTCTCTTCCCTTCCTTGACTTCTCTCTCTATTCATGGTGATAGGTGATGGATAATATTCACTATAAGCCCAATGACCCCTCAAGCTATACCTCAAACCCTGCACCACTCTTCTGCCACCCCATCCCCTTCCCATTGCACCTTCTGAATTGTATCAACTGCTCCTTCTAGGTGGAGTAGCAGTTCATGTGTAAAATCATAGTCACGGAGTCATAGTGCTATACAGTATGGAAACAGACCCTTCAGTCCAACTAGTCCATGCTGACCATGTTTCCAAACAAAACCAGCCCCATCTGCCTGTGTTTGGGCCATATCCCACCAAACCTCTCCTATTCATGTAGTTATCCAAATGTCTTTTAAACTTTGTAACTGAAACTGCATCCAATATGTCATCTGGCAGTTCATTCCACACACGAACTACCCTCTGTGTAAAAAGTACTGCCCTTCATGTCCTTTTTAAATCTTTCTCGTCTCACCTTAAAAATATGCCCCCTAGTTTTGAACTCCCACCCCTAGGGAAAAGACTCTTGTCATTCATGTTATCAATGCCTGTCATGATTTTATAAACCTCAATAAAGGTCACCGCTCAACCTCTTACGCTCCAGTGAAAAAAGTCCCAGCCTTTCCAGTCTATTTTTCTTTCTCAAACCCTCCATTCCTGCCAACAATCTGGTAAATCTTTTCTGAACCCTCTCTTGTTTAATAATATCTATCCTATAACAGGGCAACAAGTACTGCACAAGATACTCCAAAAGAAGCCTCACTAACGTCTTGTACAACTTCAACCTGATGTCCCAACTTCTATAGTCAGTGGTCTGAGCAATGATGGTAAGCGTGCTAAATGCTTTCTTAACCACCCTGTCTACCTGTGATGCGAATCTCAAAGAATTATGTAGCTGAACCCCTCAATCTCTCTGTTCTACAACACAACCCAGATCCCTACCTTTAATAGTATAAGTTCTATCCATGTTTGTATTAATTCTTTCAATTTTCAATGTTTGCTGCACTGTTCCAGTGAGACTCAATATATGCCCAAGAAATAGCATCTTGTGTTTCAATTAGGGTCTCTATAGACTTCTGAATTCAACATCGAGATCAACAATTTCAGAATGCGAATTCTGTCCCAGCGTCTTGTTTCCTTTTCTTTGTATATTTTAGTTGTTCTCTTACTTTTTCTTTCAGACAGGAACACCTTTTGTTTCTTTCTTTCCCATCATCACTCCCTGCAGCCCCGTAAGACTCACTCTTCTGTCAATCTGTCCTCTGTCCTCTGATGCCTCTGTGTGATCACAATCCCTTCTTAGTCTTTGTCCCATTTACACTTGCACAAAGCCTATAATGTCTCTAAATTTTCCCAGTTCTGATGAAAGACCATTGAGCTGAAAGATTAACTCTGTTTCTCTCTTCCAGGTGCTGCCTGATTTGCTGAGCATTTTCAACATTTTCTGTTTTATGAGATGGAGCCAGTTCCTTTGATTTCTTTCTCAATATCACTAGAGGTGAAAGAAGCAGGGGACCAACATATTAGCATTGTAAATATGGGGCAGAAAATAATTGGAACTGTTAAACTGTTCAGAGTTACTGCAACATAAACGTATGTAAATGACACAGGTCCACATTTCGTTCCATTAACAATCCTGAAGTTTGGACAGATGTAGCAAGATAATTTGTTTTCAGCTCGGTAATTTTTAGTAGCTCAATATGCAAAATAGCAACAACATTGTCAGTGTGGAATTGACTCTTACAGACTGGGATAGTCTTAACATTGATTCTTAGCCAACCCTTATCTCAGTCCAGAACAGGGATAGATAAGAAGAAATTTGAATTTATATTACATACATAAAATACTTTTCATAATCCTCAGGACATTCCAAGGAACCTTACAGCCAAATAAGTACTTTTCTCAAAACTAGCCATTGTGGACATTGTAGGGAAATACAGCAGCTAACTCACATATCACAAGATCCCACAAACAGAAATAAAATGGTGATAAATTACTAACAGAGGCTGAATTTTGAATAGATTCCATTCTGGAGTCTGTTCTAAAGTCAATTTGTACGCAAGTTGGAACACAATGCAGACCAATATAAAGCAGCGGTTTGTAAGTACAGGAGATGTTCATATGTTGGCTCTTTAAAATTATGCCTCTTATGGGATCGCGTTCATATTGTCAAATGTTCGTAAATTGGGGACACACATGACCTTTTTTTTAATGATGTTAACTAAGAGATGAATCTTGGTCAGGGAACCAGCAGACAACTTTTGTTATCTTCTTTGGAATGGTGCACACTAGATAGAGTCATAGAGTCACCAAGTCACACAGGATGGAAACTGACCCTTCGGCGCAACTCATCCACGCCAACCATGTTCCCAAACTAAACTAGTCCCACCTGTGTTTGGCCCATATTCCTCCAAACCTTTCCTATTCATGTACTTATCCAAATGTCTTTTAAACAATGTACCTGTACCTGCATCCACCACTTCCTCTGGCAGTTCATTCTGCATATGAACCACTCTGTGTGTAAAAAGAGTTGCCCCTCATGTCCTTTTTAAATCTTTCTCCTCTCACCTTAAAAATATGCCCCCTGTTTTGAACTTCCCCCACCTTATGGAAAAACCCTCTGCTATTCACCTTATCCATACCACTCACTGATTTTATAAACTTCTATAAGATCATCCCTCAATCTCCTAAGCTCCAGTGAAATAAGTCCCAGCCTATCCAGCCTATTTTAACGTCTCAAACTCTCTATTCCTGGCAACATCTTTCAGAGATGGTAACATAACTTTGGAAATAATCTTAGTGCTCTGAAGAAAGAGAGGAAGATCCTGCTTTTGACAATTATCAAGTTACTCCTGTCAGAAAGCACATGTATGGAATTGGGTGAGGAGAGGATTTGTTTTGGTTATGGTGACACCTGGTCAATTTGCTCTGCTGCTACTTATGTCTAAGTTCACACACAAATGAATAATGATTTAAGCAAAGAACTGGACAATAATTGGACAATAATCAATGCATGTGGAACACTACCAAATGAGACATTCAGAAGAGAAAGGGAAACAAATAGAGAAAATAACTTTAAAATATTGTATTTAGAGTGACGTTTATTTATCAAGACCTCAGTAAATACTGTATATTTACTTTCTATCACTTAACACTTACCCTATCAGAAAAATTCTCACTCATTGTCTACAATAAAATGTACATTATATGGACGAGTTGTGGCAAATATTAACTGTCAACAGTTAACGTTCATACATCAAAGACAGATTGTTCAAGTATTAGTCAGCATGTTCCAATTTGCATTGGACAAAATCAACATAGCTTTATGAAGGTGAAATCACACTTGAAAAATCTGATGGCGTTTTTGAAGGATGTTACTAGAAGAGTTTCCAACTGGAAACCAGTGGATGTGGTGTATTTGGATTTTCGGAAGGCTTTTTATAATGTCCCACACGGGAGATTCGTCAACAAAATAAAAGCACACGAGATTGGAGATAATAGACCAGCCTGCCTTGTGAATTGGTTAACAGGCAGAAAGCAGACAGTAGGAATAATTGGGCCATTCTCAGGTTGGGTGGACTGTGACTACTGGGATAAGGATTAGTGCTTTTGCCCTTGCTGTTCACAATCTATTTCAATGATTTGGGTGTCAGAACCAATAGTAATATTTCCAAATTTGCAGGTGACACAAAACTAGGTGGGAGTGTGTGCAGTAAGAGGGTACAAAGAAGCCTTGGGGTGATGTTGACAGGCTGGGTGAATGGCCAGAAGCATGGCAGATGGAATGTAAAAGGGTAAGTATGAGGCTATTCACTTTGGTTGGCAGAACAAAGATACAGATTACTTCCTAAATGGTGAGAGACTGGAAAGTGCCTATGGCCAAAGGGATATAATTGATATTGTTTATAAATTATTGAAAGCTAGCACGTAGGTGCAGCAAGTAATTCAGAAGACAAACAGTATGTTAGCCTTCATCACAAGAGGAGCTGAGTACAGGAGCAAAGTCTGCTTCAATTCTGTAGAACACTCATGAGAATGCACTGGAATACTGTGTATAGTTCTGGCATGGATAGAGGATTGGCTGACTGGCAGAAGGCAGAGAGTGGGGATAAAGGGCTCTTTTTCAGGATGAAGCCTGTAAGTAGGGGAATTCTGCAGGGGTCAGTGTCAGCACCACAACTATTCACACTGTACGTTAATGCTCTGGACAAAGAAACTGAGTTTGCAGACGGCACAAAGATAGATGGAGGAACAGGTAGTGCTGAGGAAGCAGGGAGGCTGCAGAAGGACTTGGACGGGCTAGGAGAGTGGGCAAAGAAGTGGCAGATAGAATACAATGTGGGAAAGTATGAGGTTATGTACTTTGGTTAGAAGAATAGAGGCATAGACTATTTTCTAAATGGGGACAGACTTTGGAAATTGGAAGCACCAAGGAACTTGGAGTCCTAGTTCAAGATTCTCTTAGGATTAACATGCAGGTTCAGTTGGCATTTAGAAAGACAAGTGCAATGTTAGCATTCATTTCAATAGGGCTAGAATATATGGGCGGGGATGTACTGCTGAGGCTGTATAAGGCTCTGGTCAGACCACATTTGGAATATTGAGCAATTTTAGGTCTTGTATCTACAGAAGGATATGCTGGCATTGGTGAGTATCCAAAGGAGGTTCATAGGAATGATCCTGGGATGAAGGGCTTGTCATATGTGGAACGGTCAAGGACTCTGGGTCTGTACTCAATGGAGTTTAGAAGGATGAGGGGGTACCTGATCGAAATTTACAAAATACTGAGAGATCACAATTGTGTGGATGTAGAGAAGATGTTTCTATTTGTAGGAGAGACCAGGACCCAAGGGCATAGCCTCAGAGTGAAGGGGTGACCCTTTTGAACTGAGATTGGAGGAATTTCTCCAGGCAGAGGGTGGTGAATCTGTGGAACTCATTGCCGCAGAGAGCTGTAGAGGCCAAGCCATTAAGTGTATTTAAGACAGAGATAGATATGTTCTTGTTTAGTAATGGGATCAAGGGTTGTGGGGGGAAAGGCAGTAGAATGGGGTTTGAGAAACATATCAGCCATGATCAAATAACAGAGCAGCTTCGAAGTGCCGAATAGCATAATACTGCTCCAATATCGTATGGACTTTGGTTTTTTGGAAGCTCAGGCATAAAGCAAGTTCAAGACAGAAATTGATACATTTCTAATTATGAATGACATAAAGAGATATGGGGATAGTGCACTGAAATAGATGATCTGCCATGGTTTAGAATGGTGAAGCAGAATCGAGGGGCTGTATGGCCTACTCCTGCTCCTACATTCCCAAAAATAGTAGTGTTATAAAACCCACTATTCCAATGACTGTCTTTGCCCCATTTCCACAAAATAATATTGTATCATTATCACAATCCTAATCTAATAAGTTTGTTTTTCCGTAAGAAACACCACAGACTGTTTAAAAGAGATAACAAGGTGTACAGCTGGATGAACACAGCAGGCCAAGCAGCATCAGAAGAGCAGGAAGGCTGACGTTTCGGGCCTGAAAAAAATTTTCTGAAG
>NC_063335.1:32040616-32048910 GCF_021869965.1 Rhincodon typus
CTTTTTCTGAAGAAGGGTCTACGCCCGAAACGTCAGCCTTCCTGCTCCTCTGATGCTGCTTGGCCTGCTGTGTTCATTCAGCTCTACACCTTGTTATCTCAGATTCCCCAGCATCTGCAGTTCCTACTATCTCACCACAGACTGTTTGTTGGGCTGACTGGAATAATTTGTATTAATTTTTAAATAATGGCAGGAAAATTGAAAAAAAAAACATACTTCATATCTAAATGATAATCTGTACGAATATCTACACTTTGATTTGCCATTTTCGAAACATAAATGCAAATTCTTAATACAGATAAGAAACTAAAAAGCAAAATCACCACAATACATTACAAACCTATTAAGAAACTATCATAAATACCCTCATACAAATCTCTTCATTTTTCTCCCCACAAAATGACACAGAAATAAAAATTCTACATATTGTATTCAATGTTTTTCAAAGGAAGTTCTTTCTTGTTTTTGAAATATTGTAAACCTAGAAATTGCATACATTGAAGACTGGATTGATTTTTATGACACTTCCAGTTCACATCTCATCCAAGATAGTCAATCACTCAAACAAATTACCAGAATTCACAAAAGAATCAGTTCTATAAACCTCTATTCACACAATAATCTAACAGGAATAATGATTTCAGGATGCACTATTTTAGGATGTGAAATGTGCAGCCTTATTGAAGAATGACGTATAGTTCTTCAGTTTAACTTTCATTTCCTCAATTCTCAAGTACACTGAATGCATCAATCCATTAATATGTTAATAGCCTTTAATAGTTGAAAAGAGTTATTCTTAGATTGAGAAAATGCTGTCTTTCACTGTCTCACAGTACCTCTATGCTTGACCAGTGTTTCTATATCTGATACATGAAGGAATTCATATATACTTTCTTATTTTTAAAATATATAGATTTCATGTATATTAACTCACAACTTTCTAATAAAAGTAGTTATCAGGAAATAGTCCAGAGTTGAAGCTAGAAACCATTTGACTGGACACCATTTTCATCACAATGCTCTGGATCTCATCATGTGTTTTAATATATCCCAAAATATGTAAGACTCAAAATTACTGCATTATGTGCTAAATATGCAACAATATATCAGAGTCTTGAGTACAGGTTATCTATCCATCCTTTTGGCAGAATGTTCCAGAAAATGGAAGTGGAAAATTACATAAAAAGCTTATTTCAATCTTGCATTGTGACCAATATTTTCTTGTTTATCTGTTCCAGGTAAGGCTGATCAAATTCATTTTATAACCGATTCATCATAATGTAGTTTGATCCAAATCAATATCTGGCAATATACAATCCAAACACCAAACTTCTCAGTCCGAGATAGTAAGAACTGCAGATGTTGGAGTCAGAGATAACACAGAGTGGAGCTGGAGGAACACAGCAGGCCAGGCAGCATCAGAGGAACAGGAAAGTTGAAGTTTCAGGTCGAAGAAGGGTCCTGACCCAAAACGTCAACTTTCCTGCTCCTCTGATGCTGGCTGGCCTGCTGTGTTCCTCCAGCTCCATGCTGCGTTATCACCAAACTATTCAGTTTGCTTGAAAAGCTGTCACATTAACCTGAATCAGGCCTCCTTATGTCATGGTGTTTAAACCTGTTAACTGATTCAAAACTCCATCCACTTAAAACTATCACATCTATCTTAAAAGTAAAGGCACCACAGTCTGTCCAGATCATAGGGCTGCTCTCTCATTAGAGAGAGTCAACAGAGGCAATGGGTGGTGGTTTATCCTGAGGGTCACCACTCTTCAGCTGAGATGAGAATAAGAAGGTGAGACTTTCATGGTAAACTCGGCTTGTGTAGGAAATGAACCCATGCTGTTGGCATCACTCTGTGTTACAAATCAGCTTGTAATACACCTGGATGATTTCCCAGTTCTTTTGAAATGTCACCCACCTGGAATATTTATCTCTCTGAAGATCTGCTCAGTATTTCCAGCACTTGCTGTTTTTAGTTCCGATTTTCAGCATCTTTGACATTCTTTTCTCATGAAAATCCTGAATCTATTTTCATTCCTAAGAACTGGCTCACAGAGGAGACAATTTCACTTCTCTCTCCAAGTCCAAAGATGTGACTACAGCACCCGTAACCAGGCAGAGGACAGATTCTTGGTAAGCAAGGAGGTAAAAGATTATCAGGGGAAGGCAGGAAGGGGGTTTTCAGTTTACAGTCAGACCAGCTACGATCTTATTAAATGCCTGAGCAGATTTGAGGGGCTGACTGGCCCACTGCTGTTCCTTATTCATATTACACCTCCCAGGCCATACTCCCAGTATAACATTAATTCAATGCTTTTAATATCTCTTCAAAGATGCAGGATCAGCACTCACAAGAAAAGAAAATGATCAGAATACTGAACTAATAGAACATAGAGCATAGAACAGTGCAGCACAGGAGCGGGCCCTTCAGCCCATGATGTTGTGCCAAATTAAACTAATCCCTTCTGCCTGCCCTTCGTCCATATCCCTCCATTCCTTGCATATTCAAACACCAGCCCCGGCAGCACGTTCCAGGCTCCTACCACTCTCTGTGTAAAAAACTTGCCCCTCACATCTCCTTTAAACTTTCCCCCTCTCATCTTAAATGCATGCCCCTTGGTATGAGACATTTCAACTCTGGGAAAAAGATTCTGACCGTCAACTCTATCTATGCATCCCATAATTTTATAGACTTCTATCAAGTCTCCCCTCAGCCTATGCAGCTCCAGAGAAAACAGCCCGAGTTTTCCTAGCCTCTCCTAATAGCTCATACCCTCTAATCCAGGCAGCATCCTGGAAAACCTCTTCAGCACCCTCTCCAAAGCCTCCATATTCCCCCTGTAATGAGGCAACCAGATTTTAATGTAATATTCTGAATTTGGCCTAACCAAAGTCATATAATGCTGTAACATGACACCCTGACTCTTGTACTCAATTCCCTGACCAACAAAGGCAAGCATACCATATACCTTCTTCACCAGCCTGTCTACTTGTGTGGCCACCTTTAGGGACCTATGGACTTGAACACCAAGGTCCATCTGCACATCAATGCTGTTCACAATCCTGCCATTAACTGTTTATTTTCCTTAACATTTGATCTCCCAAATTACTATACCTCACATTTACTCATATTAAACTCTGTCTGCCATTTCTCCATCCATATCTGCAACTGATCTATATCCCACTGTATCCTTTGACAACCTTCTGCATTATCTACAACTCCACCGATCTATGTATGGTCTGCAAACTTACTAACCCACCCATCTACGTTTCCATCCAAGTCATTTGTGCACACCACAAACAGCAGAGGTCCCAGTACGGATCCCCACGGAACACAACCAGTCACAGGCCTCCAGGCGGAAAAACAGCCTTCCACCACCACCCTCTGCCTTCTATGGCCAAGCCAATTCTGAACTCACGTGGCCACGTCACCGTGGATCCCAATCATCTTAATCTTCTGGACGAGCCTACTATGAGGGACCTTGTTGAAAGCCTTACTAAATTCCATGTAAACAACATCCACTGCTCCACCCTCATCGATCACCTTTGTCACCTCATTGAAAAATTCAATCAAGTTAGTAAGACATGACCTGCCCTGCACAAAGCCATACTGACTGTCCCTAATTAGGCCATGCTTTTCCAAATGCGCGTAAATCTTATCCCTAAGAATTCTCTCCAATAGCTTCCCAACCACCAATGTGAGACTCGCCAGTCTGTAGTTTCCTGGATTATCCCTGTTTCCCTTCTTGAACAGAGGGACAACATTAGCTCGCTGCCAGTCCTCCGGGACCTCTCCAGTGGCTAACAAGGATACAAAGATCTTGGTCAAGGTCCCAGCAATCTCCTCTCTTGCCTCACTCAATAACCTGGGATAGATCGCATCAGGCCCTGGGGACTTATCCATCTTAATGCTCTTTAAGAGACACAACACCACTTCTTTCTTGATCTCAAAATGCCCAAGCAAATGAGCATGCTCCACACAAATCTCACAATCCTCCATATTCTTTTCCTGGGTGAATACTGATGCAAAGTACTCATTTGGGTTCTTGCCCACACCTTCTGCCTCCAAGCACAATGTTCCTACTGTATTCTTGAGTAATACTCAGTTTAAAATTCATTATTTCATTTTTAAACAGAGTACTCATGGTAAAACCTCCCTTTCAGTAAATTACATGAAAGTGCCAAAATAAAATGTTTTACTGGCAATATAATTCAATCAGTTGTGAGCAGGTACTTGAAATAAACCTGATTGGTTTTGTATTCACATCACCATTATCTTTTTCAGTTCTTCGTAAGTTAATAAAAGCTCACAGTGCACAGTGGGTTTGGTGCGGTTGGTAAAGTAGGCACAAGTCTCCCAATTACATTCCAATCACAAAGTAAAACATCTGCTCTTTTACCTGAAAATTCCTTGTCATTCAGTTCTCATTGCAGTTGCTCTTGGCAGTGACAGTAAATGAAAATGAAAATTTCTAAAAAACCACAGGAATAATTATACAAATTGCAAATTAGGTTGGACATAAAAGGAATTAAACAATGCACAGCAATTTTTCACAACATGCAGAGGTTCCTAAATCATGCAGTGTGTTAGTACAAGAACATAATGAGGTATTAGGACACTGTGATCAGGAGAACCAGGTTCACCTCTGGAATGTGTCTACTGGCCAATCTTGCCCCTGGATAATAATTGGAACCAATTGTTTACAAAGTACTTCTGAGATGGAGAGAAGAAATAAGAACCAGGGTTCCTCCCATGATTACAAGTCATGATTCCCAGAAATTGTGTGGAGACATCAGATGGTGACACCATAAGTTCAGTTATGATCTCTCCAAGATGGGTAGATGCCACATGTAAACAATAGTCACTGGATGATGTATAAATTGTCTATTAGCATTTATACACTGGCTGAGATCATCACAAAGGACTCTCCTTCTGAACATCTCCCCTGGCCTGAGGTGTGGTGACCCCCCAGGTTAAACCACCATTTCTCTCTCTCATGAGAGAGGAGCCCTGTCAGAATAAGGGACTTTACCTGACATACCCTGAGCTCCAACTTGAGACTGTGATTCAGGAGATCATGGGAGAAATTGCAGGGGAGTGGAAGGAAAAAGAAAGATAAACAAAAGATAATCTTTTAGCCATGGAAACTGTTTTTAAAAAGGATGATAGTATTGCACTGATGGACTTACAGTTTGATAAGTAGTTCAGGTAGAGAAAGGTCTGCCTTTCAGTTTTCTATAATGTACCAAGACAAGTCTATCTTTTAATTTCACATATTAATTTAGGCTGAGTTCACCCTTTATAAAGTTGCATGCTTAGTCATTGTACAATTGTATTAGCCATCTATTAGAATCGATTAATCATCTGGACTTGAGGCAGTTTGGTCGGTAAATGGCTCACTTCTCTGTCAAAGGTTCTAATATATTCACTGGGAGCCTGTGTCACTGAGATAACGGAGTAAAAGATTGAGCAGGATACACCCTCCCAGCGCTTTGGAGCAAAGCAGTTTCCAATGTAAAGGAGGTCATCTTTTTCTGATGAATCGAACGGGACACAATGTGAGCGTCCGGTTGCTATGGTGAAGCTAAAAGAAACCCCACAGTGTATTTTCGGTCTCAGTATCCCAGGTGGAAGGTCTGCACCACCACAAAACCAGGCAGCACCTGGTCTCTGTGCTCAGGCTAACAGCAGCAGCAGGCTCTGCCTTTGTCAGTCACATTATTCCCCCTGCTCTGTCCCATTTCATTCACCGATAGCCAGATGCTTCCTCTCCTTTAAAAACCAATCGATACGCCGGCAGTATTCAGCATTCAGCCGCCGATTGTACCACGTTAATTCCCAAAGCCAGCACCTCCACCCCCCGCCCCCCACCCCCAACACAAACACACACAGACAGACACACACACACACAGACACACACAGACACACACACAGACACAGACACACAGCCAGACACACACACACAGAGACACACACACACAGAGACAGACAGACAGACACACAGACACACACACACAGACACACACACACATACAGACAGACACACACACAGACAGACACACACAGACAGACACACACAGACAGATACATACAGACACAGACACACACACACAGACACACGCACAGACACACGCACACACACACACACACAGAGATACTCACACACAGACACACACACACGCACACACACACACACACAGAGATACTCAGACACAAACCTCATTCTTTGTCTCTGATACCACTGCATTTAATGCTTCAACTCCAAAAGTTAGCAAATGCACAGAGAGAAAAAAATCTATAAATGTTATTGTAAATAGCAGCGCAGTTCATAGGGTCTGGTTTAAACACACACACACACACACACGGAAGGACTAAACCAGTGTCTGAAACAAATTCTGGGCTGTAAGGATCAGTTTCATGTCGGGCTGCATCCGCCTTCTGAACTGTTCACATCGTGAAAGAAACCAGCGCATAGTTCGACATGAGGACCCGGTCTTCCCGATGCTGGTATGCGTCTGTGTGTATGTGTGTGTGTGTGTGTCTGTGTGTGTGCATCTGTGTGTGTGATTGTGTGTGTGTGTGTATATGTGTCTGTGTCTGTGTGTGTATGTATGTCTGTGTGTGTGTGTCTGTGTGTGTGTCGGTGTATTTGCGTGTGTGGCTGTGTGTGTGTGTCTGTGTTGGTGTATTTGCGTGTGTGTGCGTGCGTGTGTGTCTGTGTGTGTGCATGTCTGTGTGTGTGCGCATGTCTGTGTGTGTGCGCATGTCTGTGTGTGTGCGCATGTGTGTCTGTGTGTGTGCATGTCTGTGTGTGTGTGCATGTCTGTGTGTGTGTGCATGTCTGTGTGTGTGCGCATGTGTGTCTGTGTGTGTGTGAGAGAGAGAGAGAGGAGTGTGTGTGTGAGAGAGAGAAATGCATGTGAGAGAGAGAGGTGTGTGTGTGAGAAAGAGAGGTGTGTGTGTGAGAGAGAGAGAGGTGTGTGTGTATGTGAGAGAGAGGTGTGTGTGTGTGAGAGAGAGAGGTGTTTGTGTGAGAGAGAGAGGTGTGTGTGTGAGAGAAAGGTGTGAGTGTGAGAGAGAGAGATGAGTGTGTGTGTTTGAGAGAGAGAGGGATAAGTGTGTGTGTGAGAGAGATGTGTGTGTGTGTTTGTGTGTGTTAAGAGTGAGAGAGGGATGAGTGTGTGTGAGAGAGATGAGTGTGCCTTTATGAGAGAGAGATATGAGCGTGTGGGTGAGAGAAGAAGATAAGTGTGTCTTTGTGTGAGAGAGAAAGAGATGAGTGTGTGTGTAAGAGAGAGAGATGAGTGTATGCGTGTGTGTGAGAGAGAAGTGTGTGTGAGAGAGAGAGAAATGACTGTGTGTGAGAGATGACTGAGTGTGTGTGAGAGACATGAGTGTGCGCGTGAGTGAGAGAGATGAGTGTGTGTGTGAGAGAGAGAGAGGAGAGTGTGTGTGAGAGAGAGGAGTGTGTGTGTGAGAGAGAGAGTGGAGTCTGTGTGTGTGAGAGAGAGGAATATGTGTGTGTGAGAGAGAGGAGTGTGTGAGAGAGAGTGAGAGGAGTGTGTGTGAGAAAGAGAGGAGTGTGTGTGAGAAAGACAGGAATGTGTGTGTGAGATAGACGTGTGTGTCTGTGAGAGGGAGAGGAGTGTGTGTGTGAGAGAGGAGTGTGTGAGAAAGAGAGGAGTGTGTGTGAGAGATGAGTGTGTGTGAGAGATGAGTGTGTGTGAGAGATGAGTGTGTGTGAGAGAGAGGAGTGTGTGTGAGAGAGAGTGTGTGTGTGTGAGAGGAGTGTGTGTGTGTGAGAGAGAGGAGTGTGTGAGAGAAAGAGAGGAGTGCATGTGTGAGAGAGAGGAGCGTGTGTGTGTGAGAGAGAGGAATGTGTTTGTGAGAGAGAGGAGTGTGTGTGTGAGAGAGAGAGAGTGTGTGTAGAGAGAGGAGTGCGTGTGTGAGAGAGAGTGTGTGTGAGAGAGAGAAGAGTGTATGTATGTGAGAGAGAGGAGTATGTGTGTGTGAGAAAGAGACAGAGGAGTGTGTGTGTGTGTGTGTGTGAGAGAGAGAGAGAGAGTAGTGTGTGTGTGAGAGAGAGAGGAGTGTGTGTGTGAGAGAGAGGAGTGTGTGTGTGTTAGAGAGAGAGGAGTGTGTGTGTGTAAGAGAGAGAGTGGAGTCTGTGTGTGTGTGAGAAAGAGAGTATGAGTGTGAGAGAGAGACAGACGAGTGTGTGTGTGAGAGAGAGGAGTGTGTGTGAGACAGAGAGGAGTGTGTGTGAGAGATAGAGAGGAGTGTGTGTGAGAGA
>NC_063335.1:32049010-32052537 GCF_021869965.1 Rhincodon typus
AGTGTGTGTGTGAGAGAGAGAGGAGTGTGTGTGTGAGAGAGAGGAGTGTGTGTGTGTGAGAGAGAGAGGAGTGTGTGTGTGTAAGAGAGAGAGTGGAGTCTGTGTGTGTGTGAGAAAGAGAGTATGAGTGTGAGAGAGAGACAGACGAGTGTGTGTGTGAGAGAGAGGAGTGTGTGTGAGACAGAGAGGAGTGTGTGTGAGAGATAGAGAGGAGTGTGTGTGAGAGATAGAGAGGAGAGTGTGTGTGTGAGAGAGAAGTGTGTGTGTGTGAGAGAGAGGAGTGTATGTGTGAGTGAGAGAGAGGAGTGTGTGTGTGTGAGCGAGAGGAATGTGTGCGTGTGAGAAAGAGACAGAGGAGTGTGTGTGAGAGAGAGAGAGAGGAGTGTGTGTGTGTGAGAGAGAGAGTGTATGTCAGAGAGACAGTGTGTGTGTGAGAGAGAGGAGTGTGTGTAAGAAAGAGAGGAGTGCATGTGTGAGAGAGAGTGTGTGTGAGAGAGAGAGGAGTGTGTGTGTAAGAGAGAGAGACAGGATTGTGTGTGTGTGAGAGAGAGAGGAGTATGTGTGTGTGAGAGAAAAACAGAGGAGTGTGTGTGTGTGTGAGAGAGAGTGTGTGTGTGAGAGAGAGGGATGACTGTGTGTGTGAGAGAGAGAGGAATGTGTGTGTGAGAAAGAGAGGAGTGTGTGTGAGAAAGACAGGTGTGTGTGTGAGAGAGAAGTGTGTGTTAGAGAGAGTGTATGTGTGAGTGAGAGAGGAGTATGTGAGAGAGAGAGGAGTGTGTGTGTGAGAGAGAATGTGTGTGTGAGAAAGAGGAGTGTGTTGTGAGAGAGAGAGATGAGTGTGTGTGTGTGAGAGCGAGGAGTGTGTGTGAGAAAGAGAGGAGTGTGTGTGTGAGAAGAGTGTGTGTGAGAGACAGGAGAGTGTGTGAGATAGAGTGAGGGAGAGATGACTGTGTGCGTGTGTGTGAGAGAGAGAGATGAGTTTGTGTGTGAGAGAGAGGAGTGTGTCTGACAGAGAGGAGTGTGTGTCTGACAGAGAGGAGTGTGTGTCTGACAGAGAGGAGTGTGTGTGTGAGAGAGGAGTGTGTGTCTGACAGAGAGGAGTGTGTGTATGTGTGTGCGAGACAGAAAGGAGCGTGTGTGGGAGACAGCGAGGAGTGTGTTTGGGGGTGGGTGTGTGTGTGAGTGGGTGTATGGGGCGGGAGGCTGGAAGGGGTGTCAGTCCAATAATTTGCCACTGTCTGCCTCAATAGTGATGAAGTGTCAGTAACAATATTACAACAGCCCCACAGTATTAATAGTCTTCCCTATAATAAACCACACACAATTGTTAAATTACAGCACAAACTGAAGTGCCCGCTCCTTTCACAGCATCGTCCTCAAATGTAAAAGACCAGAGCATCTCTCGAAGCTTCAGAAAGCACACAGCAACAAGCAAGCCGTCCCCGGTTAGACACAAAGAGATGGGAGACAGAGAGAGAGAGAAACCAAATTAAAATTAAAGAAAAAAACCGAGAAATGGGTCAGAGGCATCAGCTTCCCACAGAGAGCAAGTGCCCAGTTATTAGTGTTTACTGTTGATTGATATTAATCTTCAGGATAGGACTGAACTCCTCAACATGGGATTTCATCAACTAGATCTCACTCAGCTCCGTGCTGCTGTGCACTCATCAGACCCTGGTGCACAGTCAAACAAACGCACGGTTTGCTTATTGCTTTCAGTTTGCCGCTGAGACATCTCACAGACTTCATCCTTTCCGAGATGGGATCACCAAACCACTATTTAACAACGATTCACACACTGACCCAGTACTGGTCCCCACACTAACCCAGCGCACACACTAACCAGGTACTGGTCCACACATTAGCCACATATTGACGCAGCACTATTCCACATATTAACCCAGTTCTGGTCCCCATACTGACCAGGCACTGGCCCCCATACACTCACCCAGTTCTGGTGCCCACATTACCCGATATAAACGGGGTCGGGGTGCAGTACTCACCAGCTGTAAGGTACAGAGGAAGATTAAGGTACAGCGGCCTGAGCAGCAACCCATTCCAGCCAGGGGCCAGCTCCTGGGGTTACTCCGCAATGGGACTCACCGAGCCGCCGGTGAACTGTAGGGAGGAGGCTGCACTGAGCAGACAAGCCATACACAGGACGGTAAAAACACAGCGCCGGCAGCTCCAACCTACCGGAGCCCGGGGCTAATACACACACGTCCACAGCCCTGAGCCGGGGGTTAGGCACAGCTCTCCGCTCCCGAGCCGGATGCACTGGCTCAGGGCACAAAGTTGAATGGAGTTGGTGCGATTTTCGGAAACGTGAGTCGTCAGGGCGCTCTGGGCGTGGCAGCCTCTCACCAAATCCCATCAATGCAGGACCTGAGGGTAGGGGGAGTGTGGGGGTCTGGTAGGCTGCGTTAGCAAGGCAGCTTCACACAGAGAAACCATCAGCTGGGACCCTGGCTAAGCCGGTTTGTAACAGTGACAGGTCGGACATTTCTCTAAGGGAACACCAAACAATAATCACGGAAATCAAACAAAGAACTGTGGATGCTGGAAATCTGACACAGAAACTGCTGGAGAAACTCAGCAGCTCTGGCAGCATCTGTGGGGAGAGAAACAGAGTTAATGATTTGGCTCCTGTCACCCCCTTCTTCATCAGAGCTCTCAGTCTTTTGGGGACAATTGGTTCAGAAATTCAAATAGGAATGTAAGTTTCCAGTTCCTGATAAAGGGTCACTGGACCCGAAACGTTAACTCCGATTTCTTTCCACGAATGCTGCCAGACCTGCTGAGCTTTTCTAGCAAATTTCTGTTTTTGTTTCTGATTTCCAGCATCAGCAGTTCTTTCGGTTTTTAGGTTTCCAGTTTTATTTTATTAAATCTGTAGGGCAGTAATAGCCATTTGGATCATTAGTGTCTGAGCGATCGGGAGCTCCTTCGCAAAATCTTTAAAGACTCTGCCCTCAATCTGCAATATTGCGTTCAGAAGGTTAGGTGTTGTGACAGAGAATAGTGAGGCAGGTTGGGGGTACCGTTCTGAGCGCCAGGGTCAGACTTCAGCAGATTGCAGGCAAGATCTCTCCCTGTTGAGAGCTGTGCTGCTCAGCCTCAATGTGTCGATGAAAACAGAAGCTTTGCAAATGGAGACACGTTTGCACCAGCTCCTGTTGTCCGCATAGAGAGTTCTGAAAGCTGAAAGGGACCAAGCAGCGGAGCGAAGTCGACACTGCATTCAAATGAAAGAAGGAAAAAAAACACCTCATTCGATCAGCCCATCACTCCATACCGTCCACCCGAAACAAATATTCTCACATCTAATCGCTGCTATTGGGTTTTTATTTTCACCCACATTAACCTGAGCATCTTCCTGGAAAACCAACATCTCAATGGTCAGAGATAGTAGGAACTGCAGATGCTGGAGAATCCGAGACAACAAGGTGCAGGGCTGGATGAACACAGCAGGCCAAGCAGCATCATAGGAGCAGAGAGGCTGACGTTTCGGGCCTAGACCCTTCATC
>NC_063335.1:32052937-32069206 GCF_021869965.1 Rhincodon typus
GCCTAGACCCTTTTCTGATGAAGGGTCTAGGCCCGAAACGTCAGCCTCTCTGCTCCTATGATGCTGCTTGGCCTGCTGTGTTCATCCAGCCCTGCACCTTGTTATCTCAATGGTCAGACAGTTTTAGCTTTGAGCTGAATGATCAGCGAGCCCTGAGGGGATGAGATGTGCACCTACAATTAACTCAGACAGTGAGAGTCTTACCAACTCCTGAATCATCTTCACATTTACCTTATAGTCCAACAGGTTTATTTGAAATCCCAAGCTTTGGAAGAGCTGCTCCTTAGTCAACTGAAGCTCGGAAAACCCGAGTTTTCAAATAAACCTGTTGGACTATAACCTGGCGTCGTGTGATTTCTGACCTTGTCCACCCCAGTCCAACGCCAGCACCTCCACATCATAGCTTCACATTTATGGTTATCAAGGATTGTTTTAGATCATAGAATCCCTACTGTGTGGAAACAGGCCCTTCAAGTCACAGGTGGTTATATCCTGTCCAAAGATGTGCAGGTTAGGTGGGGTGGCCATGCTAAATTGCCCAATAGTGTCCAGGGATGTGCAGGCTAAGTGGGTTAGCCATGGGAAATGCAGTGATATGGGATAGGGTGGGGGTTTGGGTCTGGGTAGGATGATCTTTGGAGAAGCAGTATGGACTCAATGGGCCAAATGACCTACTTCCACACTGTAGGGATTATATGATTGTATGATATGAATTTAGACCATAGATCAGATATGATCTCATTGAATGGCAGAACCGACTCAAGGGGCCGAATGGCCGACTCCCTGTTCCTGTGTTATGCATAATGTGGATTAGAATTAAGATGCAATATTTTTTGACAAAGTAAGTACAAAAATGTAGTCTTGCATAAATTGAATTTAAATGTGTTTGAAGAATATATTGCTGCCCTTTCTCGAAGTGCAGAATCCTACTCCTGAGATTGTGTTATAGTCTGTTGTTGGAAGCAATCCATTTTAAGCTCATTTTAAGCTTTCACTATTCCAAACTATTTGGCAAATGTTTTTCCCTTTCATACTGATGTGAATTGCAATGATAAAGAACATAATAGCATTATATAGAACAATGACTGTGTAATATTGTATATTAGTCAAGGTGGTCCATCCCCAGAACATTAAAGATTTTCCCCCTTTCTCTGACTATAACTCCAATCAAAATGCATTCAGTTCTGTCCCACCAGCAGTAATGAGATAAATGAATTATTTGGTGTGTTCATTTATTCATTCATGGGATGAGGGCATTGCTGACCAGTAGCATTCATTGCCCAGAGGGCAATTTAGAGTCAACCACTTTGCTGTGGGTCTGGAGTCACATGTAGGCCAGACCAGGTAAGGATGGCAGTTTCCTTCCTTAAAGGACATTAGTGACCAGATGGGTTTTTCCCAACAATCAACAATGGGCTCATGGTCATCATTAGATTCTTAATTCCAGATATTTTTATTGAATTCAAATTCCACCATCTGCCATGGTGGGATTCAAACTTGGACCCCCAGAACATTATCTAGGTCTCTGGATTAACAGTCCAGCGATAATACCACTAGGCCATTGCCTCTGCCTTACCACCAGGCTGAGGTTCCAGACAGGGAACCCCAACCAGTTAAGGTCCGGGTGAGAAAGGATGAATTAGCTCCTATTCCTGCTTCACCCACTCCCTTGGTTGATTGTTTGGTTAGTAGAAACAAAATTGAAGTCCACCTAGATTTGACCAAACTGCTACAACAATAGTTGTTGACTAATGGTGACAATCAATCTCTATTAATTAGTCTGAAATAAATGCAGTTATAAAAGTTCAGTCTTGGTCAAGGTGGTAGAAAATTCACGCTAATGTTTGGCATATCAGTAGCCAACATGAAACCATCTCTACATTATTTTACCAGATATGATTTCTCTGGAACTGTGACCTCCCATCCAAAAGTAACCTCTAATTAAAGTCATTAAGGAAGCACTTAACAGAAATTAGGTGCAGCAGTGAAATTCTACCAGAGATGTATGATCCCAACTGTAACATCTCATCCAAGCAGCTGAACTAGCTACATGGTACAAATCACTTGATTGAAGTAACAGATATTTACAATTTTGTACAAAAGTATCGAACACTGAGCAGAAGTTTCACATATTCACAAATCTACCATTCTGGAAACAAAGTTGAAACTTTGGGATTGGTGGAGAAAATGGATGGTCTTGGTGAGTGTTTTCAAAAGTGCAAAGGAAATTTGGCATGCACCTGAAGCCCTAGTGTCTAACACTATCTCTGATAATGCAGTTGAGGGGCAGCTCATCAGAGATGATCTAGAGCAACGAAGAGGTGCAGCAGTTGCTGGAACAATGGCATTCCTATGGTGGTCATGGATACGTAGGTGATGATTGAGAGATGGGAAAGGCAAGAAGGTCATCTCTGAAAAATTCAGGGTGAAGCCAGAAGATCAGCTTCTGGAGGATGTTCAGAGCAAACCTATCACCAATTCATTTGCCTATCCAGGCAGGTGGTGGTTGCATTGTGTGTACTCTTGGAGGCTAGTTAAATGTTGCAGGGCTCAGCAAGTCAGCCAATGCCAATAATTGTCAAGCTGACAACTTTCTAACTTTTGGCTAATGTTAGGGGCAGGTTGCTAACTTTTATGGAATCTGATCAGCAGCAGCCCGCAGACATGTACTTCAAGCGATGGACATACTTTTTGTGAGGTTAGCACTGCTGCCTCCCAGCACCAGGTTCAATTCCGCCCTCAGGCGACTCTCTGTGTGGAGTCTGTGCATTCTCCCTGTGTCTGTGTGGGTTTCCTCCGGGTGCTCCAGTTTCCTCCCACAGTCTAAAGATGTGCAGATTGGGTGGATTGGCCATGCTAAGTTATCCAGGGATGTGCAGGCGAGGTGGATTAGCCATGGGAAATGCAGAGTTACAGGAATAGGGTGGGGAGAGTGAGTTTGGATGGGATGCTCTTCAGAGGATCAGTGTGGACTTGATGGGCCAAATGGCCTGCTTCCACACTGTACTGATTCTATGAGCATGTTACAAGAGCATTTTATAGATCCCCAGCAGCAGAACTTGAGACGTTATTTAATGAATACATGTGATCTGCATTTACTTTTGATTCTGTGTTAGAGCTAGACAGAAAATTCATAAGATACTGAATTTATCTGATGGAGTATCAATTAGGCATTTTGGCATCAGAAGCTCAAAGTTGAATAGGACACTGATTACAATTGGTTCAGCTTGAAATTTTGAAAATGGGCTGAGACGGAATGGTGTTATTTTAACATTGCTAACTGGACCATATTACAGCTCATTTAAGACTGGATCTTAAATGTTGACGCAGGCAGTGCAGAGACAACGAGAATTGGTAAAGATAGTAGAACTGGCTGAGTTAAACAGAGCTGACATGTACTGATCTGGGAAGAGGAACTATTGCTTGACAAGCTGTAGATTTGGCTATGGAATGCATTGATAAAAAAAGTTGAAGCCTCCTCCAGTGGTCCCCAGCATTACAGATACCAGTCTTCAGCCAATTCAATTCACTCCACGTGACATCAAGAAACGGTTGGAGACACTGGATACTGTAAAAAGGCTATGGGCCCTGACAACATTCCAGCAATAGTACTGAAGACTTGTGCTCCAGAAATTGCCGCTCCCCTAGCCAAGTTGTTCCAGTACAGTTACAACAGTGCTATCTACCCGACAATGTGGAAAATTGCCCAAATATGTTCTGTACACAAAAAGCAGGACAAACCCAGCCCAGCCAATTACCGCCCCATCAGGCTACTCTCAATCATCAGTAAAGTGTTGGAAGGTGTCATCAACAACGCTATCAAGCAGCACCTGCTCAGCAATAACCTGCTCAGTGATGCCCAGTTTGGGTTCTGCCAGGGCCACTCAGCTCCTGACCTCATTACAGCCTTGGTTCAAACATGGACGAAAGAGCTGAATTCCAGAGGTGAGGTGAGAGTGACAACCCTTGATATCAAGGCTGCTTTAACCAAGCGTGGCATCAAGGACCCCTGGCAAAACTGGAATCAATGGTACCAGGGGGCAAACTCTCCAGTGGTTAGAGTCATACCTGACACACAGGCAGATGGCCGTGGTTGTTGGAGATCAATCATCTCAGCTCCAGGACATCTCTGCAGGAGTTCCTCAGGGTAGTGTCCTAGGCCCAACCATCTGCAGCTGCTTCATCAATGACCTTCCCTCTATCGTAAGGTCAGAGGTCGGGATATTCGCCGATGATTGCACAATGTTCAGCACCATTCGTGACTCCTCAGATACTGTAGCAGCCCATGTTCAAATGCAACAAGATCTGAACAATATCCAGGCTTGGCCTGACAAGTGGCAAGTAACATTTGCACCACACAAATGCCACGCTATGACCATCAACAATCAGAGACAATCCCTTGACACTCAATGGTACTGCCATCACTGAATCTCCTACTATCAACATCCTGGGGGTTATAATTGACCAGAAATTCAACTGGAATCACCACATAAACACATTGGCTACAAGAGCAGGTCAGAGGCTAGGAATGCTGCGACAAATAACTCACCTCCTGACTCCCCAAAGCCTGTCCACTATCTACAAGGAACAAGTCAGGAGTGCGATGGGATACTCCCCATTTGCCTGAATGAGTGCAGCCCCAACAACACTCAAGAAGCTTGGCATCATCCAGGATAAAGCAGCCCACTTAATTGGCACTACATCCACAAACATCCACTCCCTCCACCACCAATGTTTAGTAGTGGCAGTGCGTACTATCTACAAGATGCACTGCAGAAATTTACCAAAGATCCTCAGACAGCACTTTCCAAACCCACAATCTCTTCTATCGAGAAGGACAAGGGCTGCAAACTTATGGGAACACCACCAACTCCAAGTTCCCCTTCAAGCCACTCACCATCCTGACTTGGAAATATATCGCTGTATTCCTTCACTGTCACTGGGTTAAAATCCTGGAATTTCCTCCCTAAGGGCATTGTGGGTCAACACACAGTGGGTGGACTGCAGCAGTTCATGAAGGCAGCTCACTACCACCTTCTCAAGGGCAACTAGGGATGGGCACATCCCATAATTGAAGAGAAAAAAAAGTGAGGAAAGTCTCACCAAGTGGGTGGCAGAGAAAAGAAAAATTAGAGAAAGGATAGAATGGTGGGATGAAGCTGCAGGAAGATCAAGGCCAGATAAGGCATGAAGTAACGGCACAGGGGCTGGTATCCCAACACCAAGTCACCCTTTATTTACACGTGGAAAGTCCTAGACACTGGTCCAACTCCCTCAGAGCCAGCTGTCTGAGGGAACAGAACCTCTGACACTCCTGTTTATATCTGTCAGCCAGAGCTCCCTGATTGGGCCAGTTTAACAGCCCCGATCAGGGAGTTCCTATTCTGAGATCCACCTGGCTAACCTCATTACAATCACTACAAGGCCCTTCACAGGGAATGTGAACTTGCCTAAGACTTGCTTCAGTTCTGTGGCAGTGGTGGAATCCAGGTTGGAGAGATTCGGGAACAGACTTGCAGGAAGGATGGGCACTGGAGGCATCAACCCAGTCAGAGGAAAGTAGGTAACGTTGTAGAGTCATAGAGTTGTACAGCATGGAAACAGTCCCTTCCTGAACATAATCCCAAACTAAACTAGTCCCACCTGCCGACCCCTGGCTCACATCCCTCCAAATCTTTCCTATTCATGTATTTATTTAAGCGTCTTTTAAACATTGTAATTGTACCCGCATCCACCACTTCCTCAGGAAGTTCATTCCGCACGCGAACAACCCACTGTGTAAAAAATTTGCCTCTCATGTCTTTTTAAAATCTCTCTCCTCTTACCTTAAAAAAATGCTCCCTAGTCTTGAAATTCCCCATTCTAGGGAAAAGACAACTATCATAAACCCTATCCATACCCCTCATGATTTTATAGAATATTTTATAGTTCACAGGAATGGAGGGATTGAGTGTTATTTTCCTTGGAAGAGGAGTTTCAAAGGTGGAAGAGACTGCACCCGATCAATATTGAACATTTGAAACCACTTCAACTAGAGCAGAGACCAGGAGAGAGGAGAAAGACCCAATTGTGCTACTCCTGGCCCTGTATCCACCATGATGTGGAGAAACTTGGGTGTGCCTTGACTTTGCAAACATTCATCTTTAGTTTGTCTACTGACCCTCAGCTCTGCTTCTCTCTCCATCCACTCTTACCATTGGTGGGTGACCTTTAAATGGCACAGTCATTTTCACAGCCTGGTTCCTATTCACACTTGCCAGCCTTCAATGTACAGATATCAGGGAGTAAATCATAGAGCACCTCCCACCTTCCCACTTTAAAAGGGGAATTTCACCTCTGCCTAGTAAAGCTATGATGTATTTTAGTTACACAATTGTTGGGGATAAAATGCCCTTCTACATATTCTCAATTTTTTAAAATCCCATTGTCATAGGAAATATTGTTGTATGCTGTCCACCATTCCTGGGCAGCAAGGATAAATTATTTTTAAAATTCATACTGTATTAAAATAATACAACTAAAAGGAAGAGACGAATGGTGTAACAAACTGAAAAATATTGTATTTTAATTTCACTCATCTCTTGAGTTGTCTATATTCATGCTGATTGGTATAAACCAACCTCCAATGGGATTAGGACCTGGAAATGGTGCCAACGATAGGGTGCCACAAAAATTCAAGCCATGGTGAAGAAAAGCCTTCGTGATGGAAAAAAGTGAGGAACTTCCAATCTAAAGTCACTCAATTCCCCAAATAAATCCATCTCATTTGTACTTGAATGAATTCAATGAATGAATGAGCTTCCACGAGCTCCCTGTAATGAGTTCTATTGATTTACCACTGAACTAATGGGGGCAACTTTAATCAAAGTCACTGGATGATAAATCCATGAAACTGAGTGGGATTATAATTTTACATCTCATCCAACAACTGTCCATTGACTTCAAAGTTAAATTAACATTGTGCTGCTTGAATTGCAGCAGTTCAAGAAGGCAACTCACCACCACTTCCTCAAGGGCCAACAAGGGATGGGCAATAAATGTTGGCCCAGCCACCAACACCCACATCCTATGAGTGAATAAAAAAGAAATTTGATCAGAATAAATAAGTTGTGAATTTAACTTTGTTCAAGCCCTGTACATAAAGATCATGTCCTCTGCTTCTGAATGAGGCAGATTTGGAATCACATTTAGGTTGGGTTGGAAAATACAGCATTTGGCTCAATTTAGACATTGAGAGTAAGGCAGGAGTGAAATTTGTATCAGTCAACTGAGTTGAGCTTTGATTGATTACAAGATGAATATAGACAACTCAAGAGATGGGTGAAACTATAATATATCATTTTTCAGTTTGTTACACCATTCGTCTCTTCCTTTTCGTTATATTATTTTAATACAGTGTGAATTTTAAAAATAATTTATCCTTGCTGCCCAAAAAATGTAATCAAAATTCTCTAGAATTAACATGTTGATGAAAACATTGTTGCTGTGGTCTAGTTTTTCTGACGTTTCAGTCATGCTGTTATTTAAGCGTTAAACTTTAAAAGGGGAATTTCACCTCTGCCTAGTAAAGCTATAATGTATTTTATTTACACAATTGTTGGGATAAAATGCCCTTCTACACATTCTCAATTTTCTTAAATCCCATTGTTATAGGAAGTATTGTTGTATGCTGTTCGTCATTCCTGGGCAGCAAGGATAAATTATTTTTAAAATTCATACTGTATTAAAATAATATAACGAAAAGGAAGAGACGAATGGTGTAACAAACTGAAAAATGATATATTATAATTTCACCCATCTCTTGAGCTGTCTATATTCATCTTTTAATCAATCAAAGCTCAACTCAGTTGATTGAATGAAATAGACTTGCATTAATACAGTGCCTTATCATGTCTTTCCAAAATGTCCCAACTTGTTTCATATACAATCAATTACTTTGAAGTGAAGTGGCTGCTTATGCAGGCAAAGACAGCAGCTGATGTGAGAAATGAAAGGATATGTTGATGGGGTTAGATTAAGAAGGATGGAAGGAGGTTCATTTGGAGAATGGTTATTTGCATGGACCCTTGGGCCAAATGGTTTGTTTCTGTGGGGTATTGCTTGTTAATTGTTGTATTCTGCTTTGTACCTGCTTTATGGTGGATTATTAAGACAGGAAAAGCTATTAAGGGCTCATTACTCTTTTTCAGGTAGAGCCACAAGATCATTATCCTCCATCAGAACCAGTAGGTTAGGCTCAAACAAAAACTGTTGGAAAAGCTCAGCAGGTCTAGCAGTATCTGTGGAGAGAAATCAGAGTTAATGTTTCGAGTCCACTGACCCTTCTTCAGAACTCTACTAGTCTAGCAGTAGATTAGACTGACAGTTCTTCAACTTTACATATCATCTGAAGTACCTGTAGTCATGTAATGTACCTGCAGTACTGTAATGAAATGCAAGGTGAGATTAAGGGTTCATATCACTAAGGGTAATTGAGAAAGACTGAGTTAATAGCCTTAAGAAAACAACTCAAAGGACATTTACAAGGTCTAGAAGAAAGTCTTAAGGATGTTTTAAGCCTAGTTAATTTTAATTGAAGTACTTATTCCAATGAAAATAGACGTTTTATAATGGTGTTCAAATATGGTCTCTGTTTACTATATTTGAATTGGAGGAAATGGGCATTAAAGGAAATCAGAGAAGCTGCATGTACATTTACAGTTTGTATATCACTGATGAAAAGCGAAAATCTGGGGAATACTCATCAGGTCAGGCGGTATTTGTGGAGAGATAAATAGAGCTAATGTTTCTGGTTAATGACTTGGCCTTATCCAACTCTCCCGACAGCAGTAAGCACGAATACCCTATATCCACATTTCTGGGCCCAAGTTCTAATGCCAGAATTATGCAGCTGTCCATCAATCAAAATAAATTTTATATTGTAGGATTGTCAGGGTAAGCTAGCATATGTTCTGCTTTTACAGCAAGAACTTTCTTTTTCAGGTAATTGCAGAGTTTAAACCTCATTGAAAAGTGTGGTGTCAGTTTGTAATATATTATGATTATTTGGAAACTTGGATTCTAATGTAGAGCTAGATTGGATTTGGAAAGTTGAATTTTTCTTTTTTTTCCAAAAAAGAGTCAGAAACATTTTTTTAGCATTGGGCCAAGGCAGCTTTTCCAAGAAAGCATGTGATTTAAACTGAGTGAATAGCAAGCTCCCTGGTGAGATAATTGCTGCTTTGTGTTGACTTGAGTTTTTCTCAACTACAGAAGGGGAAGCCGGGGCACAGGCAGAGCTCACAAAAAAATGGTTCCATATCACCAGAAGAGCAGTTTCAGTTTTCAGCAGCCTTCAGCCATCAGAGCTGGAAAGAAATCTTAAGGTGGTCAATAAATCCAAGTACAGATAGCATTGGAAGAAGCCCTTATCTTTTCTCAGAATTCAGTGATGAAAATTCATAGGGACAAGTCCGTCAGTTTGTCTTTGGGAGAGACAGTAATGGAGAGAATCATATCTGGTGAAGGTGTAGCAAGTCAGTGAAAAGAAATGCTTGTAAGTTCAGTAAGGAATGTTAAAGTGAAGATAAGAGTGATACTTCTCTTGGCTTGACTGTCAACATGATTAGGCTAAGGTAAAGCTTAGGATAAAGGAAGAAAAATAGCAAGTGGTACAGATGATAATTCTGATTTCTACGGGGTTTTGATTTAATTAGAAATTTGTATTTAGTGACCAAGTCAATGGAGGATGGAGTAGAAATATATTTTGCGATATTTTAAAAGGTATTGGGAAAATGATGTGGCCAAAAGATAATTGGGCCTTAACATCTAGAGCAGTTTGGTAGGCACAGTTATGAGCTTTGTACACCAGTCTGTCAGGACAGCAAACTGTAGATTATGAAGCAGTTAGAAGAGAAATGCACAATGTTTATGAGTCCGTCCCTGAAGATTATCATTAAAATGAAGAAAGAAACCCAATCAGACATTTGAAGAATTTGCAATAGTATAAAAAATGCTGTGAACATCAATGATTTCAATCACCGAAGCTAGAGAAAATTTGAGAATGTAGGGGAAATCATGATCATGGAAGAATTCAAAAATTACATTCCTGAAACCTTTAAGGCTTATTTACACGACCATCAATGATCCAAGAAGCACCCATTCCAGCACACACCTATGATATCTCACTGGGACTGTTGCATGAGGCGAAATGACCACATGGAAATTAACAAGGACAGTGGAGCAGTAGAAAATTTTGAAATTAAAAAGGCATTAGTTTTAAAGGACAAACAGAAGGATGCCAAAGTAATAAAACGGAAAGGCTAGAACTTAAAACAATATGTTTCCACTGTAATAAGACTGGACATGTTGAAGAGAAATGATGGAAGTTAAATGGAAGACCTATTTAAGTAATAAGTAAACCCAAGGAATCTTCAAAACCAGAGGTATCCACAGAAAAATATGAGTATTAAAACTGCAGCTGTGGTACCGTTGGAACGTATTCCTTCAGAACCTACTGGGGAGGTTGAAATTGTTCGGGAGAGTCAAAAAAATTGAGAAGAAGATCAGGTCATGGGAGGCTCCGAATATTTTATTTTGAAGGGAGAGTTATTTCCTTTTCATCTATACAAGAAGGTAAACCAATAAAGATATTGAGAGACAATGGAGTAAGTCAGTCATCGATACTGTCTGATGAGACATTTTGTCTTTCAGAAGGGTTAACGAAGGAAAAAAATATTAACCAAAGGGACGCACAAACAATAGTCATTATGTAAAGTTGGATTGAAGAGTGACTTAGTAAATGGAAAAGTTGTAGTTGGGGTAGTGCAACAAAATGGGTGGCACAGTGGCTCAGTGGTTAGCACTGCTGCCTCACAGGGACCCAGGTTTGATTCCATCCACAGCAACTGTCTGTGTGGAATTTGCACATTCTCCTTGTGTCTGCATGAGTTTCCTTTGGGTGCTCTGGTTTCTTCCCATAGTCCAAAGATGTGTAGGTGAGGGTGGATTGGCTATGCTAAATTAGCCATGGTAAATTCAGGGTTACAGGGATAGAGGGCTCTGGGCAGGATACTCTTCAGAGGGGCAGTGTGGACTTGATAGGCCAAATGGCCTGCTTTCATATTGTAGAGATTCTATGAAATCATTATAGAAGGAATTGACTTTATCTTAAAGGAATGGCCTAGCTGTTTCAAACATATTGCCCTGATTGATTGATTCGCATAAATGGCCTGGCAAAGATTCCATGATTGGAAGACTGTATTGAGAGGATAGTTTAAGCACAAATTCACTTACTAAAAGAATATTTGCAGTTTCCATCGATTAATAGAGTTACAAAAAAAAATCAGCTTTGAATAGCTGTCAGAAAACCCATCTAGTTAATGTTTTTGTTAATTCAGCAAGAAACTTTAGAATGAAAATGGGTGTGGTACTTCACTGAGGTTGATGTCTGTAAAGGGTATGGCTGAGAATAAATCTGAATCTTTGTTTTTGCTGCTTTTGATAATATCTTTCAAATTGTCTTCAGTATGTAATAATATTAAGCATTTTGTTAAAAGTACATTTGCAGCTTTGTGTGAACGTGTTCATGAGTGAGCACAGTGGTAACCAAATTTCAAAACTAAAGCTTGTGGTTTATCAAACTGAGTTACTCTTTGGACTCTGACTTGTCCAGTATAATCAAAAGCTGGGATCATAACAAAGGCTACGGAGAGGACAAATTGATCAGTGTGTGGGGGGTTAGGGTAAGTGGGTCAGGGGGTGAGTTGGATGTTGAAAGGGTAGTGTTAGATGGGGAGGCAGGCAGTTGGTGGTGAGGCCCTAGTGAATGTTGGGGAATGCATCTGGGTGGTCAGTTAGCATGAGTTTGGGGTCGGGGTTGTTGCGTCAGGCACTGTTGAGAGATTCAGGAGGTCATTAATGAGCCCATTGTTAAGTTGTGTTGCTCTGCAGGTAATAGAGAATGTTTCACGTGTATACCTTTCCCCAGAATTCAATGTAAAATGTTAGACCCTAATTTCCAGTTCCTTACTCTGTACCTATACCTTATATTATGCAAATTCCCTGTGAAACATGATCCTGCTTTTTTGTGTCAAAATAAATCAACATGAAAACATTGTTACACATTCTTTGAGGATTTGTCAAATAAATATTGACCTACTGCCTTTTAGCCTTTTTCCAAGTGCTTGCAGTGTTTCCTATTGGTGAGTGGAAAAATGGGCATGAAAAGCCTAATCAGCTGTTTGGGACATCAAAGCAAAAACAGATGCTTTTTTCAGATAGGCTTCTTTTTCTCTCTGTCCTTGTATTTGTAACTAGGCAAACTGATCACATTTGAGCTCTTCTAAAAATGGCTACAAATTAATCTAAGTAACGCAGAGCGGAATTTGATTAAGAAATTTAGGGCTTGATGGCATATCAGCACTCAGACTAATCTCAACATTGATTATTCAACAATTTTCGATTGAACCATAATTATCTAGATATAGGTTTATTTTAGATACAGCAATGTGACGTTACAATATATACAAAAGCATCATTTTCCCTCCATCAAAAGAAAATTTAAATTCCTGTGTAATGATCTAAATACTTTTTTTAATCAACTCATTGTTATAGTTATTTATATGGAGTATATCTTTCAATTGCATAATATTCTCGTAACGTCAACAATCCAGCTCTTGTTAGTTTCACAGTGCACGTCTCGTGATAGTTTCATGCCTAATGCCTTTCAAAATCTCATTATCTCTTATATAATAGTCACTGGACTTCAAAATCAATTTGTTATATGGAAGTGGTTAACATCATGCATGAATATGAGTTTACTTTATTACTATTTTCTAGTAGAGAAGGAATAAACGTACAAACATATGCAATAGGAGCAGCAGTAAACCATTTGAATCTCAAGTCTGCTCCACCATTCACTAGAAAGATTCATAGAATCTGTACCAGCTCCCGAAAGAGCTACCCAGCTAGTCCCACTCTTTAGCCCTATCTTCTAACTTCTCCTAACTTCCCTCTAACTTCATCACTTACACACACATCCAGCTCTCTTTTGAAACCTTCTCCACCACTCTCCCAGACAGCGCATTTCAAATCTTAACAATTTTCTGAGTAAAGAACTTTCACCTTATCCCACTCTTAGCTCTCATGCTGACAATCTTGAAATTGTGACCATGGTTAATCTGTTTGTGTTTCAAATACTACATTCCCTTCAATCCAGATGAGCCTGACTCTCTTGCCACACAAGAATCCTGTCTTAATAATATTCAATGGCCCATGCCCATGGCCTTCTGAGGCAGGCTGTTCCAAAGCTGCATAACCCTCTGGGAGAAAAATTACTCCTTGGTCAGAGTGACCGCTCATTTTAAAACAGTGCTCCCTGGAGCCCTTGGGTTCTGTAGAAGAGTTGTTGAATTCCAAATGTTAATTCTTTTTCTCTCTTCACCAATGCTGCCAGACTTGCTGAGTTTCTCTTGCTTTTTCAGTTTTCTTTCAGAGTTAGTGCATCAATGGTATTTTGCTTTTATTGCTCCCTGGTTCAGGACTTACGTACAAGAGGAAAAGTCCTTTCCATCGCTATCTTGTCAAGACCATTTTGGATCTTATAAACTTCAGTCAAGGCACTTCTCATTCATCTAAACTCCAGTGGAAATAGGTCCGACGTTTCCAACTTATAAGGGAGCAAATGACTGCAGATGCTGGAATTTGTACAGAAAACAAAAAAATGCTGGAGATCACAGGGAGTCAGGCAGTATCCATGGAGAGAAAGCAAACTGATGTTTTGAGTCTAGATGACTCTTCATCAGAGCTGACATGAAGTCAACTTCACACTTCATGTCAATTCTGATGAAGAATCATCTAGATTCGAAAGCTAGCTTACTTTTTCTCCATGAATGCTGCCTTAACTATTGTGATTGCCAGCATTTTTCATTTTCTGTCCAACCTATTCTCATATCAACCTAACAAAGTTCCTCTGAACCACATGATATGCATTTACATTCTTCTGTAATTAAGGAGCCAAAAACTGCACACAATATTCGAGATGTGGTTTTAACCAATACCCTGTGTAACAGAAGCATAACATCCTTACTTTTGTGTTCAATTTCTCTTTAATAAAGAATAACTTCCCATTAATCTTCTTGGTTGTGTGTTGTACCTGAACACTAACTATTCATGAGTCATGGATCAGAATACAAAAATCCTGCAGTTCCTTGGAATTCCACAGTCACTCTCTGTTTTTGTAATACTCTTCCTGCCTAAATGAACAATTTCACATTTTCTGACATTATATTCCATCTGTCAGATTTTTGCCCACACACTTAACCTACCTATATCTGCAACTTCCTTACGTCTTCTTCACAATATAATTTCCTGCATATTTTAATGCTGTCTATGAATTTAACCACCAATACTTTACTCCCTTCACCTAAGTCATGATGTAAATTATAAAAAGTTAAGGCTTGGGCAATATTTCTCATTGAAGTTCCACTGTCAGTGTTCAGTCTATTCAGGATTACAGGTATTTCCATGATGTACGACACTCCTTCATAGCTACTCTTGCTGCATCTGGAGACCTGCACTGAGTGCCACACACTGCCTCATGCACACTTTTGACTTCTCACTCCATCAGTTCTGCATCATGCTGTTTCAGAGCTGTTGTGATTCCCATTTCCATTTCATTCTTGATCGCATTCAACACCTTAACAAGAAACTTTTTCTCTTCTCCTCGGGTGTTAAGGACTGCAAGATTCCAAAGAAGAGTATTTGAAATGTTAACTTTGTTTCTCTTTCCACAGACTTGCTGAGTTCCTCCAGCATTTTCTTATTGACCATGCTCTTATTGACATGAAAGTTATTGCTTGGGTAAGGTAACAGAAGAAGAAAAACACCTTTGGAACAAAATCTCAAAAATCATCAATACCTCAAGAAAAGAAAGGTTAGATTGTGAGGATATTTCTTTTTAAGATTCTCTTTTTGCCTTTCTCAAGGGCAATTAGGGATGGGAAGTAAATGCTCACAATGTTCATATCCCATGAATGAGTAAAAATTAATGTTACTTTGTAACTTTCATCTTACAATCAGTTATCTTTTTTTAAAGCAAGAAAATATCGACATATATCGGAGACTGGAAATCTGCCTTTTCAGATCCTCCTGCTCCAATATATTTTTCTTGCAGATGCAGTCCCCTAATTATCTGCCTTTACCTCGAAGATTTGCATTGCCATGGTTACTCACACCTAAAAGCTGACGGTCTAGCAAATTTATAGTAGCTTTACTTGAATAGTGCTGCCATCATCCTGTAATTTAATACAGACCTTTATAACACTCTCTCAAATTATTAAAATATTCTGAGATCTTTTTGTCACTGTAAGTGCTGTAGGCAAGTTAAAATACTCTTGTCAACACTCCAAGCAATGCAGTATGATAAGTGCATTTTAGTTGTTATTTTCACTGATACTTAAGTATAACATTACCGGAATGAATATGTTAATGTATGCCTTGTAATAAAATTATGATTAGTAGCATGGAGTTATACAGCATCAGAATTTTAAAAAAAATCTTGTTCTATTTTATTCAAGCCTAAGCTGAAATTGAATGCTAAAAGCTTGTGTTCTGTTAGGAACACAGGAAAAGGATTAGGCCATTCAGCCTCTCAATCCTGTTCTGCTATTCGATGAGATCATGGCTGATTTGTGGCCAACTCCATATACCTGCCTTTGGCCCATTTCTCTTAATACGTGAGCTTAACAAACAAAAATCTATCTTAGATTTAAAATAAACAACTGATCCAGCAACCACTCCAAACCTCTACCACCCTTTGTGTGTAAAAGTGCTTCCTAATGTCTCTCTTGGACAGTCAGGCCTTAATTCTAAGACTGTGACCCCTAATTCTGGAATCCTCGACCGGTGGAAATAGTTTATCTTCATTTGAGGTTTTTGCAATGATTTATTTACCATTTTCATCTTGAAGACTTCAACCATATCATCCCTTAACCTCCTACATCCTAGAGAAAACAGGCCTAAATTATGTATTTTTTTCTTTATTCATTTCCAGGATGAGGATGTCACTGGCTAGACCAGCATTTATTGCCCATCCCTAATTGCCCAGAGGGCAGTTATGAGTCAACCACATTGCTGTGGGTCTGGAGTCACATGTAGGCCAGACTAGGTAAGGATGTTAGATAACAAGGTGTAGAGCTGGATGAACACAGGAGGCCAAGCAGCATCAGAGGAGCAGGAAAGCTTCTTCAGAAGTGTCTAGGCCCGAAACGTCAGCTTTCCTGCTCCTCT
>NC_063335.1:32069606-32180636 GCF_021869965.1 Rhincodon typus
CAATGGATTCATGGTCATCATTACACTCCTAATTCCAGATTTTTATTGAATTCAAATTCCACCATCTGCCATGGCAAGATTCGAACCCAGCTCCCCAGAACATTACTTGGGTTTCTGGATTAATAGTCCAGCAAAAATATCACTAGCCATTGCCTCCCCATATATAATATATTATTATATAATCTCTCCTCATAACTTAACCCCTAAAGTCCAGGTATCATTCTTGAAAACTTGTCTTGTACTCTCTCCAAGGCCAATCTGTCCTTCCTAGGGCATGGTGCCCACATCTTCCCACAGTACTCTGAGTGGGGAGCATCGTATATATGTTACAATGCCACCCACTACCAGCTTGTGGCTGGGGTAGTTACCTACCATTCTCCAATTTTCATGACTGGGTCTAAGGAATTATTTGGTTTACAACGGTAGAAGAAACCAATGGGTGAGTCTTAACAAGAATTCAACAAGATGTAGATTATTGCATGAAAACAACCATTAAGTAAGTTAGGGATTGTTACTAAGTTTACAGGGAAACCTGTAAATATATGTCTTCGGCTAATCCTAAAATCTTCCGCCTTTGTCACAGCTTTTCACGTCAATGGATTGGGTGGAGCTTAATGCAAACCCCAATATTAATCCTTTTGGAATTGTTACCTAATACCACAGGTTTAATGTAGCGCTGCAATCTGGTCTTTGAGTGGTGAAACTGCGCTCTTGCATTTACTTTTGTTTCCAGCTATTTTTAGCAGATCAGGAAAGGGAGAGAGCTTGAACCTTGCGTACCATTGCTCAGAAGCTGTTGGCACCATTCCAGACATGTGCGTTTCTGAACTTTAATAATTTCCAGTGATTCAGCTATGTTTTGTAATCCTTTCTGAAGTACATCTGTAGAGTAGTGTCTTACACCATGGGTGGAAGGTGGAAAGAGCAGGAAAAGTGAGTAAATTTAGTGAAGCTTCCTTTACTATTAGAAACACAGAAAATAGGAGCACCATGAGGCCATTCAGCTTTTGGAGCCTGCTCTGCCATTCATTATGATCATGGCTGATCATCTACCTCAATAGCCTATTCCTGCTTTACCCCCATATCCTCTGATCCCTTTAGCGCCAAGTGCTACATCCAACTTCTTCTTGAAATCATACAATGTTTTGGCCTCAACTGCTTCCTATGGTAGCAAATTCCATGGGCCCATCACTCTCAGATTGAAGAAATGTCTCCTCATCTCAATCATAAGTAACCTACCCCATATTCTTAGACTGTAACCCCTGGTTTTGGATCCCCAGTCTTCGGGAACATCCTTCCTGCATCTGAGCTGCCTAGAAATTTATAGGTTTCTATGACTTCTCTCTTCGTTCTTTTGAACTTCAGTGAATATAATCCTGACCGATTCAACCTTTCTTCAGTATTCATCATTAATTGCTATATTCTGATTTATATCTGTGTTTAATAAAGTGAGAGTCATGACAGAGCTTTGATTGTAAAAGGTAAATCATCAGATAACTGGCAAACTGTCTTCAGAAAAATTAGAGTAAATTATCCAATGTTACTCTGCATTGTAAAGCTGGTCTGGTCTGAGTTCCAGTGCTATTTATTTATCTTCCCCTCTGGCTTTCATTCATTTTGTGGAAAAGGACTCATCCATCTCTTCGGCTGTTTGAAAATCTTGACAGATGTACGAACTTTGGACTATGCCCAAAGTCACTGACTGATTCTGAACTGCAGGCTTTGTTTACACAACTATCCTGGGAACTAGGAATTGCTGGAAAAGTTCAACAAGTCTGGGAGCATCTACAGAGAGAAATCAGAGTTAACGTTTCAGGTTGAGTGACCCTTCCTCAGAACTGGTTCCCTCAGGAAGGGTCACTTGTCCCAAAACATTAACTCTGATTTCTCTCCACGGATGCTGCCAGACCTGCTGAGCTTTTCTAACAATTTCTATTTTTGTCTCTGAGTTAGAGCATCCACAGTTCTTTTGGTTTTTATTCTGGGAAATGTAAGTTTGATGGCTTTAATAGACATGTGATGTTTTGAAGAGGATTGTGTTTTGTTAAAATTATCTATTCAAGTGATGTTTATTTATTTTCACAAATGCATGAGTTTATCGAAGACTTTCAGGTATTATTATTTGGCTTGTAAGTTCTGTTTATAAAGTGGATTGGGTGAATGGGTTGGGAGAGTTAAGGGAGTAGAGAAGGATTGGGTTAGGGGTTAAAGGGAAGATAAAGGAATTTTGAAGGTGGTGGGAAGGTGATGCAAGGCTGGGCATTAGAGGCCAAAGGGGCTTTGAAGAATTGGGCCATTGATTCTGTTGAATGAAGGCAGGCCTTTTAATGTGGGATCCTCATCATTGCTCTGCCTCCATCTCTATCTCAGGCCTACCCCCAGAAATGATATGCCCATCTTCAGGCCTTCCTGCTCTTCAGGAGATGAAAACCCTGTCTGCTGACACTACCAGGGTGGAGGTAGAATCATGACTGTGGAATAAAATCCTGAATCCCCTCCATGATGGAAATCTGACTTGTGGAAAGGTGTAAATGCTAATACAACAACAACCTGCATTCATATAGCGACTTTAACATCATAAAATTTTGCAAGGTGCCTCACAGGATCATAATCATACAAGTATATGGGCACTAAACTAAAGAATTGTATATTGGGACAGGTGGTTAAAAACTTGGTTGATGACTGAGGTTTTAAGGATCATCTCAAAGCAGGAGAGAGATGGAAGGGTGAAGAGACATAACGAGAGAATTTTAGAGCTTATGTTATGAACCAGACCAAACCATCTCAAAATATATTAAGAAGATAACTTCGACCCTAACTTTTTCTTATTTTTAAAGGGTTTGTGTTCCAGATGCAATTTGTTTGGTTAAACTGCCAGGCTTGAAGCAAAACACACTTTATTCAAACACTATAGTGAAAATACAAACAAAAGGAAGAAGAATTGGAATAACTTTTACACTATTGGAATACTTGACAGAATAATAGATTATTTAACTACTAAAAAGCAACTGGTCCAATACAATAACATCCCATAAACACACCCTTGGCAAAGGCAAATTCAGTAAAATAGATTGTCTCACATGCAATTCTCCAATGCAGGAGGAAAGAACATCAAGGGAAAATTCAGAGACAGGGAGAAAGAGAGAGGGAAAGAACCCAAGTGTTTTGCTGTAGCAGGGAGAGATGTATAGCAGCTTCAAAACCCCAACAACTATTGAAAGCTAAACTAAAATCCTGGTTCTGAGTGAGCTTGACCCCACCCCTTCATGCTGCTTCCAAGGCCTCACAAGCTGTTTACTTTATGGGCTCTGAGCAGACCGCTCAGCTGCTCTATCTCAACTTTTATTCATGAAAATAACCAGGACAAAATACACCTCTTAAAGCCATAGTATTGTCACAGTATCGTCTTATCCTTCTGCACTAACTGTACTGGTTACAGTGTATCATGTAGATTTTACTGGAGCCACGGTGTGCTGTTCGTAAATAAGCTGCATGTTGAGTCAAATAAGATTCACACTGTGCAAACAAACTGGTGAAGATGGTTTGAAGCCTCAGAAATGTCATAGAACACCCAGCATCGGCTGTGGAGTTGTGACACCAATTTTGACTGGTTCAGTTCAGTTATGGTACGCAATTTTGATGCTAGACAGTTGAACAATGGTGGTAGTTTTGAAGACAATCTAAGGTTTCCTGTGTTGAAGATAGTCATTACTTGGCACTTCTATTCTATTAATGATCCAATTTCTATGAAAAGAGCCTGTCAATTTTTCAGAGCGAAAGGTACCACACAGCAGTCAGCCTTAATAGAACATTACTCTAGCAGGAGCTTTATATTCCCAGGTGAGGAGGGAGGGATGAATATTTTTAAAAGTGCAAGTGAGTTTAATGTGTTTCACTCTGAAAAATAACTGCAAATCCAAAGCCATGAGTTTTCATACGTTTTATTCTGATCTGCTGTTCCTGAGGCAGAAAATTGGTGAAACGTTGCCTTTAATTGTTGGTTTAATTGTTAAAATGCGTTTATAACCTGGCTCGGTAAGTTTTGTTCCGGTCTTAACCTTATCAAGTATCACATTCAAATTAGTATCAATCTTATTTTCTCTCCATGGGTGCAGACTCATCTACATTTTACGCTTTGTTTCATATTGTTAAGAATAGAAGTTATTTTAGTTCAATTATTTTGTCTGTGATATTCAAATAAGCACTGGCAGTGAGAAAGGTATCGCTGCAAATGTGGGCTCCACAAATATACCCTTTAATGTTTCCTCAGTATCTGACAGCTCTGTTGCGTATCCATGTTTATTTGAAATGGCCAATTGAAGGATGTAAAATGTCAGCCAAATTGATGTGAAAATTTAAGAATGTCATGAAACATTTATTTGTTCCGCATTGACTTCACATATGCCTTTGGTCAGATTTATAAAGTTATTGCTACAGGAGTAAGGGAAAAATGAAAACAGCAAATGCTGAACATGATAAACAGGCCTGCCAGCATTGAAAACCCAAAACAGAAATTGAAATTTCAGCTGTAGATCCTTATCTATGAGAGACAATCAGATGGCTCTGAATCTCAGTGTGTGAAATTAGGAACAAATATGTAAATATATTCATAGTAAAGTGCTCCATTGTTTAATAGAAGATGTATTTCACTTGAAATAAGAAGGACAAAATCGTGGACGGGCAGGTTCATATTTGTCACCAATTATGAGAGTAATGAAAACCCAGAAGACTGAAACATTAACTTTGCATTTACAAATGCTCACAGATTTACACACTATTGTCAGTTCTTTTTTGCCTTTTTTTAAAGATTTCCATAATGTATTTTTTTTTATCTACAAAGGAATAAGTTTGCAGCATTTGTGGTAACAATGATCCATGTTGGCAGCACTTTATTCACTAATTATTCAAAAATATTTACAATAAAATGTGTGTTATTGGGATATTTATGGGTTATTTTCTTAACACATTATTATAAAAATACATAGTAACTTCCCCCCCGTTATTTTGTACCTGTCAGAATTTTAACCTGACTGACATATGAGGAAAGATTGGATTGACTGGGCTTGTATTCGCTGGAATTTAGAAGAATGAGGGGGGATCTCATAAAACCATATAAAATCCTGATGGGACTGGACAGGCTAGATGCGGGAATAATGTTCCTGATATTGGGGACATCCAGGACTAGGGGTCACTGTCTAAGAATAAGGGGTAAGCCATTCAGGACTGAGATGAGCAAGAATTTCTTCACTCAGAGAGTTGTGAGCCTGCAGACTTCTCTCCCACACGAAGTTGTTGGGGCCAGTTCATTAGATATAATCAAGAGGGAACTGGATGTGACCCTTGGAGCTAAAGGAGTCGAGGGGAATGGGAAGAGGGCGGGAACGGGATACCGAAATTGCATGACTGCCATGATCATATTGAATAGTAGTGCAGGCTTGCAGAGGCAAATAGCCTACTCCTACACCTATTTTTCACATTTTGATGTGAAAGTAAAACTTTGAAGTTTTTGTTTACTTGCAAAACAATCCATTCAGACAGCTCAAATCAAACTAGAAAATGAGAAAGGAAATTCATGGCACTGCATTTCGATTATTTTAAACCATTGCAAATGTCAAACTTTTTCCAGCTGAGAATCCTTCAAATTGAAGGATGTTACCAGGCAGCAATTCTGCATTGCCCTCTAGAGGAGTATTTCTAATACTGCTGACCAAGTGACATGCAGCAGATCCTGAAAATCTGAAACAAAAGCAGGACAAAGTGAGAGATGTACAGGGTTAGGATTTAAGTAGGTACAGAGCCTGGGAAAGGGGAGTGTACAGAAAAAAAAACAAAGGGAAAGATACAATGTAGGAGAAATTAAACAACAAAAGGGAAAAATAAGGAAGTAAAATCCAAGCTGAGAAAAGCTGAAAATAAGAAAAACAGAACCATTACTATAGGGCCTTAACAAATAGGAGTAGGTGTAGGCCATTCAGCCCCTCAAGCCTGTTCCACCACTCAATAGGATCATGGCAGATCCAACATTCCTCCTGTCCACTTTCCTGCTCATTCCTTGTGACACTTGATTCCCTGACTAATCAAGGATCTATCTATCTCAGCCTTAAACGTAGAAGGACCCTGCCCCCACAGTTCTCTGTGGCAAGGAGTTCCAGAGACTCACAGCGCTCTGAGAGAAGAAATTTCTCCTCATCTCAGTCTTAAATTGGTGGCCCTTTATTCTGAGGCTATGCTGTCTGGTCCTAGACTCTCCCATGAGAGGAACCATCCTTTCTGCATTTACCAACATCTACCATCCCCAAAAATGGCAGCAGTGTTTATAATCTGAAATTATTGAACTCAATGTTGAAAGTGGAAGACTATAAAGTGTTGAATTGAAAGCAGTATTTTGCAAATTAGTCTTTTGATACAACTGGTAACTCTTCCCCTCTCCTGTGGTTGTGGTCACTTACAATCCATCCTCTGTTTTTATCTGAATTAATAAGTACATTCTTACTTAGCAAGTCTGGGATGAATCAATGAAATATCATTGTCAGAATTTTAAATAAGAAGTGACATTTCTTACACTATTCTGTCAATCTTTAACGTACATTTTCAATATCTAGTTACAGCAGTGTTAAAGGTTGTGAATCCATTTCAGTCAGAGTGTTTACCCCTGCATGTGGAGGCGAAGACCTAGAGGTGGAGCTGGACAGTCAGGAACTCAGTGTGAAAAGGTATAGGGGCACAGCTAGCAGAGACATACAGGAGCTTAGTTTGAGGAGGTCAGGAATCATGTTAAAGAAGGTCAATTTGAGAAAGTGAGTAACTTGTCCTGAAAAGGTCAGGGGCTCTGGGGAGAAGGCCAAGAATCTGGAGAAATAGGTCAGGAACCTGGGGGGTGAAGGTCTGGAATCTGGGAAAGTAGGTCAGGAATCTGGGAGTGAAGTTCAGGAGTCTGGGGAAGCAAGTCAGGAATCTGGAAGTGAAGATGAGGAATCTGAGGAAGCAGGTCAGGAATCTGGGAGTGAAGTCAGGAATCTGGGGAAGCAGGTCAGGAATCTGGGAGTGAAGTCAGGAATCTGGGGAAGCAGGTCAGGAGTCTGGGGGTGAAGGTCAGGAATCTGGGGAAACAGGTCAGGCTGGTGGGGAAAGGTCAGAACTTGAGATAAGGGAGAAGATCAGCATCTTAGGAGAAGGAAGTAGGCAGGAAGCTGTTGATAAAAGAAGCTCAGGTCATGGGGACAGGGGAGAAAAACAAAAATAAAGGGAAGAAGCTCAGGAATTTAGGTAGTAAAAAATCAAGAACATGGGAACAGGGAAAAGATAAGAACTTGGGAAGAGGGAAGATCAGGGGTTGAGGTTGGAGACAAGGCCAGGAACTTGGGCAGGGTTTTGGGTAGTGGACAGAAGCTCAAGACTCTCTCTTACCTGTCTATTTGTAACTACTTAGAATGCACTTTTCTGCACTGCCTCTATCACCGTCTGACACTAGAATGTGGCTGATTTGTATGATTTATGTTAAAAAGTAATTTTTTGAAGTACAATTAAAAAGACAAAATTAGCTGCATCTTTCTTTTCCACAGTACCAATTGGACACTCCAAAATCAATAAGTTCGTCATAGATAATCTAATTTCTCTCAAGCGAACGCATTCTAATTTATTTAGAAATGATCTAATTAAGTTTTCTAAAAATAGTTTTAAGACACTTAACTGGACCATTACTGGTAAGCTTTGTTCTCTCTCAGAAGGTGCCAGTTATTGCTGTGGTACTCAATTCGGTGTGAAACATCTCCTGCTTTGGCTCAGGAGCCTTCCTCTGGCAACGGGAACCCCAGCCACAATTTCCTGGAAAGGAAAACATTGACCTGGCTATTTCTGAACTTGGGCCTTTGTCACATGGTTAGCATTATGCACAGAACTATGGCTTATTTTGGTGGACAGTGGGAGCCTTTTTCCTCGCTTGGTGATGGCTAGCACGAGGGGACATAGCTTTAAATTGAGGGGTGATAGATATAGGACAGATGTCAGAGGTAGGTTCTTTACTCAGAGAGTAGTAAGGGCGTGGAATGCCCTGCCTGCAAAAATAGTAGACTCGCCAACTTTAAGGGCATTCAAATGGTCATTGGATAAACATATGGATGATAATGGAATAGGTTAGGTTAGATGGGCTTCAGATTGGTTTCACAGGTCGGCGCAACATCGAGGGCCGAAGGGCCTGTACTGTGCTGTAATGTTCTATGTTCTATGTTCTAAATGTCCTCATTAACTAATTTAATTTCTGTAATCTATTTAGTTTGAAGCATTAAACCAGAATTAAATTACCTTCGTGATAGCTTTATTAATGCTTATCAACCTGGGAGTTCCCTTGGCAACGTGGGAACAGCTCTCAGCATAATTGCTTTTTGGGAGTTGGGTAAGGGGGGATGTGGAGGGAGCAGAGGGCTGTGGAGGCCAAGTTATTGAGTGTATTTCAGACAGAGATAGACAGGCTCTTAAATAGTAAGGAGATCAAAGGTCATAGGGGGAAGGCAGGAGAATGTTTTTGAGAAACATATCAGCCACAATTGATGGTGGAGCAGGCTTGATGGGCTGAATGGCCTAATTCTGCTCCAATATCCTATGGTCTAACGGAGACGTGCATCATTCACTGGTTTCTCTTTTCATCATCTGAGTTTTCATTTCTGTTGGCCTCTTCCAATGTCCTTCCAACCAGTCAGCTTTCAGAAGTCACAGGTATCAGATGTCAGTGGTTGTTTCTCAAGTGTCAGTGTCAATGTCTGCCATCTTCATAGTTTGCTCGCTGCCATCCTCACAGAGAAGGTATGGATAGCCAGGAGGCCCTTAAACCAAACTCCAGCTCATCATAGAAAAAATCAAAAATATAACACTGCAGATGCCAGAAATCTGAACTAAAAGCAGGACCTGCTGGAGAATCTCAGCAGGTCTGGCAGCAGTAGTGGAAAGAGAGACATGGGTACTGTTTCGAATCCAATATTATTCTTTATTGAGACTGCTCAGTTCCCATGCCTGTTGGTTTCAGGTGATATAGCAACAGCACCTGGAGCAATGCCAATGGGAAGCATTAGCTTTGCTGAGTTCCTCAGCTGTGCATTTAACATCCAACTCTGCAACGAAAGAAAGCTCTCCATTGGATATGGAGTTTTCTTGGCGATAATCTTCTCCCAGTAATACAACTGAAGGAAGTGTTTCACCAATCTGTTCAAATTGTATTTGCAGTCAGTGATGATTTTGTTTACAGTGGCATTTTCTTTTGTCTTTTTGATCATTTCATGCATGTCTGCAGCACCTGCTGTGTTGAAGAATGTGCGGATATTCTGACAAAGCTGTAACTAGTAGTCATTGGCATGCTGTCTAGCAGTCTGTTGAAATTTACTGTGAGTGGCTCTTAGTGTATTTTGAATTAACTCACTCAGACCTGTCTTTTCAATATCGAGAGTAGATCAAGTGGTTTCAGTGACAGGTTCCATCAGAGTAGTTAGCCATGAACCAGTTAGCAATGTGCGTAATGCTGACAATGGAGCCCACTGCTCTACATTCACACTACTATTATAAATATATTGATTCAAACACCAAAATTCCCTTTAGTACTACAGACCAGAATAAAAGAGACTTATGCAAGGCTTTTTTAATTAACTGAAAATAATCCATCTATTATAACACAGAACTTATTCTGAAAACAAGTGCCAAACGTTGGTTAACATTTAAATTATAATCTGGAATTAGAGCTATGTTCCCTTAATTCCAAACACAGACAAACTTACACAACACATGAGGTAAAAGAGTCTGATGACATGATTATTTATTTAATGAAAGGGCTCATACATCTGACAAGTGGACAACGAACACAGGTTTGAATCACTCAAACAAGCACTGTCAGCAGAAACTTCTAGTTTGATGTATCACGAATGAAGGAAGAAGAAGATCCCAGAAGTTGACGCATCTCAGAAAGGTGTAGGTGTGTGCATCACGCAAGATGATAAGCCGACTGCATTTGGATCCAAAAATCAATTGCAAGCACAGGGGTTATGGTGCAGGAATACGAAACCCCGATTAGACCACACTTGAGGAGATCTGGGCACTAGACCTCAAAAAGGAACAGATTGGCCTTGGAGGTAATAAAATGTAGGTTTACAAGAATGATACTTGGACTTCAGGGGTTAAATTATGAGGAGAGATTATACAAATTAGCCCTGTTTCCTCTAGAATTTAAAAGATTAAGGGTCAAAGTCTTTAAGATATTAACAGTAAAAGACAGGGTGGATGAAAATAAACTATTTCCACTGATTGGGGAATCCTAGGACTAGGGGCACAGCATGAAAATGAGGGCCAGACCCTTCGGGAGAGATGTTCAGGAACACTTCAACACACAAAGGGTGGTAGATATTTGGAACTCTGTTCCACAAACAGCAGTTGATAGTCAATCAGTTGTTAGTTATAAATCTGAGATAGATCATTCCTATTAAACAAAGTTATTAAAGGATATGGGCCAAAGGCAGCTATTTGGAGTTAGGCCACAGATCAGCCATGATCTCAGTGAATAGTAGAACAGGCTCAAAGGGTTGAATGGCCTACTCCTGTTCCTATATTCCTACAGAACAGTTCAATTATACATGTTTAAAAATGAAACACTTGCTCTGGTGTTCAGAATCATGACAAACCATTGGAAATGATTTGGCAGAAACGACTGACAATTGCCCCACCTAGACTACACACTACAACTATTTCCAGTAAAAATGCAGCGCTAGGACTTAATGCCTGCTATAAACCTCATACTAAAATGGTTACTTTGGAGACAATGAGCAGACAACTAAACTGTAATAAAGATGCAGGTGTTCCACGAAATGTAGAAGTAGACACTGTAGATATTAAGGCGGAAGAAGTGCTTCAGGTCTCTGATGAATTACAGCCAACATCAATGCAACCAATCTTCAGGAAGAAACAGCTAATGGCCTGCGACTTAAGGCACAATTAAAGTTATCACAGGAGAATGCCCTGACGTGATACAAGAAGTACCAGACTCATCACAGTCATAATTTGCGCTAAAGAAAAGTTACACAATCAGGGTATGATATTCCCCAATGAACCTTTTCTTGCTGCAGGTTTTGTGTAAATGCTTGCATGTCTATGCATATCTCTGGGACAATCCTGGTTGCTGTTGCATAAACATTTTCTTTAGTTTTACCTGTTCATGTATCTGTCCAAATACCTCTTGAACGTTGCTAACTACTTCTACTGATGCTTCTAGCACCTCCCCTTGAAATGCATTCCAGGCACCTACCACCTTCTGTGTAAAAACTTGCCTTTGACATCTCCTTTAAACTTCCCCCTCTTAAACCTATAATCCCTAGTAATTGATATTTCCGCCCTGCGAGAAAAGACTCTGACTATCCACCCTATCCATGGCCTCTCATAATTGTATATACTTCTAGCAGTTCACCCCTCAGCCTCTGAAGCTCCAGTGAAAACAATCCAATTTTGTCCGACCTCTCCTTATCCTGTTCTACAATAGCTAAATCTCAAAATCTTAGCTCTATCCTTCAGTTACAATGTGTTCATATACGTCATGTGTACCCTCTTAAATCATACAAGGACATTTGGTAGTCATCTTCCTCACACTCTCTAATGCAAATGTTGTCAATACATAGGAGATTTATAGTCTCTAGGCTGTATAACTACATTGTGGAGCAATACAACAGGCTTCACTTACTTTGTTTTGATTCTTCCATGAATGTTTGGGGTTGTGGCTCAAGCTCTTATGTTTTGTACACATTTTTCTTTTCTACTGAAATGGCACCCAAGATTGTCTCAACTGTAATCCATAGCTTTTTCAGCGCAATTCCAAACTGACTTGCTGTCCTCATGAACCACTGATCTGGCAAAATCATTAATCAAGTGCTCACTGCACAGCCCACACTGCTTGTGTTGGGACTTTGCTTCTGGGGTTCTGGTGTAAATGCAACCTCTGCATTGCATTGAATCTTGCCTGAAGCTTTTTCCTCTAGTTTTCAAGTGCCCAGCACTGCCATTGTTTTATATTAACAAAGTATCACTTCTGATCACCATTCTGAATTAACGTATTGTTTTCCTGAACAGAATTACTGAGCTTATTTTGGAAGGGTAAATAGTTTAGACTCAATTTTCTTAAAAATCTCAGTCAAGTTTACTTAACTGCAAACTGGTAAATTGCTCTGTAACTGCAGGTTATGTACACGTTGTAATCTGGCATACTGCTGCTTGTTGGCTGCTGATTACATGGTGTTATCCTGGCCCTTGGCTCATTAGCATATCCAGTTTTTAAAGCAATCATGGAATATGTACCTTCCATAAGATGCACCGCCACAACCTTTTTTGATGACATCTTCCAAACCCAAAATGACTGCCATCTGGACAAAGCCTGAAATTCAGGGGGATATAATTTGTGTAAAGTCCTCTCCCTGTCATTAGCCATTCTGACTTGAAAATATCTTGCCTTTGCTCCACAGATGTTAGCTATAAAACCAGGAAATCCCCAGCCAACAGTACAGAACTGCAGTACCTGTTAGCAACTCACCTTCTCAAGACAGCAAAAACAGAAGTTGCTGGAAAAGCTCAGCAGGCCTAGCAGCATCTGTGAAGAAAAAAAAAATCAGAGTTAGCATTTCGGGTCTGGTGACCCTTCCTCAGAACTGGCTCAAGAGAAATCAGGAACGGACAAGGAATGCCGACTTTGTCAGTAATACCCACACTCCATAAATTATTTTACTTTGTAAGATAAAAAAGGACATCTAGGTGGAGGCAAGCACTTCGTATTGAAAACACCCACTGTTGAGCTTCTAGCCCTAATTTCCTTGTGAGTATGAGTTAATAATGTTAACTACTAGACTTTTTAAAATTTACCTTGGAGGATTTCTCCATGACAATGCCCCTTACCAATGTGTCTTCCTGCGAACCAATCAGCACTTTCCGCTCAAACAGCGTGTACATTGAATCTCCCCTGACATTGGCATTCTTGAAAATTCTTTTAATGAGTACAAGATGAAAAGCTTTGATAAAATATGTCATTTTTCAGTAATACGCAAATTCTGTATTATATAGTCGTAGATCTGTACAGAAGGGAAACAGACCCTTCAATCCACTCGTCCATGCTAACCAGATATCCTAAATTAATCTAATCCCATTTGCCAGCATTTGGTCCATATCCCTCTAAACCCTTCCTGTTCATATGCCCATTCAGGTGCCTTTTAAATGTTGTAATTGTACCAGCCTCCACCACTTCTTGTGGCAGCTCATTCCATACACTCACCACACTCTGCGTGAAAAACTTGCCCCTTAGGTCTCTTTTACATCTTTCCCCTCTCACCTTAAACCTATGTCTAGTTTTGTACTCCCCTACCCTGCGAAAAGACCTTGACTATTCACCTTATCAATGCCCCTCATGATTTTATAAACCTCTATAAGGTCACCCCTCAGAATCCGACACTACAGGGAAATAGCCCCAGTCTATTCAGCCTCTCCCTATATCTCAAAACCTCCAACCCTGGCAACATCCTTGAAGATCTTTTCTGAATCCGTTCAAGTTTAACAATCCTCAACAGCTAGTTTGTTTTATAAGATTGCACTATCAAAGTAGAACAAATCTTTTTGCTGTTTTCGCTCCTGCAAGTAGCTTTCATGAAGCATTTAGCAATTTTTCTTGTCAACAAATTTTAATTACTTCTTGGCAGTGGCTGAAATAGACGGAAATGTCTAGCCATTCTAATAGTGTATAAACGTCAGCAGAGTGTGGAATGTAAATTGCTACATAGGAAATGTTATTTTTATTAAATTACTAGTGCTAGTCTTATTTTAGTAGACTTGTGATTAAGAGTTTGTTTTTATCATTGCAAATCAGCACATTGTAATGATATCCCAAATGACAAAAAGCTGTAATAATCTATGAATGTCCCAAAGCATTGAACAAACAACAAAGTAGTTTTTAAGCATAGGCATATTGTGATGTAAGAAAATAAGTGAGCCAATTTGTGAGCTGCTAGTTTACACAAACAGTATTATGATAAATAATAGTATCATCTTTTGTTCATATATTGTTGGGAGATTTTTTTACTTATTGTTTCACAGGAAGTGGATATCACTGCATATGCCAGAATTTGTCACCCATCCTTAAGTACCATTGAGAAAGTGGTAGTGAGCCACCATCTTGAACCACTGCAGATCATGTGGTGTAGACCCAGCAACCAAAAGGATTTGGTTCCAAGTCAGGATGGCGTGTGGTTTTTCAGGAACTTCCAAGTGGTGTTCTTCCCATGCATCTGCTGCCCTCATCCTGTGGTAGAGGCTGTGGGTTTATAAGGAGTTACTGAAGGAACCTTAGTGAGTTGCTGGCTGTATAGGAGACTGTACACACTGATGCCACTGTGCATCAATGGTAGAGGGACAGATTTGCAGAGGTGTGATGGAGTAACAAACAATCAGACTGCTTTGTCTTGAATGGTATCAAGAATATTGTTAGAGCTACACTTGATTAGAAAATTGGAGAGTGTTTCACCATACTTATGATTTGTGTCTTCTACATGGTGGAGAGGCTTGGGAAAGTTAGGAGGTGAGTTTTTCCCAACATAATTCTTAGCCTCTGAACTGCTGCTGTAGCTACTGTATTTATATGACCTGTTCCAGTTAAGTTTCTGGTCAATGGTAACCTCCAGGATTTTCATTGTAGGGGATGGAGTGACAGTATGCCATTGAATATCAAGGAGAGATGATTGGATTCCCTCATGTTGGTGTTTACTGGCACCTGTATGGCATGAATATTACTTACCATGTATGACCAAGACTGGACGTAATCCAGCAATAAAAGCAAAATACTGCAGATGCCGGAAATCTGAAGCAAACACAGAGATTACTGGAGAAACTCAGCAGGTCTGGTAACATGTGTGGAGAGAAAAACAGTTAATATTTCACGTCAGAATGACTCTTCTTCAGAACTCACTTAAATGCTAACTGTAAATAATTTGAGAGTTAAAATGATGTGATGGCTGTGATGTTATATTTAATAATTGCCTATTTCCCCTCCATAGAAGGAAATATCTGAGTGAAGGTGGCACAAGCTGGTCAGCTCACCACAATCAGGAGCGAGTGGGTGGCTGCTCAGAAAAATGGGCACGTGATCTGGATACTGACACCAGATTAGTGGCCCCAGGAGCAGGTGAGAGAAATGGAAAATCCCTCCAGATTGCAGGAAATGTCTGAGTGCACATCCCTCCACCCCGTCCCTGCCCCTCTCCCCCACCTCGCCCTCACCGCAAACAATCTCAGCCCTGAAAGAAGGATAAGATGAGCAGGCGGTGAACAGATGAATCAGTATCATTGTGCAAGACAGCAGAGCTGCTGGAGGTTCCAAATATAAAGCCACAATATATAATTTGGGCACTCTGAGAATTCAATAGCATTTAGAATTGTATATTACTGTGCGGGAAGAGTGTCCCATTGTGTCCACACTGGTTCTCTGGACATTTTAACTTAGAGTCCATCACTTGTCTTTTTCCCTTATTCCATGCCTTCTTGAATGCCTTAGTTTAACCTGCATCCACCATACTTCCAAAGCAGTTACCTCCAAATTTGCTGTGTGAAAAAAGCTTTTCTCGCATCATATTTACTTTTTTTAAAGAAAAAGATGCGTTAAAACTGTGCTCCTCTGGTTCTTGGTACATTTATGAGTAGAAACGATTTTTTCCTGTCCACTCTGTTCAGACCTCTCATGGTTTTGAAAACTTCAATCAAAACTCCTCTTAATCTTCCCCTCTCTGTGGGAAACAGTCCCAATCTTTCCTCATAATTGAGGTGTCTCATCCCTGGGACCAATCTTGCAAATATTTTCTGCACTCTCTCTAATCCATTCAGATCTTTCCTCCAATGTGTTTTTTTGAAACTGTATACAATACTCCAGGCTGAGATCTAACCAGTGTCCAACATAAGTTCATTATAACCTTCCTGCTCCTGCACTATATCCCTATTGATGAAGCCTAGAATACTGTATGAACAGCTCTTTCTAGCCATCCTGCCACCTTCAATTACTTCTTTCCACAGACACTCAGGTCTATGTGCTCCTGCACCTTCTTTAGAATAATACCCTTTATTTTATACTATCGTTCCATGTTCTTTGTACCAAAGTGCATCACCTCATACTTCTCTGTTTTCAACATTCATCTGCCACCTATCAGTCTACTCAACCAATATACCAATGTCCTTTTGAAGTTCCAAACTCTCCTCCTCACAGTTTACAATTCTCTGAAGGTTTTTGTCATCCACAAATTTTGAAATTTTCCTTTGCACACCGTGATCTAGAACATTTAGGAAAAGCAATGATCCCAATACCAACCTCTGAGGAACTCCATACAAACCTTCCTCCACAGCAAAAAAAAATTAACCAATCCTCTCTGTATCCTACCCATCAACCAATTTTGTATCCACATTGGTTTTGCTCCTTTTATTCTGTTCCTTATAATTTTCTTTACAGGTCAGTCACGTGGCACTTGTTTGACACCTTTTGGAAGTCTAAGCACATGGCCTTAATGGTCTTGCCAACATCAACCTTTACTGTCAACTCCTCAAAAAAACTCCAGCAAGTTAGTTAGACATGATTTTCCCTTAACCACATCTCTGTCTATGGCTAAAACATTATCAAATGGACACAGATGTGTTGTTCCAGTATGTTCCCGCTAATGATGTCTCATTGTCATGTCCAATGAACCCTTAACGATTAACCCTTAATAGTCCAGTTTGAAGATTTTGTTTTTAAGCCCAACACTACAGTTATGTGCTTGGTTAACATCTAGACCTTTGATGATCTCCAGGAGAGCTCGCTCTGTAGGAGAGCCTGCATTCAGTTTGTGAACAGTGCAGAGGCTGTGAAAACTGTGTTTTCATCCTTAGAGATGAATGCTGTCAAAGATTTCCACACAAATGCACACCTTAACGTAAATTATCATCTTCAATGTTTCTGATCTACTTCCGATCTCTCTCAAATGCCTACTTTTGGATGTCCGAGATAATAAGAACTGCCGATGCTGGAGTCTGAGATAACACAGTGTGGAGCTGGAGGAACACAGCAGGCCAGGCAGTAGAGGAGCAGGAAAGCAGGAAATGTCAGCTCCCTGCTCCTCTGATGCTGCCTGGCCTGCTATGTTCTTCCAGCTCCACACTGTGTTATCTGCTTTTGGATGTCCATTTTGTGTAGTGACTAAAGGCTTAAATAAATCTTTGCTTATTCCTTTTCAATTTTCTACCCACCAGCCTTATTCATATCCAAGGGCTAAGTGTAGAGGATACGACAAAACAAATGAAGATGAATAAATTTATATAAAACACAAGTCCTCAACAAAATAAGCAGCAATAACTGCGGATTAATTAGGTGGAAAATATGTAAGATTGTGTAGTGTTTACTTATATGATTTAGGTAATGTTTAATTAAATTGTGTTTTCTCAATAATAATATGTAACTCACGGTCAGTGTGTCTTTTAATTTGGTCACTAGTTTTTCACAATTTCACGCTGATGTGCAGGTCCTTGCTTGATTAGGGGTTGCTGTGCTATATATTGCCCTTTCAGAAGTCAGTCTCAAGCACAATAAGCAAAAAGAACAACAAGTTAGTTGCTTCCCACTAGAGAAAAGTTAACTTGTTGGAATCTGACTGTCAATTGGCCTAGGTATCCATTGATAATTTATCTGCAATAAACTGTTTATTCCTCTGGGATTCCCCATGAACAGCGTGTCAAATTCAAACTCCTAAAGATTGAGGATCACAGTCACCTTTATTTCCAATGTGAGGTTTCTGTCATGTGGTTCAAAACTTAAAATCATTTTGGCAAAAGTCATTCAATGGCATTTTTGTGAAGCACAAATGTACACAATCAGTTCCACAAACTCCTTGTGGTACATCAGTCCACGTCAGTGCACTCTCTGCGAAGGGTAGCTACAAACAGGGGCATGATGTCTTCGCCTGTGCTGCTTCCTCCACTCAACTTGCTTATTTGATTCTCTTCTTCATTTTCTTCTTCCTCATTCAGCATTGCTAAAAGCAGAGATCGTACAACAAAATGAGTTGTCTTCCTTTATTTAATTTGCTATTAATTCAATAAATAATTTAATGTTCTTTAGTCTGTAGTTTTTTTTTAATCAGTCTGTTCAGACATGTTATGACACTGCTCAGTAACAAAAGGTGATGACAGCTGTTAATTATTTATTAGTTGTCAAATTCAATTCAGGCAGTAGCTGGGAATTCACTTGACTTGCAGCATTGTCTGTTGTGCCACAGTGGTAGTGTCTGAGGCAGGAAGGCTGGGTTCAAGTCTCACCTGTTCCAGAGTGTATCATAACATCTCTGAACAGGTTGATTAGGGAAATATTGAAACATGAATTGCTGGGAATGGAAGTGTAGATTTCTTATGTCTGTCTCTATAAATAAAAACCTGTAAGTCTGGAAAAAATAGGCTCTCTACTGATCAAAACCCTAGCAGTGGCTACGATACTCTCTTGATCAACTTCTCTGCTATTTTTCAGGTGACATAGATATTGCTTGGCTGAAAGTCTGAACAGAATCAACAGGCAACCTTCTGAAGAAGCACAATTGCAGGGTGTTCACATTTGAGAGTTGGGGCATGGCCAATTTTAGGAACTGGGAATCATTCATTAGCACATTTTAATGGGAGAATGTAACACAATTAATACATTTACAGGTGTTACAGTCTGAAATAAAGCTCATTTACATAGAATATTCCAGATTCTATTAATCAGCTAAATTACAAATTGTCCATTACCTTGGGTGACATTTTTAAATTTAATGTTTGCAAAAAGGCAGACATGAGTAAAAGGTTCTGTTAAAATTATCATTTATTGGTGAGTAGGACTTAATAAGTTCATATGAAAACAGTTTGTCAATTCAAATATTAGACAAGGAAAGTGTCTATTAATGCACAGCACAATTATGTAATCATTTTCACCCAGTCTCAATTTCCTAAGTGTTCAAGCCCTATAGATATCAGCATCTACTCGTGTTGTGATAATTTCCTGAGAATTACATAAAGGTTTTCTAAATAATTATGATCAACCACTTCTTCAATGGAACATACTGGGAATACACAAGCTAATGTTAAGAATGACTGGTCAGGATCAATTAAACTCAAGATACAATGCGTCCAAGATTTACTAGTGTCCTACTTACAAGCGGCCATATTTACAAACACGATCTTATACTAACAATGAGATGCTTTACATTGTCCTGCATTTTTTTTAAACTTGTGGACAGACCTGAGAATGGAACCCATTCTTTACCCAGGGACTGCCTGTAGATGTTGGTCATTGCTATTATTCACATAATGATTATTGACCATTGATTAAACTACTACATCATTAATTTCAGAATCCGAGTGAAAGTATTGAACTACACTGCAATGTAGATAATGCCTCTGACGATTGTTTGGGGATGGTGTGTAAAAAGTCAATAATCTGCTTTGGTCATGATGTTGGAATGATGAAAGATCTTTTAATCTTCTGCTATTCATCAAAGAGCTGCTACACAGCGGATTTGCCTTTCATTTTCCTATTTGATCCAAAACTATGTTTTTAGAAGGAACAGCTTTGTCACCTCCCGGGAATAAAAGTAAGTTTGCGATTTATTGAATAATTCCAGTTCTTACTTTAATTAAAGAGGTTTGGAATTTAGAAGACGTATGTAGATTCTTGTATTTTCTTGGTTCTACTGGATGATGTACAACTTATAAAACTGTGGAGACAGTGAATGGGACAAAATGTATTCTTTTTAATTTGCCTGTTTGATATGTTCTGCTCCCCTTTAAGTTCCCCAAAGCATACTTTATTTTTCAGCTGAGCTAGGTATTTGGATTAAAGGCAGTCACTACTGTTATCTGCTTCTGAGTAAATTTCTCAGTTAACTACTTACATAAAATCATTATCTGTACAAATAATGAACAAAAACAGAAATTGCTGGGAAAACTCAGCAGGTCTGGTAGTTTCTGTGGAGAGAAAGCAGAGTTAATGTTTTGGTCCAATGACCCTTCTACAGAACTGATTGACTTCATTAATTTAAAACTTAGAGCGGAATATCCTGTTCAATTATTCTAGTAGGAGTTTTATTATTCTAGCAGGATATTTCCATACCTCATGAGAAAATTCAATATTACAGCGTGGAAAGAGACCCTTTGGGCCATTGTGTCCATAATGGCCATTAAGCACATATCGATTCTCATCCAATTTCCCATCCCTTGGCCCATTGCCTCGTAGATATTTTCTCATCAACCTGTACAGAGACATTATTATGTACCTCTAGATCAGGTGGGACTTGACCCTGGGCCTCCCTGTCCAGAGGTGGGGACACTACTTCTGTACCACCAGAAGCCCCCTTTTTACCAGATGCTAACACTGAGTCTACAGTATTATTGCAATCACTCGTCATTGTAGATATTTTTATGTCAATCTGCTTAGAAATGTTATAACGTCTCTGGAGCAAGTGGGACTTGAACAATGACGTTCTGGCTCAGGAAAGTGTAGGCCTGAGCAGCAAACATGAGACAATACGCCCCACTGCATTGATTTTACAAGAAGACAGACTAAATCAGATTTTATTGGACTATATTTTACTCTCTCCTGTAGATAAATACATTTGCATTCCAAATTTCAGATTCCCTGAGTTTCAGAAATATGTAATGATAGGTTTATTAAAATATAAAAAACATACTTTATTTACAAAAAAATTGTTTGTATATGTACATAAGTCACAAATACAGTTCGGTTCTGTACAGTAATTTATCAAGGAAACAAGCCAACATTAAAGTTTGACTCTATCCAACAAACCAGATACATCTCTTACAAATACAAGACTATATGTAATCATGGATGCTAAAGGCTTCATTTAGACCCACTTTCCAGTATTTCTAACATGGTGCAAGGAAGTGGGCTGCAGCTGCAGAAAGGATGAACTAATTCATGTTCGTTACATTTATTTGTAAATTCAGGCAGCTTCTACCTGTAAAACTGAAATTCAAAATCAGAAACGTTGCAAAATTAATCACTCCCTGTATGTGCAATTCTCTGGAAATGTTCATACTGAAATGTCTTTATATGGTGAGACAGGCAATGTCTGCTTATCTGATTGATTATCAAATCAAACAAACCATGGCTGTTTCACAGCCTGAATTAGCTGCTCATGTTATTAATTCATTATAACACTATTATTTGTGACATTTTGAAAATTTTAATGCCTAATACTTAATTTAAAACGTACATATCAAGATATGAAAGTCAATGTTGTAATTTGCAGCAGGAGACACCTTATTCCATCATGCTCATCTTTGCTTCTTAAAATTTAGACCTAAATGCATTAGTTTGAATAAAATAACCTTTGAGTAAATAGTGCTAAGTTTCAGTTGCACCGACATGAAAACAAATTGCAAATGAAAATGCAAGGTCGAGTGCAATTTCCTGTGAAATACTGTTTAGACAATGATAACTGCACTTCAAACTGTGCAACCGCTCAAAACAAGACACAGGAATAGTGTTAGGTAAAGTGAAACAAATACCTTCTTCCTTTTAGTGGTTGATTAATATAGAGCAAAGCAGAATTTAGGGAAAAATTTCTGTCAGGTAGTTGTCAACGGTCCCTCAATTTGAGGATGGTATACATTCAGAGTTTCAAGTTTCTGATATCGGTCGTCATGTGACACACAGGCCAATTCTCGACCACAAGACCTTTGGGCATATTGGGCAGGATGTTCCAGAAGGTAGTGGGATCAGGACTGTGGCATTTGATTCCTTTTCTTCCCTTCGCTGCTGCCATTTTGCTTCATTACTAAGGCTTAAAGTATGATGTCCTTTGATACACAAATTATTGTGAATTTAAATGATTGATTCTGTCAAAATAATCAATGCTACTAACATCCAAGGACAGGTTCGAAATATCTTTGCAGTGTTTTTTGTCCAACTTGAAACTGTAGAGTTACGGGGATAATTTCTAAAGAACACGGTGATGTCAGAGTTACATGATTAAATAGAAAAAGCTGGAAGGGCATTGAAGCTTTAACATGTGTGAACAGAGTCTGTACATACATCAAGTTGTATATAAAGAGAAAGTTCCAGGCAGCATTACTTTGGGAGCTGAAACAGTGCAAAAGACTGCACCTATTTCTTCTTGTGCACTTTCTAAAACTATGGACTAAAATGAGAAAGGACTGTTTTGAAACCCACTAATCGTGAACATACCCTTCCCCCTCAACTAGAGTCACAACAACTCCCCACCCCCACTACGCCCCACCCCCCCAAACACTTGACAGACTGGCTTGATTAGCCCTCCATCTTGATCTTATTCACTGTAAGAGAATCTCTTGGCCCATTCAACTGCCATTAGCATGATTCAGATTGGTATACTGCAGATTATTGAATCATGAGTATGTAACTGAATTTTGTAAACTCTTTAAATCACTTCTCAGTATGGCAGAACATGGTTACTGCGGCTTGGCAATGAAATATAGAAGCAATTTTCATTCAAGTAATAGTTTAACAACTGAAGGATTAAAAGTACAAAATATAATAATGACAACAAATATGCCCAATTTTAAATGATTGTACTGAGTTAGAGGATGAATATGGCTAAATAGAATTGACTCCTACACACCATGTAATATGAAGTTTCCATTAGTCAGTACATAGATGGTACAATGCACAGCAGCAAACAGACTATATCATACTTTAATCATGGTTAGGAAGCATCTTTTCATTTGAATCTCCCTCAATGTATAAAATAAATTACTTGGACCTCTCAGAATTTACAAAAATTTCAGCCCGATTATTGAATCTCTGCAGTGTAGAAGCAGGCCATTTGACCCATCGAGTCCACACTTACCCTCTGACAGCATCCCACCCATAACCACCACCCTACCATGTCCCTGTATCCCTGCATTTCCCGTGGCTAACCCACCTAGCGTGCACATCCCTGGACACTACAACGCAATGCAGTATGGCCAAACCACCTAACCTGCACATCTCTGGACTGTGGGAGGAAATCCCTGCAGACATTGGGAGAACATGCAAACTCCACACAGACGGTTGTCCAAGGGTGAAATTGAGCCCAGGTCCCTGGTGCTGTGAGGCAGCAGTGCTACCCACTGAGTCACCGCGCCGCCCTTATCTCCAATAGACAAATAGGGCATTTTGATTATTCACAGATATTACATTGCATCTTAACCTCACTGATTCCCAGAAGTTCAACAGTAAACAATAACACACTGAAAAAAATTTCAATATTGTTCATATTAAATCGAAGTCCTACCTATCTTCAAATGCTTCATCAGTGACCTTCCCCCTATCATAATCAAGATGTTTGCTGATGATCGCACAAGGTTCGGCACCATTTGTGACTGCTCAGACACTGAAGCAGTCTATGTCTTTATGTAGCGAGACCTGGGCAATGTTCATGATGGGACTGGTAACTAGCAAATAATATTTAGACTACACAAATTCCAGGCAATGATCATCTCCGACAAGAGAGAATTTAACCATCGCTCCTTCACGTTCAATGGTGTTACCATCACTGAATCCTCCATTATCACCATCCTGGGAATTACCATTGACCAGAAGCACAACTGTAACAGCAGGTCAGAGGCTAGGAATTTTGTGATGAGTAACTCACCTTCAGTCTACTCAAGCCTGTCCACCACCTACAAGACACAAGTCAGGAACACAATGGAATACTCCCAAATTGCCTACAGAAGGAATGTGAGAGCAGATGCATAGGAACACCACCACCTGAAAGTTCCCCTCTGAGCCACACATCTTCCTGAAGTAGAACAATATCACCCTGCCTTCACTGTTGCTGCATCACAATCCTGGAACTATCTTCCTAACAGCACTGTTGGTGTCTTATGCCCCAAAGATTGCAGCAGTTCAAAAGGGTAGCTTCTCCAGGGCAATTAGAGATGGACATTAAATGCTGGCCCAGCCAATGATGCTCACATCCCATGAATGAACTTTAAAAATACAGATTTATAACTGCATTTAGAATAAAGGAATGAAGTACACAAATATTGACATCAAGTCAATAATGAACATAAAGACTTAATATTTTAATCACACACAATAAATCCTCACTTAAAGTTGTGATTATGTTCCTGAAAATGATGACTTTAAGTGCAACGGCTTAGTGCATCATTGAGTTCCACTGGGGTTAGGTTCCTTCAGATAGTTCTTGCTCAGAAAATCTGATGTACAGAATGAAATGCTGGGCTGAATTTGTGCCATTCTGTGTATTCCTAGCAGAAATAATTTGCAAAGTAAAATAGATTACTAAATTTAATGACCTGAACTTCAATCTTTGACGCACTGGTCTTGCTGCAAGAGACAACGGAAAATGCAAAACCCCTCCAAATAAGATGAAACCTTTTGTTGAATGGTGTGTTAAGTCGTACTTACTGTTCAATAATGACCTTGTCTATGAAAAAGATTATTTTTCCGTAATTTTTTCAAATAATAAAAAAAACATAATTTTGTTTTTGAAATTTATTTCAGCTTCTCTCTCAATTCCAAATGCACATATTTTGCTTCCTGTAAAGTGATTAACAAAAGACTAATAATTTCTGATTTTTAATTCCTGATTCTAATTCCCTTACAATTCTTAAATGTGCCTGTTTAGCTGCTTGTTCTTACTGAATGAGTAGCAAGGTCTTTTTCTCGGTGTGGGGGAGTTCAAAACGAGAGGTTTAAGTTGAGAAAGGGAAAGATTTAAAAGGGACCTAAGGGGCAACTTTTTCACGCAGAGGGTGGTGTGTGTATGGAACGAGCTGCCAGAGGAAGTGTTGGAGGCTGGTACAATAACAACATTTAAAAGGCATCCAGATGGGAACTTGAATAGGAAGGGTTTAGAGGGATATGGGCAAATGGGACGAGATTAATTTAGGATATCTGGTTGGCAAGGACAAGTCAGACTAAAGGGTCTGTTTCTGTACCATACAGCTCTGCAACTCTATATAAAAAAAATAGAATCATAGAGGTCTACAGCATGCAAACAGGCCTGGGGGCCCAACTTGCCCATGCCGCCCAGTTTTCACAATTAAACTAGTCCTATTTGCCTGTGTTTGGCCCATATCCCCCCATACCTATCCCATCCATGTACCTGTCTGAATGTTTCTTAAAAGACAAAATTGTATTTGCTTCCACCACTACTTCTGGCAGCCCGTTCCATGCACTCACCACCCTCTGTTTGATAAAGTTGCCCCTCTGGACCTTTTTATATGTGTCCCTTCTCACCTTAAACCTATGCCCTCTGGTTTCAGACTCCCCTAACATGTGGACTCTAAAACTGTACAGTTATGTGCTCCAGGATCTTCGTCAGCTGAACACAGCTTTAAAACATGATTAAGTTAAAATGGAACACATTCTTTCATTCATAAATAAGATAACCTCTAGAGTAAAATAAGTTTTCAAAATGTTAGCAATACCATAGAAATGTAAGTTCTGGAGATTCGTGTTAAAATTCCATGCGCCTGATGAAAAATTAGTCCACCAAGCTCCATCTAGTGGCAGAAACCTGCCGGTGCAAGCAAAACTACTTGCACTGACCATCGTCTGCCACTAGGTGCAGACCAGGACTTTAGTCCAGGTGGTTCCTGATTTACCAGTATGTTAAAGATTGAATTTCAGGCCAATATATTCAGTAATTTATTTTACTTTGCAAATTATTTCTGCTAGGAATACACAGAATCGCACAAATACAGCCCAGCATTTCATTCTGTACATCGGTTTTTCTGAGCAAGAAATATCTGAAGTAACCTAACCCCAGTGCAAACCAATGATGAACTAAACCATTGCACTTAAAGTCATCATTTTCAGGAACATAATCACAACTTTAAGTGAGGACTTGACGTGTATGATTAAAATATTAAGTCTTTATGCTCATTATTGACCTGATGTCAATATTCTAAATGCAGTTATAAATCTGTATTTTTAAAGTTCATAAATTCCGACTTATCAAAGGTGATCCCACACAAGGGTGTAATTTTAAATATCCAACGTACAAACATTTCCTGAACATACGGATGGCTATTTTACATTGTCCTGCTTCGTGTTCCGATTTGCGTGTGAATAAACTTGTGAACAGAGCCCGGACTCTGACCATATCCAAGCCCCTGGACTGGTATCAGTGGCTGTCCTTGGCTTACTGTGCCAGGACACCTCCCCACCACTCCCATCACACCCGCACAGCCCCTCATCCCACCCCCATCTCCCTTGAGAACCGCTGACACCAAGCCTCGCTTTCTGCCTTGGTGTGTCTGCTGAACAGCAGTACTGCAGTGCTGTGAGCCTGGTATCTCTGACTGAAGATGCAAAGCACAAAAAGGCAAGGCGAGACAGTACAAGGCAGGGATTTTGTGAGCATTTAGGCAGGCTTAGGGTAAGAGAGCACTATAAGAGTAAGTCAACAGGCTGGAGGTACAGCTTGGTTCAGTCCATGAGCTAGGGCTCAATGTCCTTGCAGCAGTGTGACAATGAGAAAAGCCTCCTGTAAGTGGATTGGAGGTGTGTCATGAGGGCTCTTAGAGGTTGGTACATCTTGAATACCAACATATAGTTGATTGATTCATTCATTGTTGTCACATGTACCGAGAGACAGCGAAAAGTGTTGTTTTGCATGCTCTACAGGCAGATCATACCATACAAAGTACATTAGGGTAGCAGAACGGAGTGCAGAGTACAATATTACTGCTGCAGAGAATGTGCAAGAGAACGATTGGAATTAACATTTGAGACGTCCATTCAAAAGTTTAACCATAGTGGGGAAGAAGCTATTCTTGAATCTGTTTGTACATATATTCAAACTTTTATATCTTCTGCCTGACGGAAGAGGGTGGAAGAGAGTATAACTAGGGTGGGAGAGGTCTTTGATTATGTTGGTTGCTTTCCCAAGGCAGTGGGATATAGAGACAGAATCAATGGATGGAAAGCTGGTTTGCATGATGGACTGGGCTGAGTTCATGATGCTGTAGCTTCTTGCGGTCTTGGGAAGACGAGTTGCCATACCACACAATGATGCACCCAGGTAGGATGCTTTCTGTGCTTCATCTATAAAAATTGGTAAGAATTCTTGTGGACATGCTGAATTTTCTTAGCCTCCTGAGGAAGTAGAGATGTTGCTGTGCTTTCTTGACCATTGCATCAACATGGATGGACCAGAACAGATTGTTGGTGATCATTACTCCCAGAAACTTGAAGTCCTTGACCATCTCCACCTCAGCACCATTGACACAGACAGAGGTGTGTCCTCCGCTCCACTTCCTGAAGTCAATGGCCAGCTCCTTCATTTTGCAGACATTGATGGAGAGATTGTTGTCTTTACATCATGCCACTAAGCACCCAAAGTCTATCCTGTATTTTTGTTATTGTTTGAGATTCGACCGACAATAGTGATGTTGTTAGCAAACTCATAAATGGAGTTGTGGCGGAATTTGGCCACACAGTCGTGAGTGTATAAGGAGTATAGTGGGGACGGAGTATGCAGCCTTGTGGGGCACCAATTTTGAGGATTATGTTGGAGGAGGTGTTGTCACCTATCCCTACTGATTGCAGTCTAAGCGTCAGGAAGTCGAGGATCCAGTTACAGAGAGGGGAGCCGAGACCGAGGTCTCAGAATTTAGAGATGAGTTTCTTTTGAATTATGATGTTGAAGGCAGAACTGTAGTCAGTAAGTAGGAGTCTATGTAGTATCCTTGTTATCCAAATGTTCCAGGGATGAGTGTAGGGCCAGGGAGATTGTGTCTGCTGTGGATCTGTTGTGATGGTAGGCAAATTGCAAAGGATCAATGCAATCTGGGAGGCTGGAGTTTATTATTACGGAGGTCAGAGCCTCTGGGTAGTAGTTATTGAGGCATGCTGCATGATTTTTCTTCGGCGCCAGATGGTAGTCTTCTAGAAGCAGGTGGGGACATCGGATTGTAGTAAGAAAGGGTTAAAAGTGCCAGCAAATACTCCCGACAGCGGGTCCACATAGGATATCAGTGTTTGGCCAGGGATTCCATCCAGGCCAGTCACTTTCTGTGAGTTCATTCTCAAGAAGGCCGATCTAACGTCTGCAGCAGTGACTGTGGGTACAGTGCAACAGAAGCTGTTGGGATAGGTGATATCATTTCACTGGCCTTTTGTTTAAAGCAAGTGTACATTGCATTGAGCTCATTGGGTACTATTGCCTGTGATTCTGTTTGACTTCACTTTGAAGCCCATTATGTTGTGTCTGCCTTGCCACAAACGATGGGTGCCTGTGTGGTTGGTCTGGGTCTCATGCTTAATCTGGTATTGCCTCGTGGTGTTTCACATCCTGTGTTTTCCATTTCTCTAACAATTCCACTCCAGGTCAATGGGTGACAATGTTGACACAAAACCATGAATGGTTTGTATTGCATAGATCCAATACAGATGTCAAAACAAAGTTACAGGCTCTATGCATTGATGATCTAATGGACTCAATAGTGGGGATAATGGTTTATCAAAAAAGGAAGGGATTAGGTAGTGAGTCAACCAAGATATTGCAACAATATTTCATGTCAAACAACATTTTCACTGAGATACTGTCACTGCTTTTCTCCCTCAGCTTTTGCGCCAGACAACATCTGCAGCCTCTGTGACTTTGATCACCATGGATTACATGAACTGCTGAACATCCTGGACGAGTGATGAGGTTGTCCAGTAGTGGGGAAGTGGCAGAAAGCTTCCTCAAGCTAGTGGGACACTCTAATAAGAGCTGAGGATGTGATGGAAGAGAATGTTTCTACATTCATTGATGGGATCAATGATCTACTGACAGAGGGTGCATCTGTGTCTCAGATCCTGATGATGATGGCTGCCCCACAGGTATGAAAACAGAGATGTCCCAGACAAGGACCCAAAGGATCCCTCCGACATGAAGGTGGTTTCCACAGTCTTCACAGCCACAAAGTGAGAGATGTGAGCAGTTTGCCTCGTTTTCCCACAAGGCAACAGTGTAGGACTGTCTGAATGTGGAGGATATGACATCCAATAGGTCACAAAGTCGTTTCTGTGGTGTGTTTTAGATATTGAATGCAATTATTAATTTTGACATATTATGATACAAAATTTCTTCTTTGTTAAAAATCAGAACTCTAGGGTTTCCACCACTGATTAGATACTTATAGTACTGCAATGCTGGTGATCTGAAATTAAACCAGAAGGTTCTGGAGAAACTGAGCAAGTCTGACATGGAGAGACAAACAGAGTTAACATCTGTACACACACATGGGCTTCCTGTTGATGAATCTCTCCCATCTGATACTGAGTGTCCCCATGCCTACCAGAGTGAATCCAGAGGGAAAAACCAGGAATACTTGGAAATTAATGTATTGGTAACACCAGTCCTCTGTTTTGAAGTGTGTGAGTTGGATCAGTGCATCTCATTTGACAGATTTACTGTTTTTTTTCTCCCTGTGAATGAAGTTTTTGATCTGTTAGATCTCAGCAATCATAGGAAGTTCAAGATCTCTCTGAATCTTCCCCACAATGACATTATTTTCACTCTTGGTGAGGAGGCAGCTGTGAGCATTGCAGAAATTTGTAGCTGATTGTGAAATACCCTGAAGGTCCAATGGCTGAGCACTGAAACCATCCAGAATAATATCATTAATCCATCAGGCCGCATGGCTGTGTAGTTGATCAGAGTCCCACATGCACACAATCACAGTGCAATACTTTCCCTTGTAGGTATCACTGTTATCAATGAACCTTGGAGATTCACACGGTGAAAAATCAAATTAGGGGAACATCTAATGGCTAATATCTTCAAGACCACAGTGACCTTGACAGGGCCTGACTAGATGTGTGATGAGACGTGAGCTCCTCCTTGATAAGGAAATGACAGAACGGCACACATGTCTGACACATCTGCCTCAAAGAACAAAGAATCTGATTGGATAATAGTGTTCCATTGTCATCTTTGTTACTGCACTAGGGCACTGAGCTAGAAATCAATCCCCAGTATTCCCAGAATCAGCACAAAGGTTGAGAAGTATTTACCTGTCATTTAGACCCAGGTTGACAGTAATCACCATGTTGCTGTACTTAACAAGAATTACAATTTATGACATAAACAGGACTCTAGCTACAGGTTGGCATTTAACTGTACTGGTTCAAATTCTAGCCCTTTATAAACACTCCCTCTACATACACATACAGACAACAAAGAAACATGGGTTATAGACAGAGAGAAAGGCTTGGAAAGCAGTTTGGTGGTTCCTGCTCACAGGGTTTGCTGAGATGATTCTTGTACTGAGTGGGAATGCTGCTTCTCTGTCTTCTCTAGATGCTTGTTGGTAGGGGGCACGTGGTGACTGAGTTACTCTTATAAATGGTCTCTGACTTTGGAGTTAAAAGTCACAGCTTACAGCAACTGCTGAATTTAAAATAAATTGGCTTTCTTCACGCCTAAAGTTTTTTTTTTGCACAAAATAGAGACAGCTCCTCAGCTTGTAGAGATCTTATTATCTTGTTCACAACCCCAAGCTGTTCAGCTACCTAGGAGCCGAGCACATGTTTACTGGCAGGCAGAAAGCTTTTGATATCAATAACTGGTCACTAGTCCATAGACCAATCAGCTACTTGTTGCTGACAAAATTTTCACTTGTAAGAAGCCCTTGATTCCAGCTCATCTGCAAATATTATATTACTGATTGAACCAGGGAAAGATGCAGAGTAATGTGAATTGTGTCTTTACTCTAGGTCAAACAACTGCGCATGTGTGGAATGACATCATATCATGTGGAATAGGAGCCTGGGTCTGTAGCATTTCAAGTAAGATGCTCTCTCTTATCATCCTGTGTATTTAGGTATGTAACAACACCTGTGCTGTTTACTCACAAGAGTATAGATCTCACATTACCATTGTGGTGAGGCACTGTCTTGAATTGTTGCCATCCATGTGAGGGCTAGGTACATCCAGCATTGGTAAGAAGTGAGTTCCAGAATTTTGACCAAGTGACTGTGAAAGATTGGTGATAAAGTTTTATATGAGACTAATGTGTGGCTTGGAGGGGACTTGCAGGTAGTGGTATTCCCATGCCTGTGCTGCTTCTTCCAGGTGGTAGAGGTGGAAGGTGCTGGTGAAGGAGCCTTGATAAGTTGGCACAATATATCTTGTAGATGTTACACACTGCTGCTACTTTGCTTCCGTGGTGGAGGAATTGAATGTTGAGTGTTGGGGCCCAAGGGTGCTGCTTTGTCCTGGATAGCATCCAACTTCTTGCGTATTATTGGACCTGCACTCATTCAGACAATTGGAGAATATTCCATCACATCACTGACTTGTGCCTTGTCGATAATGGGCAGGATTTGGGCTAATGGAAGGTAAATTCCTGTTTTAGACTTCCCAAACCCTGACCTACTCTTGTAGTCACAGTTTTATAACTGTTCCAGTTCGGTTTCAGGTCAATAGCAATCTTAGGAAGTTGATAGTGAGGGGTTTAGTGATGGTGATGGCATTGCATATTAAGGAAACTTGGTTAAATTCTCTTTTGTTGAAGATATAGTTTTAATGCCTGTCACTTCTGTGGAGTGATTGTTACTTGCCACATATCATTCCAAATCTTGGTTACTAATTCCATTTGACCAGTGACCTATGACATAAGATATATATTCATCCATGCATCCCCTTCAATGGGCATCACCGTTCAACACAATCACGGCTCATCTTCTTCCTCATCTCCAGCTTGCCATCCACTCTCCAACATCTCTTGATTTCCTGAGGGACCAAAAGCTTGTTTATTTCGGTTTTAAATATATTCACTCATGTCACAACCATCTGTGTTCTCCCTGTTCTATTTTCTCCAATCAAGGGACACAACCACTCAGTTTCTACTCTTTCTGGGTTCATATCTTTCAGTGAAATTATCTCTCAGTCTTCTGAATTCCAAATAGTGTAGGCTCAATTCACTCAGCTTCTCATTATCAGACAACTCTCTCTCTGATCTCAGAAACCAAACCAGTGAACTTTCACAGTATCACTTTGAAGAAAAATCCAACCTTCCTCAAATATTGAGACACAGATGTGAGTAGTAACGCAGATGTTCTCTTCCAAGGCCCTCCTGCACAATTGTAGATAGGCTTCCTTACATTCAAAACCAGCTAAGGATACAGGGTAGGCCATTTAGGATTAAGATGAGGAGACGTTTCTTCACCCAGAGAGTAATGAGCTTGTAGAATTCTCTGCCACAGAATGTGGTCAAAGTCAAAACATCAAATGTTTCCCAGAAGGAGTTAGATTTATTTCTTGGAGCAAAAGGGATCAAAGGGTATGGGGAAAAAGTGGGAATAAAGTACAGCATTGGATGATCAGCTAATATCATATTGAACGCTGCAACAGTCTCGAAGGGCTGAATAACCTACTCTTGTTCCTGTTTTCTATGTTTCTATTCCAGACTGATGTAATAAAGGCCAATGTAACATATGCCTCCCGACTTTCTTCGTGTATCTGCATACTATTTCCTGTGTTCCTTGCATGATGTTCCTCTCATTAAAAGCAAGGGTATGATCAAACCTTTTGGTATATTTATCAACATTCTGTGATTCAGGTTAAACCAGTTATAGAGCCATAGAGTCATATAACATAGAAACAGGCCCTGTGGCCTAACTTGTCCATATTGGCCAGGTTTCCTATACTGAACTAATTCCATTTGTCTGCATTTGGCCCATATCCCTTTTAAACCTTTCTTATCCATGTACCTGTCCAAATGTCGTTTAGATGTTGTAATTGTATTTGCCTCTGCCAGTTCCCCTGGCATCGCATTGCATACATACACTACCCACTGTGTGAAAAATTTGCTCCTTAAGTACCTTTTAAATCTTTCCTCTCTCACCTTAAATTATGCCTGCTAGTTTTGGACTTCCCTACTCTGGGGAAAAGACTTTGGCTATTCATTCTATCAATGCCCCTCACAATTTTATAAACTTCTGTAAGGTCACCCCTCAGCCTTTTATGCTGCAAGGAAAAAGGTCCCAACCTATCCAGCCTTTCCTTATAACTCAAGCCTTCCAGTCTCAGTAACATCACTGTAAACATTTTTCAACAATTTTCAGTTTAATAACATCTTTAAGAAAGCAGGGCAAACAGAATTTATGCAGCATTCCAAATGTAGCCTTACCAATATCTTAGTACCAGAATCACAATGACTTAATGTGAATATCTGGGAGGGTAAGTTAGATGCAAATTGTCTTCTTCATCTCTTCTGAAGGAGTGATATGGGATTTGCATCCAGCTCTCCACAGTTGCTGCCAGACAGGCTGAGTTTCTCCAGCACTTCATTTCTGAACTTCAGGATCTGCAGTTCTTTACTTTTGTTGGAAACAATATGATCTTTCCTTGTGGGTAATTGGTTGTCAGAACACTGTGGGATAATCTTAGATGGTCTTTGAGTCAAATCCCTGGATTTCCCTAATTTTACAGCAAAGTGTACCCAACACTATTTGAGGGAGAGGTCCACTATTAGCACCTTCTCAGAAGTTATTAGTGTCTGGAAGTAGATAGTTCAATTGAACCTGTTCAGAGATGTTATGACATAACTCTTGATCAGATGGGAGTTGACCCCAAGCCTCCTGGCTCAGAGGTTAGGATACTAGCATTTCACCACAAGAGACCTCCCTATTTCATCATGAAGCAGGTTGCATGGTGGCTCAGTGGTTAGCACTGCTGCCTCACAGCACCAGGGACCCGGATCCTTTTCCAGCCTCGGGTGACTGTGTGGAGTTTGCACATTCTTCCCATGTCTACATGGGTTTCTGTCAGGTGCTCTGGTTTACTCCCATAGTCCAAAGACATGCAAGGCAGGTGGATTAACCATGCTGAATTGCCCACAGTATTCAGGGATGTTCAGCTAGGTGGATTAGACACAGGAAATGCAGGGATAGGGTATGGGTCTGGGTGGGATGCTCCTTGGAGGGTCAGTCTGGACCTGTTGGGCCAAAAGGCCTGTTCCCACACTTAGGAATTCTCCTGGCCCAGAGGCACTGTACAACCACTGTACCGTAAGAGCCCTTAAACATTTTATAACCAGCCTGTACTGAGATGTTAGAAACAAAAACAGAAATTGCTGGAAAAACTTCACAGGTCTGGCAGCATCCGTGGAAGGAAATCAGAGTTAACATTTTGGATCGAGTGACCCTTCCTCAGAACTGTACTGAGGTGTCGACTCTTTGGATGCAGCTGACGAACGAGCGCCGCTGGGAAAGCTTGAGATTTCAAATAAACCTGTTGGTATATAATCTGGTGTCATGTCATTTCTGACCTTCTGATGCAGAGTCACTGGACTCGAAAAGTTAACTCTGATACTTTCCACAGATGGTGTCAGTTCTGCTGATTTTCTCCAGTAAGTTCTGTTTTTGTTTCATAATACTGCACAGAAATATTTCAGATGTCCAGCTCTTTCATTCATATTACTGTACAGAAATTTATTACCCCATAACCCACGTCTCCTGGCCCAGAGCTAAGGACACTGCCACTACTCCACAAGAGCTTGCTCTCGAGTTTGTAAAATGTATGTTGATATTACAAGCTTATTACATGATTCTGGTGTCGGCCGGGATTTGAACTCGGATCTCCCAGCTCACAGGTAAAGATACCAGCAATGCGCCACCAAACCAAAAAGGGGTGGAGCACGATGGCGGCAGCGCTTTTCAGCTTCTGCAGCGCCCTCTCGCGCGAGGTTTTCCTGCTTCCATGTTGCCACGTTCGCTGGGCGCGGGGAGCGAGGCGGAGCATCCCGCCGGGAAGCCAATAGCAAAGAGAGTCTGACGGGAGGCCTGCGATCGATTGGTGGAGGGGGCTGTCGATCAGTCTGCGGGCTCCCTGCCCCACCGCCCTGGCGACAGGGGGGTGGGGCTCGGGGTCAGGTGGGGACCAACGGCCGCGAGTGCGAGACGGAGACTGAGGTAGGGTGTGTGTGTGAGAGACAGACAGACAGACAGACAGAGTTGCCCGGCTGCCGCCGCATCCTTCTCTAGCCACTGGCACATTTTGAACGAGTGAACCATGACTTCGAAGAACAAGACAGCTAACAGCCGTTCCAACTCGTCAGGATCCAGGAAAGGTGAGAGAGATGGGGTTGAGGGCTGGGCCTGGGCTTGGGAGGGGGCGAGAGGGGGTTCTGCTGCTGCAGCTCGGGGCGGGGCCGCGGGATCCGGTATTCACCCCCACCCGCTGTGGGGGAAGGACGAAGGAAAGTTGGAGCTTTCACCCCCCCGAGTGGGTATCCCGTTGCCGTACCCCTTTTTCTCTCCCCCACCCCCTCAGCCCCCTACCCCCCTCCCACCACTAAAATATTGTCAAATGCCCCTTGCTCTGGTTTGCTGGGTGTATAAGACAGGGTCCACCCCGTGCCCGTGTGATCATTGCTTTTCATGTAGCGTTTGTACTGGTTCTCGGATCGATTATATGCTACCTCTTTTCAGAGATCATAGATACATCTCAGCTCTGCTTTTATATCCGTGTTTCATTTATGAGCATTTGCAGCAGTCTTTCTTTTTAAAACTGCATGTTAGAGAAGATGTGTGGTTCCACTTACATAATTGTGAATTCCTTCAGTTTCTCCTTTTGTAGAAACAGAAGTTATAGCCCATCCTGTTCTGTATAAGAGCAACTGGGCTTGTCCGATTCCCTTATACAGCCTGCACATTTATTTACTTTTCTTTATACATAAATGACTTTCAAGTAGGAATTGGACAATTAAGTCTGTTTCCACTGCCCATGTAAGACCATTAGAAATATTAACAGTGGACCCTGAAGCCTTCTCTGCCATTCAGTCGGATCATGGCTGATCCCACAGCGCCCACCCCACTTTCCTGCCTTTTCCCTATAACCCATGATTCCCTAACTGATCAAGAATCTATTTAACTCAGCCTTAATTTGATCTGAATTTATTGGTGTCATATGTGTCTAAGTACAGTGAAAAGTCTTGTTTTGCGAACAGTACAGACAGATCATAGCAAACAAGGACATACAGATCACAGGGTGCTTAGAGCAAAGCATACAAGGTTACAGCTGCACAGGAGGTGCATGGAGTAAGATCAACATTAGATTTGAAATTAGACAGTCCGTTCAGCAGCCTAATAACAGCAGGGAAGAAGCTGCTCTTGAACGTGCTGGTGCATGTGTTCAAGCTTCTGTATCTTTTGCCTGATGGATGAGGTTGGAAGAGAGTTGTAGGATCTTCAGACCTGTAAGTAGATTTAAAATATACACAAGGACTCTGTCCCCTCAGTGCTCTGTGACAAGGAGTTCCAAAGATACTCAGCCCTCTGAGAGAAGAAATTCCTCTCATCTCAGTCTTAAATTGGCACCCCCTTATTCTGAGATCTGAGTCAATCCTGAGCCCTCTGGTCCTGGACTCTCCCATGAGAGAGAGCATTCTGTCAGTATTTACCATGTCAAGACCCTTAAGAATCGTATATGTTCCAATGAGGTCACCTCGCATTTTTCTAAACAGTTCCAATCTGTTTAACTACATACTCAACAATTTTGATCCTAACCATTGGCTACATTTAAAAACAAAACAGTTTTCCTTCTGCCACCTTTGATTCTTTTGCTATTCATCTTGTATTGATGCGTTCTGGCTCTTGATCTTTTGCAAATGGAATGTTTCTCTATCTACTGTGTCCAGATTCCTCAGGATTGGACAACAGTCAAAACTCAAATCAATCTTTTCTAAGAACAACCATTGATTCTGCCATCTGTTTGCATGACTATAGTTCCTTATCCTTGGAAACATTCTCTTATCTTGTCTGCACCTTGTCTAATGCCTTCATGCCTTTCTTAAGGGAGATATCAGCTTTGTTGACACAAGTCCACTTGAGGCTGAATCAGTGTTTTTAAAAAACGCCCCTAGCATAGCGTGATTCAAGTCTACCACTCTGTGTTGGGACTGTGAGTACCTGCAGACTTTAATTCCTTTGTGCAGAATGGAAGGAATAGCTGGAGAGCCGTAGGTGTGTGTAGTGAGTGCTGCACAGTGTGATTTGCCTTGAGGGTTGATCTTGATTATAATGTCCTTATTTTTTGTGACCTTTATATCTATTTATAAGCAATTCCCATGTGCTACTTTTATATAATTGTAATATGTAGTTGTAACAGTTGGAAATTCCATGTTGCATGACTGCTGTGTTCACTGGAAAAGGACATGGGTGTAGTTTCAACGCAGTGTGGAGCTGGAGGAACACAGCAGGTCAGGCAGCATCAGAGGAGTAGGAAAGTTGACGTTTCGGGTCAGGATCCTTCTTCAGAACCGTTCTGAAGAAGGGTCCCGACCCGAAACGTCAACTTTCCTACTCCTCTGATGCTGCCTGACCTGCTGTGTTCCTCCAGCTCCACACTGCGTTGTCTCTGACTCCAGGATCTGCAGTTTTTACAATCTCTCAGTGTAGTTTTATCTGGGTTTATAGTGTGTGTAGTTTAAATAGTAATGTTGAGACATTTCAGCGTGATTCAGAAATTGTTTACAAATAATGGGTGTTGCTTGATTTTTAAACAACTCGTCGATATTTTTGAAGGCAAAAGTTTATTGTATAGGCAATGAGGAAACTCAGATTTTGAATGCGAATGTTGAGAAGTGTTACATGTATTCTGTTCAAATGCTGTAATTCCTGTCTGGATAACTGGCTACTGAGAGATGGGGGTGCTTAAGGATGTTGTTGACCTGAATTTTCAGAAAGCTTTTGATATATGGTTTGATTAATGAAAATGAGAACTTATAAAACTAAAGGGACCTTTGGGACATAATTTAAAAATTGTAAAAGGATATAAAATTGGACTGGAGAGTTGATGGAAATGTATGAATTGGAATGTGATTAGTCCTTTTTTCAGTGAAATGTATGTGAGATGTTTTCTGTATATAAAATGGTATATTGCAGAGAAGGAAGCAGAAAGTCATAAAGTGACAGATTCTCGATAATTGGAACTGAATGTGGGGAAGGGAGAGGTTTAGACTGAAGGAGAGCAAGTCAGAATATTTTGTGAATTGTAAGAAATTGGTTAAGCAGAGACTGGTATACAAATTACTATGTAAGCAGACACAAGCAAAACCAATCAGCAGTTCTTTGTTTTGTTACAATTACATTTGTTGACATTTATCTGTGAGGTTGAAATTGCTTGAGTAAGTTAGGGGCTGACTATTTCATGCATGCAAGGAGTGAAATACTTGGACTTTCTGCCCTTCTTCAATGTGACTTTTATAGGTAACTTTCTTTGAGTGGGGAAAGATGACGTGTGCCGTTGCCTCAGCTGGGTAGACAGCTAATGTGTGGTTCAGAATATGCCAGCAGCACAAGGTTTCATCCTAATTCCACCTGAGGCAAACTCTGGGCTTGCCCCCTTGACTGTTCAGCAGCCCTCTAATAATTTCTTCAAAGTACACTATTTCATTTTTTGTAAACTTTGTCTTTTGAATATCCTTCAAAGTAAGGAGCTTTAATTTGCAAACTGAGTTAATTTAACCAACCGGAGAACACAGTCCAACGTATTGCAGCATTGAGAATAATTAGGGAGAGAGAGAGAATAGACCTCTCAAGAGGAAAAATAATAACTAGAGAGAATAGGACCCCTCGAGGACCAAAGTAGACATGTATACGTGGAACTGCAAGAAATGGGCAAGGTCCTCAGTGAATACTTGACCTCTATGTTTACAGTGGAGAAAGACATGAAAACTTGGGAACTTGGGGAAGTTAGTGGCGATATCTTGGGCACAGTACAGGTGGTGTCGGAATTGACCTAGAAGGTTCATGAGGATAGGGCAACAAATGCAGTCTATATGGATTTCAATAAGGCCTTTGAAAAGGTTCCACATGGTAGACTGCTCTGGAAGGTTAGATCACATAGAATCCAGGGAGAGCTGGCAAATTGGATACGCAATTGGCTTGATAGTAGGAAGCATAGGGAATACTGGAAGGAAGCTTGTCAGACTGGAGGCCTGTGACTAATGTGCCTCAGGGGTCAGTGCTGGGCCCGTTGCTGTTTGTTATCTATACCAATGATTTGGATAAGAATGTACAAGGCATGATTAGTAAGTTTGCGGATGACACTAAAATAGGCGGTATCATGGACAGTAAGGATCGTTATCAGAAATTGCAGCAGGATCTTGATCAGCTGGGGAAGTGGGCCGAGAAATGGCAGATGGAGTTTAATATAGACAAGGTGTTCCATTTTGAAACTTAAATCCAGGTAGGAGTTTCAAGGTGAATGGTAGGGCCTCAAGGAGTGTGGTGGAAGAGAGGGATTTTGGAGTTCAGGTGCACGGATCTCTGAACGTGGAGTCACAGGTACACAGGGCAGTGAAGAAGGCTTTTGGCACACTGACCTTCATCAGTCAGGGTATTGAGTTTAGAAATTGGGATGTTATGCAGTTGTACATGACGTTGGTGAGGCTGCACTTGGAGTATTGTCTTCAGTTTTGGTCACCTTGTATAGGAAGGATGTTATTAAACTGGAAAGAGTGCAGAAGGAATTTACAAGGATGTTGCCAGGACTCAAGGGACTGAGTTATAAGGAGAGGTTGGACAAGCTAGGACTTTTTTCTTCAGAGCATAGGGGACCGAGGGGAATCTTTAAGAAGTGTATAAGATCATGAGAGGCATGGATAGGGTGAATGCACTCAGCCTTTTTCCTCGAGTTGGGCAATCGAGGACTAGAGGGCATCAGTTTAAGGTAAAAGGGGAAAGAATACATGGAAACCTGAGGGCAATCTTTTTATACAGAGGATGGTACGTATATGGAATGAGCTGCCAGTGGCAGTGGTTGAGGTGGGTACATTAACAGCATTTAATGGATCGGAAAGGTTTAGAAGGATGTGGGCCAAGTGCAGGGAAATGGGGTTAGGAAAATGGGATGGACATTTTGCTCGGCATGGACCAGTTTGGGCCAAAGGCCTGTCTCTGTGCTGTAGGTCTCAATGACTGGGGATAGCACTGTTCACATAGTAAGACTTTGCAGTTTTATATATCAAGATTTGAGTCTGCTCCAAGAATGGCATTGTTTCTTGCCCTTTTTAATTTGGCAAGTATGGGAGTCTGTCTTGATGGCATCATGAACAGGTTGGATCTGGTGGTTGTCATTCAGAAGTAATTTCCATTTCTAATTTATGAATTAGTATTATACCTGCTCAATTACAAATATGGAATAGAGAAGTTGATTGCATGACGCACGGTATTTTTTTCTGTCTTCTACTGTGTTACCTAGCTAAAAACAAAATTGAAATGAATAAGCAGATACCACATATCACGCACAACAGCATGTAACTGGTAACGTGTGTATCAAGCTAATGATTCGTCCTGGAGTTGAGACAGTATTTTATTGAGATACTTCGTGCTCTAACTGACGATTCTGCTATGCATACGGACAAACATGTTGTAATGTAGGGAATTGTGCATCATACATTATAATATGCTCAGGGCACAACACCTTGCATATTTTTTCCAGTCAGTTCATGAATGAAATCCTTGCAATCATCTTTCTGAGATGGTTGCTTGGAATGATAAAGTTGTTCAAAATTCTATTTCTAAAGCCAAAATTATTGTTCCTCCTGATTTAAACTAATGAAGCAATAGCTGGAAGGAAAATGTGCACCATTTATGGGAGGAGTCCTTAGCAAATAGATGATGGTAATTATTTCAGCTCTTGATTTACAGAATAAAAACCGAAAGAACTGCGGATGCTGTAAATCAAGAACACAAACAAAGTAGCTGGAAAAGCTCAGCATTTTTGGCAGCATCTGTGAAGGAAACTGCAGAGTTAACCTTTCGGGTCCGGTAACTCTTCCTCAGAACTGTTCATGTTTGCTGCTCTGTCTGGTGGAAACTGATGAACTGGCCTCAGGACTTAAATTTTGATCCTGAAAAGTGCCTTGTCTATCACAGATTGCAATAATTAAAATAAAATTGTGTGGATGTTGGAAATCTGAAACAAACACAATGCTAGAGAAACTCAGCAGGTTTGGCAGCATCTGTTGAGAGGGAAACAGTTAATATTTAAGGTTTTGGAGTAGATTTGTAGCTCGGGTTGTGGATGTTGAGGTTGGTTGGCTCGCTGAGCTGGTTTGTTGTTCCGCAGACGTTTCGTTACCGTGCTTGGTAACATCCTCAGTGCAGCCTCTATTGAAGCGTCGGTGTGTTTTCTCGCCTGGCTTTTAAACTCTGGGGTCTGTTGCAATGGATTGCCTCACTTCCGGGTTTCCTCCGTTGTGGAATGTATATGGGGCCGAGTTCAATGTGTTTATTAATAGCCTGCTTCGTGGAGTGCCATGTTTCCAGGAATTCTCGTGCTTGTCTCTGCCTAGCCTGTCCCAGGATCTTGGTGTTGTCCCAGTCGAAGTCGTGGTTCTCCTTATCCATGTGGATTGAGATGAGTGAGTATTGGTCGTGTCTTTTTGTAGCCAGTTGGTGTTCATGTACTCTTGTTGTTAGTTTCCTTACTGTTTGTCCGATGTAGTGTTTCTCGCAGTCTCTGCAGGGGATCTTGTAGATGACATTGGTCCTGTCCATGGTGGGGAGTGGGTTTTTAGTTCGGGTGAGCACTTGTCGTAGGGTTGATGTGGGCTTGTGTGCCAGTCTGATGCCCAGCTGTCGTAGGAGTCTTGTGGTGAGTTCTGAGGTGTTTCTGATGTAGGGTAGTGTGATGAGTGTAGAATCTTTCTGATGCTGTTCCTGTAGGCATCTCCTGATCCAGTTCTTTGGATATCCGTTATCCTTGAACACTTGGAAGAGGTATTCCTCCACCTCTTGGCGTAGTTCCATGTTGCTGCAGTGTGTTGTTGCCCTTTTAAATAATGGATATCCAAAGAACTGGGTCAGGAGATGCCTACAGGAACAGCATCAGAAAGATTCTACAAGCCCCGACGCACTCATCACACTACCCTACATCAGGAACACATCAGAACTCACGACGAGACTTCTACGACCGCTGGGCATCAGAGTGGCACATCAACCCTACGACAAGTGCTCACCCGACTAAGGACCCACTCCCCACCAACAATAAGAGTACATGAACACCAACTGGCTACAAAAAGACACGACCGATACTCACTCATCTCAATCCACATGGATAAGGAGAACCACGACTTCGACTGGGACAACACCAAGATCCTGGGACAGGCTAGGCAGAGACAAGCACGAGAATTCCTGGAAGCATGGCACTCCACGAAGCAGGCTATTAATAAACACATTGAACTCGACCCCATATACGTTCCACTACGGAGGAAATCCAGAAGTGAGGCAATCCATTGCAACGGACTCCAGAGTTTAAAAGCCAGGCGGGAAAACACACCGACGCTTCATTAGAGGCTGCACTGAGGATGTTACCAAGCATGGTAACGAAACGTCTGCGGAACAACAAACCAGCTCGGCGAGCCAACCAACCTCGAGTTAATATTTACTGGAGTCAAATATTAACTTTGCTCTCTCCACAGATGCTGCCAGACCTGATTAACATCTCCAGCATTCTCTGTGTTTATGTCACAGATTACGCTGGCTTTTACAAAAGTTTCAGCAAAAGGTGAAACTGGCTGTTTCATGCTGCTACCTTGCAGTAGTAACATGAGTGGTGTTTGCCACTGACAGGATGCTGCCATCAATCTGAAAAGATGTTCTGAATGCCACATGAATGGATAATATGGTAGCTGAATTACACTGCATGCGTGAAACTACATACATAAGCCATATAGCCAAGACTAGCAGGTTGTATTAAATAGTGTAACCTTTCATGGCGAGTAAGCTTCTGACCATACCCAGCCAGCCTCCCCTCTCAAAAATCATAACCATGCACCGCATTAAATGTGATCCCAATAGGACATCATTTACTAAATTTAAGCTGATGATGAATTTAGGGTTGAGCTGGGTTTGCAGACTGGTGCATTTGCATGTACAATGTTATATTTATTAATTTAGCAGGCCCTTTTTTTTGCAGATCGAATGTGTACACACAGTACACTTGATTCAACTGAACCAAATAGGTGCCATTCACTGGTTAATTTTCCTTTCCATTTGGGGGATGTGGACATCATTGGTGGGGCCAAGCATTTATTGCCCATCCATAGTAGTCTTTGAGTTGGTTAGCTGCCTTCTTGAATCAGTGCAGTCCATATGCTGTAGGTTCGGCCCAAAATGCCATTAGGGAGATAGTTCCAGGATTTTGACCCAGGGGCGCTGAAGGAACAGTGATATATTTTCAAAGTAACTGAAGGAGAACTTGAAAGTGATGGTGTTCCCATATATTTGTTTTTGTCCTTCTAGAGGTAGTGATCACGGGTTTGGAAAGTGCTGTCTAAGGAACTTCCATGAATTTCTGCAGTGTATCTTGTAGATGGTACACTCTGTTGCTACTGAGTAGTGGAGGGAGTGAATGTTATGGATGTGATGCCAGTCAAATGTGCTGTTTTGTCCTGGGTGGCATTAAGGTTCTTGACTGTTGTTGGTGCTCTACTCATCCAAACAAACGTGGAGTATTCTATCACACTGCTGACTTTGTAGAGAGTGGACAGACTTTGGGGAGTGGAGAGGTAAATTTCTTGCTGCAGGATTCCTAGTCTGTAATCTGCTTATGTAACCACAGTGCCTACATAGTGTGTTGAGTTCAGTTTCTGGTCAATTGTAAGCCCTCAGGATATTGACAGTGGGGATTCAATGATAGTAGTGCCATTGAAAATCAAAGCGAAATGGTTAGGTTCTTACAGGTGATGGTCATTACCTGGCATTTGTGTGGCTGAAATGTAACTTGCCACTTGTCAGCCTAAACCTAGACTTATTTAGCCATGGACTGCTTCACTGCTCTGGACAATGTTGTGATCAGAGTCAACTTGCCTTGTTTAAAATTTCGACAAAAGCCTAGCAAACTCCATCATTATTGCTGGTGTATGCTGCATGGCAATGTCTCTATCAATCAGAGTTCACCTGCCAACTGATCAACACTGTCCTCCCACACACTACGAATGTTAACTTTCCTTTGTTATTCTTGACAAATGTCCTGATTTGCACAAGGCAAGAAGCTTTAGTAGAGTGTGTTTTTTGTCACCAATACTTGAGTTCAGTACTAACAAATAAATATTTAAATAGAAATAGAAACTTATTGACTTGAAGTCAAGTGTATTCTATCTATTGAATTAAAATTTGAATTTTTTTGTCTCTATAAGTCGGCAAGATCCAAAATCCAGCTTGGACTGAATCCTGAGGTTGCAGATTTTGGGATAGTTTCTGCAATAAATTAGCGTTTTGAAAAGCTTACTAGTTAGTTACTGTATCCGTACTTTATTTCATGAAGGATCTTTCCAGCTGTTGTTGAAACTAAAACTAAGGGACATATGTGAAGTATAAAAGGTTTCTCTTTTAAGACAGGTTGTTTTTTCTCCCACTGAATAATCAACTCACTTAATGATTTATCGTGCAGAATAGTATTTAATAAAGAGTTCTTGCTTGCATGAAGGAATGTTGCTGTTCTGTTTCCAAATTAGTGTAATGAACCACTGCATCTGGCCTGTGCATCAGAACTGAACCCAGCTTATTGCAGACAGCTTCGTGGAAAGCCCACAAAGACTGAAATAAAATGTTGGATGTATGCAACAGTTCATCAGTATAGATAGAGGAAGGAGTGTTAAACACTTAAAGATGTTTCATTTTTAACATTGGCTATGTAAACTTTTAATATTAGTCATTTAAGAAAGACAAATGCTTTGTTAAATTGTTCAGAGGCATGTTTATAATTAGTTGAAAGGTGCTGTGAAGCTACCGAATTTGTGAAATGCATAGTCAATTTTTAATTAAATTAAATATGCTTACGATTATTTTTATTACTGCATCTTCTCCACTGTACCACTGTTTCTTTTAAGAACGTCGAATTATGTTCTGTTAAGCAGACCTGAAGTTACTGCAAAGATAAACAAATGTCTCCTTTTTCAAAAACATGACCCATTTTGGAAGTGGAATTGAAAGGATGTACCTAAATTTACACGTGATAAGCAAAAGAACAAGCTTATATTGAAATTGTAATATCAGGTTCAGTGCATGGAAATAGTGGTAAGATTTTAATTTGCCACATTTGAGTACTGTTCCTGCTAGCCTGTCCATCACACAGAATTCATAATGGTTTGATAGTATAAAATTTGAACGTAGTTGACAAATGAGAACATTTTGTTCAAGATTTTTTCTCTTGCACCTATCAGGATGCTTACAAGAATACAAATGTAAAGGGAAACAATCTTTTATACTTTGTGTGCCTGATTGGATACATCTATACTTTGCTAGAATTGATGGGGATATTTTCCTAATCAATTTGTTAAGGTTATTACACACCTCTGGAGTAAATGGGGCCTGAAACTGGGGCTCCTGGCTCAGGAAAATATGCTACCACTATACCACATGAGCATTTTGGTAGAGTTTGTTTACTTATTCATCAGGGCAATATGTTGACCAGTCACATGTTTAAAATTAACCAAGTCTTGGAAGTTAACTGTTAATCATCATGTATATTCTCCATGGCAATGTCTACCAATCAGTTTGAAAATCAGATAAATCATGTCATTAAATCTCATTAAGTGCTTGATGCCACTAGAGTTTAGAATTATTGATACTAAAGAGTGACAAGTCTGTAAACTTTCTGTACTAGGAAAGAGTCTTTTTTTTTGTCATTCTGTTTAGTGTGCTAAATCCTCCTTACTGACATCTGGGGAAATCCGGAGAACTGTCTCTTGGACTAGCCAAGCAACAGTGTGACATGGTCGTACTTGCAGAGTCATACTTTATAGACAATGTCCCAGATACCACCATCACCATCCCTGAATTTGTCCTGTTCCACCGGCAGGACAGACCCAGTAGAGGTGCTGGTACAATGGTATGCAGTTAGGAGGGAGTTACCCTGAGAGTTCTCAGCATTGACACCAGACCCCATGAAGTCTCATGGCTTCAGGTTGAACATGGGCAAAGAAAGCTTCTGCTGATTGCCACATACTCAAATGATGATGAAGCACTTCATGTTGAGCAACACTTGGAAGTACTGAAGACGCAAAATATACTTTGGGTGGGGGATTTCAATGTCCACCACCGAGTGGCTCAAAGCAGCACTAATGGTTGAGCTTCTTGGGTTCTATAGGACATAGCTGCGAGATTAGATCTGTGGCAGGTGAGGAGGGAACCAACAAGAGGGAAAACATACTTGACCTCATTCTCAGGGATAGTAAGAACTGCAGATGCTGGAGTCAGATATAACATAGTGGGGAGCAGGAAAGTTGAGTTTTGGGTCAGGGCCCTTCATCAGAAATGGGGAGGGGAAGAGAGCTCAGAAATAGAGAGGGAAGGAGGAAGGGTGGGGCTGTGGTAGGTAGGTGGGGTGCAGGTAGGGAGTGATGTGGGTGGTGTGGATAGGTGGGAGAGAAAATGGACAAGTTGTGTTAGGTCAGGGAGGTGGGGGTGAGGAGGAGGGGTTGGTCGTGGGATGAGGCTGGGGGTGGGGGGTGAGGGGGCAAATTTTGAAGCTGGTAAAATCCACATTTAGGCCATTGGGCTGTAGGCTCCCGAGGCAGAATATGAGGTGCTGCTCCTCCCGTTTCCGGCTGGTGTCATTGTGACACTGGAGGAGGCCAGGATCCTGGTATTAAGGAAAGTTTGTCATGTTGTTTTGCTGCTAGCTGATGTTCGTGTTCTGATTTCTTACTATCAGTACACTCAGACAATGAAGGCCATCAGTTTAACTGGAACAATGTAACCATAGTAGCCCAAGCCAAGCATAGACATGCGCAAGAATTCCTAGAGGCATGGTTCTCAACCCATAATGCAATCAACAAACATATAGAATTGGACCCCATATACAAACCCATTCAGATCAAAACCGGAAATGACACAACTGGACCAGGCAGTATAAATTCCAAGCAGAGTGGAACAACGTTGCTTCATCGGAGGCCTCACTGATGATGTCACCTAGCATGGTGACGAAACATCTGAACGAAAACAAGCCAGCTCGGCGAGCAAGTCAACCGAATTTCTGTCATGTTTTGCATTCATCTGTTTGTTCAATTAATGCTTAACTTGTTCTGAGAAGTGTTGTTGTTTATTGCTGTTGTTGAGCAACCAAACAGCCTGATATGTACCCATATTTTTCATTAAATAGGACTGTTTTTGTCATAAATTTCATTACATTGTCCAATTCCTCAATAGTTGCCAACTATGATCTTAGTTCATATCGAATGTTAATGTCCGTTATGACAGCCGTTTGAATACTATTCTTAATGCTGATAGATTTTGAAAATGTGTTAACCTAAAGTACAAAACAATGTTTAGTGGTGAGGGTGCGGTATTCAGTTTTCTACTTGGACGACTGAGTTATTTCATTGTTTGTTTGAGAGAAATCAACTCTATGTAATTTACTTTGACAGCTAAATATTTCGTAATCAAGTGCCTTATAATTTTGCATTCTCCATGGCCCTCATCCATGAATATGTAAATACTGACATTAAAGTACAGAAGATCTGTGTATTGATTTTGCCTAATACTGTGAACAGTTGACAAATGTACTGCTTTTTAACTGTTGATTCTTCCATCTTGGCACAGAAGCTGTGCATCAACACTGCAAGTTCAACTGGAACTGAGCTTTCCTAGCGAAGACTGACACTGGTAACCTCTCTGAATGGCATGTTGTTGAGCTCCCTTATCATTAGTGTTGGATGTTTGTAGTTCTGATTGTAGCACTTGAATTTGTGTTTGCATGCAATGTTTTTTTCTGTTGCTGTGTTTTTCCTTTTCTCTGTTTTAAGCATCATGTAAGCTCTTGGGCTGATGTGCTCTTTGAGTTGAAATATAAGCATTTGTAATGAGAATGTTTTGTTAAGAAATTGGAGAATGTGTTAATTTTATTTGTAAGTTTCATTGCTCCAGTTGTGCTATTTAGTAGTATTAATGTTTTGGTTCTGATGGGGGAAAAAATATCCCGAACTAACCCAAGGTTCTTTTCAGTAAAGATTTTGATCCTAACTGCATGCATGTACTCTTGAATCATTTGCATAGTCAAACCTACAGTACATTTGTTTGGTACAGGATAGAGCTGAGAAGGTGTGTTTTTGTTCTAGTTAGCTTGATACTTATTTACGATTTTTGCAGAATGATATGCCCTCAGTCATGTCCGACCCATTTCCAGCACTTCGGCCCTCACCCCTTCACTTCCATCCCACAACAGTGATAGGGTCCTCACTTACCACCTAGTATCATCGACATCCAAATCTAATTTTCATATTTTTAACATTGCATATTTTTAAAGAAAGCTTGTTACTGAATTATTACATTACTCAATATTTTCTTGAGGTGAAGTCTAGTATTACCCTCGGTAGTGTGTCATATGTTAACTCAGCACAAATTGAGAAAAGGGCACTTGGCATATTAAGCCAATATCTTTAATATACAGTATTTCATATCTCTCAATCTAGTCTAAAACAGAACTTTAAAATAAGTTTTCATTAATCATTACACTGCATTCAAATATATATCTGTTCTCATTTTCAGTTATTGACTTTGCATACTTTTCTGAGACAAACTATTACTTCGGGTGAAGCATTTGATTATGTCACGCAGCCTTTTGGTTCTAACTTCATGTCAGGACTCATTTGATCTAGTACCTTTCCAAAGAGTTAGTTACCTCTAGCCTTGAGCTGGATCACTCCTGTCAATTTTGTTCTTTGCAGCTCTGCAAATCTTTCCTAATGTATAAGTGATCCAAGACGTCGAATCATTGTCCCTTTTTAAAGTAAGATGCCTAAAACTTCACTGTTTTAAATTGAGCTTCTCCAATGATCTGCACAAAGTTGGAATAAAATGTTTTGACTTGCAATTCTGCACCTGTCAGTGTGAACTCTCAAATTTCATTAGCTTTGACTGGGAACTGTTAGCGAATGATATGTAATATTTTGTGGATATTTTGGTACTGCTTGTTTACCATTTTAAGTGATGACAGGAGCCTGTCTGTTGGTGACTTTGTGGAGGCACGTGTAGGCTGGATGGCTTGATGTAACTAGATTGCAAAGTTCATTAATTTGATCCCTTCAGTATAATTTTCCAATGCTACTGCTGAGCAAAGGATGCAATGTCTTTTGACAAGAGTCCTCTCCCCGTCCCACAGATGCCTTTGCCCCCTCAACACACTTCCTTTACCCGGACTTCTCCCTCTGGCCTTTTACCTGTACTCCACCTGTTCATCAAGAACTACTGATGTGACACGGTTGCCTCAATTTCTGAACCCCCTTATCAATTTGTTGTGAACTGACTGCACTCTGTACTTCCGATGCAACCCTCCCGTTGCCATCAAGCCTGTTGACAAGGGTGAGTGCTGTTGCTGTCTGGTGTACTGACCTCTGCATTGCAGAGGCTGAGCACTCGTACTCGGACTGTGCCTCTTATCTATGGACCACGACCCCACCATTGAACGGCAGGCCATGATCGCTTGCCTCCTCCACGTCCAGAGGATTATTAGCTACTATTTCTGCCACCTCCAGACACACCACCACCTTCCCTTCCCTCCCCTCCCTTGTCAGCGTTCCGCAGGGACCGTTCCTTCCAGAATGCCTTGATCCATTCCTCTTCTCCCGATATGTCCCCACACACCCATGGCACCTTTCCATGCATTTGCAGAATATGTAACACCCGCCCACTTACTTCCTCCCTCCTCACTACTCAAGGCCCCAAACACACCTTCCAGGTGAACAACACCTTACATGCACTTCAGTCAATCTAATCTGCATTCGCTGCTCACAATGTAGTCTCCTCTGCACTGGGGAAATGAAGTGCAGGCTGGGTGATGGCTTTGCCGAACACCTATCTTCAGTCTGCAGAAAAGACTCAGCTTCCTGTTGTTTGCCACTTCACCACTCTGTTCCCTGCCCAATATCTCTGTCTCAGACTTGTTGCAGGGTTCCATCGAAGCTGAGCACAAGCTGGAAGAACAGTATCTTTTCCTTAAGTCTGCTGGACTCAATATAGGGTTCAAAAATCTTAGGGCTTGAGGACCTTCTCCCATCTTTTTATGCCAACCCCCACAACCCATTGTCAGCCACTAGCGTTTCCCACTCTCAGCTGTTGATTCTCCCAAGCTGACCTTTACCCATTCCTTCATCTGCCCAACCGTTTTTCTTCATTCTCTGGGCTCTATCTCTACCTATCATTTACTTCCCCACCCCAACTTCAGGATATCTACCAATCTTTTCCTAGCTAAAATCCGTTCTGGAGGAGGGTCACTGGATCCAAGCGTTAACTCTGCTTTCTCTCCACAGTTGTTGCCGGACCTGCTGAGTTATTCCAGCAATTTCTGTTTTGAATTTCCAGCATCTGCAGTTCTTTTGGATTTTTTTTTTGGTTAGCAATTTCACCTTTGCTAGAAATTAATGTTCAGATGAGTACATGCATTATGTTGACTCTGCGTTGTCTTGTACAGAGAGTGATGCTCAGTGGAAGATGCTATCTTTTGGGTTAAATCACATATTGAGATAAAAGCAAAATACTGCAGATGCTGAAAATTGAATAAAATTTAAAATAATTGGAAATACGCAGGAGGTCTGCCAGCATCTGTAAAGAGACAAAGAGCAGAGTAAGCATAGAGTCTCTGCCTCTTCAGGCAGATATGATAGGTCCACAACAATTATTTGAAGAGCAGAAGAGATCTTCAAATGTCCTGGCCAGCCTAATTGCTAAAACAACAATATTACCATAGACTTTCTGGCCAGTTTTACAGAGCCAAAGAATAGTTATTGTACAGCAGGAGGCCATTCACCCTGTTTTGTGTCAGCTCTCAATTTTGTTGCTCCAGTCTTGGTCACCATGATGATCATGAAATCCAAATTATACTCTGCAATTACACTTGAAAATTAAACCAATTTTAAACATTTTGTATGTCAAAAGTCACTCCTTTAACATGATGCTATATGTTTTTAATACTTTTGTACCAGATTTTTGTTTGTCATGATTTAATGATTTTTATTCTGGATGATGTGCATAAATAACTGTCTGATGTATCCTATTTCAATAAAATTTCTTATCTTAACCCTTTAGCAGACATCTATTACAGCAACACTGATCTCTTCACCATATTTTCACATCAGACCTTTGTTCTTTAGTGTGACTGTATGTCTTGGATACTTTGTGTCTACACGCACTTGTACTTCAGTAATTATAGTACAATGTGTATTTTTATCTCATTGATTTAGCTAGGTACATATGTCTGAGGTTAGAAATGATCATGTGATGATGCACTGTGCCACTATTATTTTCATGATTAATGTTATAGTCAGGATTTTCATTACATTTTTTGTCTCTTTGAGTTGAAAGGACAGGATTAGAATGTTTCCCATTTCCTAGAAAAATCAAAAAAATGGAGGCTGTATCATTTAACACATGGGATATGGGCATTATTGAAAAAAATTTTCATTTGTTGCCTATCCCTAATTGCCATTGAATTGACTGACCTCCTAGGCCATTTCAGAGGGCAGTTAAGAGTCAGCCACGTTTCTATGGATCTGAAGTTGCATGTAAACCAGGCTAGATAGGGATGACCATTTTATTCCCTAAAGAACAGGAATGAACCAAATGGATTTTTACAACTTGCTGATCATTCATGTCATCTCTTATTAGAATTTCAATTCTAACTTTTCTTTGTTATTGATTGAATTTAATTCCCATGATCAATTTGAACACGTCTCCAGAGAGTTAGCCTGGGTTGCTAGATTACTAGTCCACAATATTCCCTTCCCCGAAATGGTGAAAGATCTCTGTTAATATTGTTGATGCACTGACTCCAGTGAATACCATAAATAATTACTATAGTTTGTTATTGATGCTGTGGGAAGTTAATACGTATTGGAATAAGAATTTTTCTTGCATTGCAGAGTAAAATAGCCTTGACACTAAATTCCATTGTTGTATTTCTGTAACATAAACAGAAACTAGCAAAGTGAAACATGTTCCCCGTGTGAAATGCCTGTGCATTTATTATTTATGCTATGTGCTCTCATCACTGCAATTAACTTCAAACTTGTGATACTTAACAGAAAAATTCTCTGCTAGCATAAACTCTTGGCTTGCAGTTCACTTGCTGGTATTATAGTGTTCTGATTGACATAAACAGCTGCACTTTCCACATTGTTTTTTAAAACAAAAAATAATGTTGGGCAAAGACAAGATCAGAGTCTGCCAAAACTCATTTCTCTAAGTTATTGGAAGTGAGGTGAATTTCTGTGGTGAGGTCTCAAAATACATACTAGAAGAAATAAATTTTTTTCATTGCAAAAGATTCTGAGGACAAAGGGTATTACCATGAATGACTATTAAAGCGGAGTCATTTGAAGCCATGAGTTGCTTGAGTAGTGAAGTGTGATTTGAATAAATAACCCTGATCATGGAGCTATTGCAGCACCAAGTGCTAAATAGTTATGTTTTGTGCTGCAAAGACTTGTTCTGTTGTTGTACTGTTGAACTCAATTTCACCTGACTGAGTGGTGGAGTGGTTTTATGGAATGCAAATCTTGAATGAAATGTATATATTTTGAGGATTAACTGCTCATTTTGCAGTGTTGTTGCACATTGAGCGCTACGATCAGGGGATGAATTCATTTCAGAGAGTTAGAAATTGAAAGATGATAAGATCAAGAAAGATGGGGGAAAGGGTGGCTTTAATACTTAAAACTTTGCCACTGAGACACAGTATGTGTCTTCAGTCAGCACTCCGGGATAAAGTGAGTGAGAATTGGTCAGTCTGACCAGTCAAAACAAAATGCTACTGGAGAACGAGCATTAATGGTAAGTGGGATAATGAGAGTACAGAGACATTATGTTCCTGTTAGGGTGAAGGGCAAGGCTGGTAAGGTGTGCTAGAATGCTGGATGGTGAGAGAAATTAAGGTTTTGGTTAAGAATAAGAAGGAAGCCTATGTCAGGTATAGACAGCAGAGATTGAGTGAATCCCTAGAGGAGTATAAAGGCAGTAGGAGTATACTTGAGCTAAATCAGGAGGGCACAAATGGGACATGAGATAGCCTTGGCAAATACTGTTAAGGAGAATCCAAAGGGATTCTACAAGTACATTTTGGACAAAAGGGTAACCAGGGAAAGAATAGAGCCCCTTAAAGATCAGCAAGGCCATCTATGTGTGGAACCACAGAAGATGGGGGAGAAATGAGGGTTTACTGTGCAGAAGGATATGAAAGATAATGTGAGGAAATAAATAGTGACATCTTCAAAAATGTCCATGAGAAGGTGGTGCTGGTCGTCTTAAAACGCATAAAGGTGGATAAATTCCAGAGACCTAATCAAGTGTACCCCAGACCTATGTGGGAAGTTAGGGAAGTGATTTCTGGGCCCCTTGCTGAGGTATTTGTATCATCAATAGCCACAGGTGAGATGCTAGAAGACTGGAGGTTGGCTAACGTGCCACTATTTAAGAATGGTGGTAAGGAAAAGCCAGGGAACTGGAGACTGGTGAGCCTCACGTTGTGGTGGGCAAATTGTTGGAGGGAATCTTGCGGGATAGGATTTACATGTATTTGGAAAGGCAAGGAATGATTAGGAATAGTCAACATGGCTTCATGCGTGGGAAGTCATGTCTCACTAACTTGACTGAATTTTTTGAAGTCACAAAGAGGATTGAGGGCAGAGCAATGGATATGATCTAAATAGACTTCAGTAAGGCAGTCGATAAGGTTTCTCATGGTATACTGGTTAGCAAGGTTAGATAACGTAGAATACATGGAGAACCAGCCATTTGGATACACAACTGGCTCTAAGGTAGAAGACAGGGTAGTGGTGGAGGGTTGCTTTGCAGACTGGACACCTGTGACCAATGGTGTGCCACAAGGACCGGTGCTGGGTCGACTGTTTTTTGTCATTTTATATAAATGATTTGGATGCGAAAGCGGGAGGTATGGTTAGTGAGCTTGCGGATGACACTAAAATTGGAGGTGTCGTGGACAGCTGAAGAATGTTACCTGAGAGTACAACGGGATCTTGATCAGTTGGGCCAATGGACCAAGGAGTGGCAGATGGAGTTTAATTAAGACAAATGTAAGGTGCTGGATTTTGGAAAGACAAATCAGGAAGAACTTAATCCTAAGGTCCTGGGAAGTGTTGCTAAACAGAGACGTTGGAGTGAAGGTTCATCACTCCGTGAAAGTGGAGTTGCAGGTAGATAGGATAGTGAAGAAGGCATTTTATACACTTGCCTTTATTGGTCAACGCATTGAATATAGGAGTTGGGAGGTCATGATGCGACTGTGCAGGACATTGGTTAGGCCAGTATTGGAACGCTGCATTCAGTTCTTGTCTCTCTGTTGAGAAGGATAGGAAGGATGTTGTGACACTTGAAAGGGTTCAGAAAAGATTTACAAGGATGTTGCCAGGGTTGGAACGTTTGAGCTATCGGGAGAGGCTGAATAGACTGGGGCTATTTTCCCTGGAGCATCGGAGGCTGAGGCGTGACTGCATAGAGGTTTATAAAATCATGAGGGGTATAGATAGGGTGAATAGCCAAGGTCTTTTCCCCAGGGTAGGGGAGTCCAAAATGAGAAGGCATAGGTTTAAGGTGAGAGAGGGAAGATATGAAAGGGACCTGAGGGACAACTTTTTCACATAGAGGCTGGTGTGTGTATGGATTGAGCTGCCAGGGGAAGTGGTGGAGGCTGGTACAATTACAACATTTAAAAGGCACCTGGATGGGTATATGAATAAGAAAGGTTTAGAGGGATATGGGCCAAATGCTGGCAAGTGGGACTAGATTAATTTAGGATATGTGGTTGGCATAGACAAGTTGGACCAAAGGGTCTGTTTCCGTGCTTTATAACTCTATGACTGAGTAGATACAATTTAACAGTTTGCACTTCACATGCAGCAAACTTGCTCAAAGGCTGCTTAAATAAGGTGAATCCTTTTTATACTTTATTGGAGGGATGTGACCACTACTGGTAGGGCCAGCCTTTATTCCCTATTACTACATGCCTTAGCAATGTGATGGCAAGCTGTCATTTTGCACAGCCCATGTCATGTAGTCAGAAGTCACACAACATCAGGTCATAGCCCAATAGGTTTATTTGAAACCAAAGGCTTTCAGAACGCTGCTCCTTCGTTTGGTGTCATGTGACATCTGACTTTGCCCACCCCAGTTCAACACAGGCACCTCCACATCATATATATGCCCACCCATAGTGTTTTTGGGAAGGGAGTTCCAAGATCTTGACCCACAGATAGTGGTGTAACAGTGATGTGAATCCACATTGATGAAATGACTGGAAAGGAAACATGCACTTGTGGTGTTTCCATGTGTCTTCCCTCTTCTTTTAAGTTGTGGGTTAAGAAGGTGCTGTTAGAAGATCCTCAATGAATTATTGCAGTGCACCTTGTAGATGGCGTATATTACTGCCACTGTGCCTCAGTGGTGAAAGATGTAAATATTGAAAATGATGGATAGGGTGCCACCCAAGCAGACTGCTTTGACCTGAATGGTGTTGAAGATTCTTGAGCTGTTTTGGAGCTGCATCCGTCCAGACAAGTGGAGACTATTGCATCATGTTCTTGATAGTGTCTTGTATATAGTGGACACATGAGAGAGGAATCAAGTTAGTTGCTGCATTTCTAATCTCTGACCTGCTTTTCTAGCCGTGGTATCTGTGGCTCATGTTGACAAAGGGTGATTTTGTGATGCCATAGACCTTCAAGGGACGATGGTAGTCTTTTTAAGCCTGGTACTTGGGTGGCTTGAATATCACTTGCCACTTATCAGCCCAAGCCTGGATGTTTCCCAATTTTGTTGCAAATGCATGTTGACTGTTTCAGTATCTTGAGTTGCTGGAAATAGTGCTAAATATTTTATCATCATCAGCAAATATTCCCACTTCTGAACTTTGAAAGGTAGAAGATCATTGAGGAAGAAATTGGAGATGGGGTGTTGGGCTAGGATGTTATCCTGAGAAACACCTGCAGTATTGTCCGGAGGCACAGATAAATGATCTCCAACAGCCATGATAATCTTCCTCTCTATCAGGTATGAATCTATAAAGTTTTTTTCCTCCCCTAATTCCTGTTGACTCCAGTGCTGCTAGGCTTGTTGATGCCATATATTGTTAAATGCTGCCTTGATGTCAAGTGCAATCACTGTCCTCACCTCTGGAATTCAGCTCATTTCTCCATGTTTGGACTGAGGCTGTAATGAGGACAGGAGTCGAGTAATCCTAGTGTAGTCCAAACTGAGCATCAGCTGACAATGAGGCGTTAACTTGATACTGAGTGGTACAAGTTATTGGCCGGATTAGATTTGTCCTGCTTTTTATGCTCAGTGACACACCTGGGCAGTTCTCCACATAATGGATAGGTGGCAGTGTTGTAACTGTGCTGGAACAGCTTGGCCAAGGTCATGGCTAAATTGAAGCGCAAGTCCTGAGTCCTATTGTCGTAATGTTTTCAGGGCTTTTGTTGTATCCATTGTCATTAGTTGGATTGAATCAAAGTAGCTAGGGATCTCGGGCGATGTACGAAATAAGTTATTCATGGCATTTCTGGCTAAAAATGGATGCAAGTACAAAAGGTTTGTCATGCCTTGCTGGAGTAATATGTTGGAAATCAAGCCCTGCTATTCCTGGACTTATCACAAAAGTTGAAACATTTTATTAAAGTCTGCAGAGTTCCCAATTTACCCATCTGATAGACTCCAGTAAACAGGAAAATGTGGACAAGGTTTGATTTTAACTACAGGAAAAAACTGAGTTGTTGCCATATAAACCTACTTTCTAAACCCCTTTCTAAAACCGTCTAGACACACGCAACTAGGCCAAAATAAATTAATATTATGGATGGAGAGTAGTAGTACTGGGGAAATAGAACAATAGCTTTTCTTCTTTCATTTGTGAGATGTGGGCATTGCTGGCTGGCCGGCATTTATTGCCTGTCCTTAGTTGCCCTTGAGAAGGTGGCAGTGAGCTGCCTTCTTGAGCCGCTGCAGTCCACCTTCTGTGGTTGACCCACAATGCTCTTAAGGAGGGAATTCCAGAATTTTGACCCAGTGACAGAGAAGGAAATATATTTCCAAGTCAGCATGGCAGGTAGGTTGGAGGGGAACTTGCATTTTTTTTTTGTGGTATTCCAATTTATCTGCTGCCTTTGTCCTTGTAGGAGGAAGTGCTCCTGAGTTTGGAAGGTGCTGTCTAAAGAACTTTGGTGAATTTCTGCAGCACATCTCGTAGATAGTACACACAGTGCTACTGAGTGTCGGTGGTGGAGAGAGTGGATGCTTGTGGATGTGGTGCCAATTGAGTGGGGTTCTTCAGCCGCAATTTGTGTCAAGCTTCTTGAGTGGAGCTGCACCCATCCAGGCAAGTGGGGAATGGTCCATTACACTCCTGGCTTGTGCTTTGTAGTTGATGGATAGGTTTTCGGGCGTCAGGAGGTGAGTTCCTCACTGCAGTATTCCTAGCTTCTGACCTCTTGTAGCCACTGTGTTTATGTGGTGAGTCCAGTTGAGTTTCTGGTCCGTGGTAACCCCCAGGTGGTTGATAGTGGGGGATTCAATGGAGGGACTTTTGTTTCCCAAGTCCTGATTCTCAGATCTTTTCCTTCAGATCCTTTCACTTCATAGGAGGCAGTGGTTCACGAATGGTCAAGTTTCTGACTTTTTAAATAAAAACAGCAGCTCACAGCAACTGGTGGGAGAAGAAAACCGGTTTTCTTTAGCTGCTAGCATTTTACTGGAACAAAAGAGAGACATGTATGCATACATGCACCCACATCTGTGCACCCTCTTCCAAAGGTCCAAAGGGCTTCCCATTGTATTGTTCACTTTCACAAGCTATTCAGCTACCTAGGAACCAATCAGTTGTCATCAGGCTACCCTCTGACATCCGTAATCGGTCACAATTCCACCAACCAATTACTCACTTGTTGCTGGCCAAACCCCTCATTCTGTAGTGCCATGTCGTCTATTAATCCCTTTTAATCTCGTTTTGTAAAGCAGCAGTGTAAGCACTATTTGCATGAGTTTCAGTACCCTGATTTTTAAAAGTACAGCAGTTCCTTCCTCCAGCCTTTGTTGTAAAACAGTCCTTTTCCCACATTGTTACATGGTCAAAAAATACATAAAACGTCAGTGCTTCAACCTTGTACTGCACTGCTGGGTTCCCTCCATTGAAAATAAGAATATTTATGGAACCTCCACCTCCCAGTAGTTGTTTAATTGTCCAGCAACATTTATGATTGGTTTTGGAAGGGCTGCAGAGCTTAGCTTTGATCTATTGGTTGTGGGATCACTTAGCCTTGTCTGTTGCATGCTACTTGCTCTATTTGCTGAGCGATTAATCCTTCACTGAGTTGACTCATTTTTAGGTATGTTCCATGCTGCTCTTGGCATGCTCTTCTGCACTCTTACTTGCACTAAAGTTGATCTCCTTGGCTTAATAGTAATGATAGAGTGGAGGCCATAGTGGGCCATGAAGTTACAGATTACAGTTGAATTCATTTCAGGTACTGCTGGTGCTGGCTTGCAGTGGCTCAGAAGTTCAGTTAGAGCCGTAGAGCTGTGCAGCGCAAAAACAGACACTTTGGTCCAACTTGTCCATGCTAACCAGATATCCTAAATTAATCTAGTCCCATTTATCAGCATTTGACCCATTTCCCTCTAAACCCTTCCTATTTGTATACCCATCCAGATGCCTTTTAAATATTGTAATTGTACGAACCTCCCACTTCCTTTGGCAATTTATTCTATACATGCAATACCCTCTGCATGAAAAAGTTGCCCCTTGGGTCCCTTTTTAAATCTTTCTCCTCTCACCTTCAATCTATGCCCTCTAGTTTTGGACTCCCCTATCCTGGGGAAAAGGCCTATCCATGCCCCTCATGGTTTTATAAACCTCTATAAGGTCACCCCTCAGCCTCTGATGCTCCAGGGAAAATAGCCTCAGCATATTCAGCCTCTTTTTAAAGTTCTAGATCTATTTAATTTCTCACATTTAGCATGGTGACAGTGCTACAAAACACAATAGAAGGCGTTCCCAATATGAAGATGCAGCTTCAGCCCCGTAAGGGCTGTGTGATGGTGAATTCTGCTAACACTGTCCTAGATGGACATCATGATGTGGAGGTGCCAGTGTTGGACTGGGGTGGACAAGATCAGAAGTCACATGACATTAGGTTATAGTCCAACAGGTTTATTTGAAATCTCAAGCTTTCAGAGCACTGCCCCTTCGTCACTTAGATAGATGTATCTGTGACAGAGTGGTCACTGAGTGTCAAGTAGGTTTTTGCCTCATGTTGGTTCTATCATCACTTGCTGCAAGTGCCATCTAGCAGCTATGTCTATTGGGATTTCAAATCCATGGCCCCTGCTATCATGAAGAAAAGGCTGCAGATGCACGGGAATGTCATCAGCTATAAATTTCTATCTGAGTCTCTCTCCGTCCTGACTTGGAACTATCTCATCACTCCTTTACTGGCTCAGGATCTTAGAACATTTTTCATAAAAGCACTGTGCCCTTGCACTCCATGGAGGGTAACAGTTAGAGAAGCAGCTCGCTACCATCAGTTTCAGGATAATCAGGCATAGGCAATAAGTTCTGGTCTAGCCATTGTTTCGTAAATTACGTGAATTAAGAAGATTAATTGTCTTTCCCTCTTTCTTCCTTTTGAAATGAATTACTTTACAGTTGTGCCTTAAATTTTAAGTTGTGTCAGATCATTTCATAAACCTGAAGTCTTTTACAGTCCCTTTTGTTTACTCCATTTTTGTTTTTGAGACCTACCTGCAGCCTTCTAGCATCCAACCAATTTTGTATCCAATTGGCAAGGTCACCCTGTATCCCATGTGATCTAACTTTATTAATTAGACAACCGTGTGCAATCTTGTCACAGGCTTTACAAAAGTCCATGTTGACAACATCTGCTCTGCCTTCACAATCTTTTTGGTTACCACCTCAAACTCCATCAAGTTTGTGAGACATGATTATGCATGCATAAAGCAATGCTGACTATCCATAATCAATCCTTGCCTTTCCTAATGCATGGTAAATCTTATCACTCAGAATCCCCTCCATCAACTTACCCACCACTGATGTCAGGCTCACGGGCCTATAGTTCCCAGGCTTCTCCTTTTAGCCTTTCTTAAATAAAGGTGCTGACACCTTGTGGCAAAGTGTGAAAAATCACTTGCTAGCTTGCTGCTAAATATATTATTGTCTAAAGTTGGTATCAAATACTTCTGTTAACTTCCTAAAAGTTGTGCATGATCCCTAACATTGAAGCATTTTGCTGTAGTAGAACAGCTGAATTAAGAAAATCATCTTGTTTTCATTTTGTTGAGCGCAAGTTAATTAGTGAATACTACTAGTGACTTTTAGTTGGATAATTTGGACAAGTTTGCACCACAGTTGTCATTCAAAGAAGAGCCTTTCCATATGAGTACTTGAATCTGTTTGGCTTGTGGAGAAAGCAAATCTAAAAATACTCCATTAGCAGACTCTGCAGACTAGAGTCATATCAGGTTATAGCTGAGTTAGCTCTCACTTTCTCCTATCTATGAAGCTGAAGTTTGCATTGCAGAGTTGAACATTCTGATCTGCTTTTTATTGTTATTTGTATGGTTTTTGCCTGCAATTTTAAGAGAAGTGGTGTAGATGACTGACACCATGGCAGATGATGCAGGTAATGTTCAGTTTATATATGGAATTAACCAAATGTGTTCTGTATGATTTCTTGCTGTCATTAGATCTTTTGCAAACATAGGTACCAAGAATTTTCTCACATCTGCGGTTTGTGACATGCCTGTCACTCTGGACTATGATTCTGACTGGCACAATCTAATTTTAAATTTTGTTCATGACTGAATCAGTCTGAAGCTGGGCAATGGATTTAAAACATTTGACTTGTTCAGAAAATACAAGCAAAATCATAACTGCTGGATGTTGCCATATTGATGGTCTCTGTGGAGAAAGAAGTAGTGTTAATGTTTTGGGTTAATGACCTCATCAGAACAGGATAAGGCTGGAACTACAACAAGTTTTAAACTAGTAAACAAGCAGGGTAATGGGGAAAGAACAAAAGGGAAGGTTCTCTGCTAGAATGGAAGCAAGGAGTGAATGGCCTGGGTAATGGTGCAAGGCAACAGGAAATGTTAATGGAAATAGTAGAGAAACAAGAAGGTGTAAGTGGGGTGAGCAGAGTTACTGCCAGAAGCCACTGTGCTTCTCTGATAGTCATGCAAGCACTGAACACCAAAGGTGAGTGGTTTCCCTGCCTTCTGCCACGTTGGATGCTAGTTAAAAAGCTCACTGGACAAAACCTTTTCCTTCACAAACCGAACTGCAGTTTGCTGATGACCCATGTGTTTAGTTCTTAAAAAAAAAAGTTTAGTCCATTAAAGCCTGACTGTAATCTATAAATATCAGTTGCTTGAAACTTCATAATGTATATTTTTCCATGCAGATCGCTTGGGAGTCTGTAATGTCTCCTTTTTGGGTTTCTCTATTTATGAATACATTCTGGTTTTCACACCTGGAATGTTGTCCCCATCAGTGCAGAAGTATTGATGGTGTGTAGTCAGCCTACTGCACAGATGTTAATAATTTGTAAATTCAGTTTCAGGTTAGACGGATGGCTAGTTTTGGAAATTATAATGTTGCTGTACTGTTGAAGGCAAAGGTGTCCATTTGAGGTTTAGGGAAATGTTGAGATACCTTTGTATATCTGACATGGTTTTCCTCAGGGTGAAGTGATGGTGTCATGGCTTCAAATTATAAAAGTTGATGACTACAATATGTGACACAAAAGCGTGCAAAGGCAAAAGTGTGGAGCATTTAAATATCGAAAAGCTTTTTGTTGTATTTTAACTGTGTAAAACAAACACCTTTAGGTTGTAAACATGTTCATGTCAAACTTGCCCACTTCTGGTTTTAAAGAAGGTGGGTTGAATGGGTTTGACCAACCTACACTAAGGAAGTTCAGACATTGACACATTTAAAGGCGTCTGTGTACCTTCATTTTAAGAGAGCTTATATTGTATTTTCGCTGCATTTTCTGCGTTTTCTAGACCTTGAGTCTGAGGTAAAAGAGAAAAATACCTGGTTTTGCAAATTTTGTATCCTGCAAGCCCTGTTAAACCCAATTATCCTCAGCTTCTTATATCCAGGCTCATCGAACCATTGTTCCATCCCCTAAAACCTCTACAATGCCTTTATCACAGAACCTATCTGCTGCTTGATTATAGTCCTCTCTTTGAGCCAGCCAGCCAATCAGGTCCTATTTTAGACAGGGAACAGTATATGATATCCACCAATCTTTGCTCCAAGTTTCATAGCTACTGTGGTTTGGTTGAGAGAGCAGAGAGAGAGAGATTATAGCCCAGAAACAGGGGTTGCTCAGTTTGCCAGAACTCTGAATTTGACCACCATGGTATATGAGTTTTGTTTTTGTCTAAATTGCTATGATGCAGTGTTGCCATACGTATTTCAATAGCATCATTGAGTGGTATTCCAGTGAGTATATTAGCAATGTCAAATGAGCACATGGACACAGCATCGTTGTTTAGTGTGGTATTTCCAAATGTGAGGAATCCTTCACTTTGTGGAAAGCTTGTTAACAACTGGTTGTACTAATTCATCCAACCATTTGGCTAGTTCACATTGCGTAGAACTAGACATGATAAGACAGGGCATAAAGGGACATAATCTTTGTGTGTCTTGGGCTATCAGAATATATAATTACAGTGAACTGGGAGGATAAACCCTGTAGTACATTCTATTTGGCAGTTTGAAGCTATTGTACAACTTGAGTAAGTGTGCTTTTTATTATTTTCTAATCAACCTGTCCAGTGATGCTATCTCAAACCTCTACAGCAGGTAGGACTTGAACCCTGATCTCAAATTTAAAAAAAATGTTTGTTGAGCAAAGCGAATAAGGCTGTCTGGTCAGTCTGTATGTGCGTTTCCAATAGACAGAAATTTAGACTCTAATTAAGAATGGTGCGCAGTTTTTTAACGATAGTTGCGCTTGTTAAGGATGACTATTCCAGTCCTTTTGCGTTTACTGATAGAAATTTCTGTGTTGGCCTTGATGCTTGGCAAATGTTCAGAATGCACGTGGAAATGCTGGTATGATGCCTGGAAGACTGACGGATCAGATTCAAGAGTACATCCTTTGGCTTTCACAAAAACAAGGAACTGATCATGCTCAATCAACCTGTACTTCTGAAACTCTTGGTATAGTATCCAACATTCGATATGGTTATAGAATTGAGCAACCTTTGGACAGCTTTGCCCTCGATAATAGGAGCTTCTTGAATGTTGTTCAAACTCATCTAATTCAGGCAAGTGGAGAGTAGTCCCTCACGCTTCTGACTTGTGCAGTGTAGTTGGTGGACAGATTCAGGGGAATCAGGAGATGACTTATGCTGAGCAGGATTCCTGACCTGTGACCTGTTCTAGTAGCAACACTATTTAAATGGTTAGTCCAGTTCAATTTCTGATCACCGGTAATCCTTAAGATGTTATTGCTGGATGCAGTGATGAGAATGTCAAGAGGCGATAGTTACATTCTTGTTGGAAATGGTCATTGCCGGGAACATGAGTGATGCGAATGTTGCTTGCTACTTATTAACCTAAGGCTAGAATTTTTGCTTCATTAGATATGGACTGAGGAGTTGAGTGGTTCTGAACATTGTGTAATCAGCAACAAATGTCCCCACCTCTGACTTCATGGAGGGAAACTTATTGATGAAGTAGCTGAAGATGGCTGGTGACCTTTTATTGTTTCTAAAGCAACCCCCAATCCTCAGTGTTACTAATATTTGTTCCAACTTTACAAGTTTCTTCTTAGAGTGCAGAAGAAAATTGGTGAGAATGGTTCCAGTGATGAGGAACATCAAATAGAATGGGGATGTGGGACTATTTTTCTTGAAGAGAAGGTTGACAGGAGATTTGATCGAGGTATTCCAAGACATGAGGGCTCTGGACAATGTAGGTGGGGAAAAGCCTGTTCAATCTGGTGGGACGGTTGGAAAAAAAGGCATAGATTTAAGATAATTGTCAAAAAAATGGAATGGAGACAGGGGAAAAATATCTTTGATAATTTCCTTGGACCTGATTTGAATGCACTGTAGGATATTAAAAGAAGTTACATTGATCGTAATCTTAGGATGGTCCTTAAATTCTGAAAAAGCCCCAGAGGATTCAAAACTGTCAATGTAACATCTTTCTTTAAAAAGGAAAGGGGTCAAAAAAAAATCAGGTAATTATAGATCACTTAAAAATACCTCATTTGAGCAAGCTGAGTCACCATGGCTTCGCAAAGTAGAAATTGTGTCTGGCAAATTTATTAGAGTTGTTTGAGGTAAAGGGAAGTAGTGGATATAATTTCTTTGGAGTTTTAGAAGGTGTTTGACAAGATATTGTACATTGGGCTTAAGAGTCCATGGTGTTGGAGGTAGTATTAGCATAGATAGAGGACTGGCTAACTACTGGAAGATCTGATGAAATGTCACTGATCTTAAAATGTTAACTCTGCATTCCTCACATAAATACAGCCAACCCAGCTGAGTTTCTCCAGCAATTTCTGTTTTTGTGTCAGATCTTCAGCATCCGTAGTTTTTTTTTTCAAAATAGTAGAAAGCTGAGGTGGTATAGGGGATGCATTATCAGGATAGCAGCCTGTAACAAGTGGAGTTCTACAGTGATCAGTACTAGGCCACAATTATTTACAATGGATATTAATGAGGAATAATAGATGAGGAAAGTGAATGTAGTATAGCAATGTTTGGGAATGGCCGTAGTAGGTGAGAAGGTAAATGGTGCAGAGGGCACAGTCTGCAGAGAGATATAGGCTGGTTAAGCGTGTGTGCAAAACCTTATGAGCTGCTGCACCTTAGCAGGAAGAATAGAGGAGGTGAATATTTTTTAATTGGAGAAAGACTGTGGAAAGCTCCAGCAACAAGGGATTTGGAACTCCTCGCACGTAAATTCAGGTAATAAATAGAATGTTGGCCTTTTATTTCAAAGGGAATTCACTATAAATAATGAAATCTTGCTCAAATTATACAAGGAACTACTTACATCACACCTAGAATACTGCAAACAATTTTGTTCCCCTTACCTAAAGAAAGATCATGGAATAATACAGTACAGAAGAGGCTTATTGAAACCGTACCACCGAAAATCCACTAAGTTTGCACTAATCCTACTTTCTGGCACTAGGCCCATATTCAAGAATGTTAAGACACTTCACATGCACATCCAAGTACTTTTTCAAAGGTTGTGAGGTTACCTGCCTCAACTGCTCTCCCCAGGCTAAGCATTCCAGACCCCTCCCATCCTCTGGGTGAAACGTTCTTCCTTGTAAATCTCTTGCCTATCACCTTAAAAGTATGTCCCCTTGTTACTGAGCCTTCAATTAAGGGGAAACAGCTGCTCTTCTATCCACCTTGTCCACATCCATTGTAATCTCATACACTTCAATCAGGTTCCTCCCCTCACATCCCTCCTCCAAAGAAAACAACAGCTCATCCAGCCCATCTTTATGGCCAAACTGCTTCATCCCAGGCAATATCCTGGTGACTCTCCACTGCACCCCCTCCAGTGCAATCACACCCTTCCCATAGTGCGTTGACCGCAACTGTGACCAGTACTCTAACTGTAGCATGGGAACAGTTTTTAAAAAAAAGTCCAGAATGATGATAAGTGACTAAGTATTTAAGTTCCAGTCCATGCCCACTGGCCCCAGAGCACAAGGCCATGCTGCCTCCATGTGCTGGCTTCCATCCAGGGCTTACTTGACGTTGCTTGGCAACTGGCCGTTCGCTTTGCTGCGGGGCTCGGCCCATGCTTGATGCGCTCCTTGACTCCAGTCTCCAGGTAGGGCAGAATGGGTGGAGAAGGAAAGAAAAGCAGTAAAAAGGAGATTTAAAAAAAGAAAAGTGAAAGGACTGGCAAGCAGAGGAGCTCCAACTGGAGTGTCCTACCCTGCTGCCATCTTGCATTATATTGCTGTAATTGCTGTCTGGACTGTCCAGAGAAGATTTATTAGGTTGATCCTGGAGATAACTGACATATGAGGAGAGTTTGAGTTGGTTGGGCTTGCAGTCATTGGAGCTTAGAAGAATGAGAGGTGACTTTAGTAAAATGTACAAGATTCTTAAGGAACTTAACAGGACAGAAGCAAAAATGTTGTTTACCTTGCGGGAGAGTTTAAAATCAAAGGACTCAATCTCAAGAAATGTTGGCCATTTAAGGTAGAGATGAGGAATTTCTTCTCTGACAGTGAATCTGTGGCATTCTGCACTGCAGAGAGCTGTATCAGCAGGTTTGTTAAGTACATTCAAGGCTGAGAGATTTTTAATCAGTGAGGAAATTGAGGATTATGGCGGAAAAGACAGGAAAGTAGAGTTGGAGAATGAGATGAGCCGTGACCTCATTGAATGGTAGAGCAAACTTGATAGCTGCCTACTTTAGCTTTTGACCCTACATCCTGTGGAATGCAGGAGGCATTGGGATCTGCCGTGCATTGCCTGAAGCTGTGTTGGAGATAGATCCAATTCTTAAGTACCTTGAGTGAATCTATTTTCTGGAAAGAATGAATGTGCAGGGATACAGGAAGGAAGGAAAGGGGAGAATTTCACTCAGTAATTTGCTTTTTGGAGAGTTGGACAGACGTGACTGGCCCAATAGCCGCCTCGTTATATTGTAATTGTTTCCTGATTCTGCTTTTGACCTAATACTATTACCTTAATCTCCATAATAAGCCACAGCTGGATTTTTCTGGCTGGACTTTTATTTTTCAACCGAATGTAGTTTTGTTAAACATTTGAATTGTTTTAGGTTTCCGACTGTTTATTAACTGCTATAGCTTTTAGCCTATATACTCGATCATGTGGACCTCTCCTGATAACTGTGTCATTCGGTATGTACCATGGAGCCATTAGGTTAGATGAGGGCAAAGAGGTAGGTTTTAAGGAGCATCTTAAAGTGAGAAAGATGAGCAGAGAGATAATAGGAGTGACTACCAGAACTTGAGGCTGGGGCATTTTTGATTCTTCTCAATGATGTGGCATTCTGTGTTTATTGCCCTTCCAAGTCTTCCTCAAGAAGATGGTGATGAGCTGCCACTTTGTACTGTAGAGGGTGGCACAGTTGCTTTGTGGTTAGCACTGCTGTCTCACGTCGACAGGGGCGCGGGTTCGATTCTACCCTCGGGCAACTATTTGTGTGGAGCTTGCACGTTCTCCCTGTGACTCGGGGCACCTAGAGGAAACCCACTGGTTACCTCCAACAGTCCAAAGATGTACAGGCTGGGTGGATTAACTGTGGGAGATGCAAAGTTATGGGGAAAGGGCAGGGTTGAGTTTTGGTGGAATGCTCATTAGAGGGTTGGTGCGGACATGGGCTGAATGGCCTGTTTCCACACTGTAGGGATTCTGTGATTCGGTGTTTGTAGATGCACAATACTGTTGGCAAGCGAGTTTTTTGACCCAGTGACTCGAAGAAACGGCGGTATATTTCCAAGTCAGAATGTTGTGAGGTTTTAAGGGAACTTGCAAGTGGTAGTGTTCCCATGTATCTGCATTTCTACAGTGCATCTTGAAGATGATACACACTATTGCTGCTATGGGGCGTTGTTAGTGGAAGGACTGAATGGTGGTGGTGCCAGTCACGTACACTTCTTTGTCTTGGATGGTGTCAAGCTGCTTGTGTGTTGTGGGGGCTGCACTCAGCCAGCCAAATGATTCTATCACATGCCTGATATCCGCCTAGTAAATAGTGAACAAGCTTTTGGGAATCAGAAGGTGTATTATCTGCTGTGACCTGGACTTAGAGCCACATTACTTATATGGTTGGTACAGTTCAGTTTGTGGTCATTGGTAAGTTCCAGAATATTGGCTTATGATTGACATGTATGTGTGGAACCGCAGGAGATGGGCAAGGTCCTCAATGAATATTTCTTATGTGTTTACTGTGGAGAAAGACGTGAAGACATGGAAACTTGGGGAAGTTAGTGACGATATCTTGGGGACAGTCCATATCACTGTAGAAGTGGTGTTGGAAGTATTAGAATGTATGAAAGTGAATGAATCTCCTCGTCCTGATCAGATTTTTAAAAAATCATTCACGGGATGAGGTGTCGCTGGCCAGGCAGCATTTATTGCCCATCCCTAATTGCCCAGAGGGCAGTTCAGAGTCAACCACATTGCTATGGGTCTGGAGTCACATGTAGGCCAGATTAGGTAAGCATAGCAGTTTCCTTCCCTAAAGGACGTTAGTGAACCAGATAGGTTTTTCCAGCAATCAACAATGGATTCATGGTCATCATTAGATTCTTAATTCCAGATATTTATAGAATTCAAACTCCACCATCTGCTGTGGTGGGATTCAAACCCGAAACGTTATCTGGGTCTCTGGATTAACAGCCCAGCCATGATACCACTAGGTCATTGCCTCCCCCTGAATATGTTGTCGTGCCCCCCCCGCCCCCACACGAATATATCGTTGAACCCTGCAAGAGGCTAGAGAAGAAATTGTGGGGGGCCTGGCTGATATATTTGTATCATTTTTAGCCACGGGTGAGGTCCTGGAAGACTGGAGTAGTGATGTTACGCCCTCATGCAAGACGGGCTGCAAAGAAAATCCTGGGAATTATAGACCAGTAAGCTTAACATCTGTGGTAGGTAAGTTACTTGAGAAGATTCTGAGGAATAAGATATACATGCATTTAGATTAAGGTTTGATTAGGAGTATTCAGCACGGCTTCGTGCATGCGAGATCATGCCTCACAAATTTGTTAGTTTTTTGAAGTGCCCAGGAAGGTGGTTGAGGGCAGGGTGGTAGACATCTATATGGATTTCAGTGAGGCCTTTGATAAGGTTCCACATGGTAGGCTGCTCTGGAAGGTTAGATCACATAGAATGCAGGGAGAGCTGGCAAATTGGATACGCAATTGGCTTGATGGTAGGAAGCAGAGAGTAATAGTGGAAGGATGATTGTCGGACTGGAGGCCTGAGACTAGTGGTGTGCCTTAGGAGTTGGTACTGGGCCCATTGCTGTTTGTTATCTATATCAATGATTTGGATGAGAATGTACGAGATTTTAGTAGGTTTGCAGATGACACCAAAATAGGCGGTATCATGAACAGTGAGGAAGGTTATCATAAATTGCAACAGAATCTTGATCAGCTAGGGAAGTGGGCCGAGAAATGGTAAATGGAGTTTAATATAGATAAGTTATTGCATTTTGAAAAGTCAAATCAAGGTAGGGCTTTAAGGAACGTAGTGGAAGAGAGGGACCTTGGAGTTCTCTGCAAGTGGAGTCACCGGTCGACAGGACAGTGAAGAAGGCTTCTGGCACACTGGCCTTCATCAGTCAGGGCATTGAGTACAGACTTTGGGAAGGTATGTTGCTGTTGTACAGTATGTTGGTGAGGCTGCACTTGGAGTATTGTGTTCAGTTTTGGTCACCTTGCCATAGGAAGGATGTTATTAAACTGGAAAGAGTGCAGAAGGAATTTACAAGGATGTTGGCAGGACTCAAGGGACTGAGTTAGCAGTAGAAGTTGGACAAGCGAGGACTTTTTTCTTTACAGTGTAGGAGACTGAGGGGGGATCTTATAGAAATGTATAAGATCATGAGAGGCATGGATAGAGTGAATGCAGTCAATCTTTTTCCCAGGGTTGGGGAATCAAGGACTAGATGGCGTCAGTTTAAGGTAAGAGAAAGAATACATGGGAACCTGAGGGGCACCTTTTTTTAACACTGAGGGTGATACATATATGCAATGAGCTGCTAGCAAAAGTGTTTGAGATGGATGCATTAATAACATTTAAAAGGCATTTGGATGACTACATGGTTAGGAAAATTTAGAAGGATATGGCCCTTGTGCTGGGAAGTGGCGTTTGCGTGGATGGACATTTTGGTCAGCATGGACCAATTTTGGCCGAAGGGCTTATCTCTGAGCTGTAGGACTCTGGCATCCTGTGAATGGCTGCCCCCAGTAGAGTGATCAGTAGTTGGGAATGTTCAAGAGGCCAGAATTTGGAAGACTGGTGTGGGAGTGTGAGGAGGGATCATTGTACATATTGAATTGATGTTGTGGTTTTGGATAATGTTGCCAAGGGATGGTATAAAAATGGAAGGAATAAAATGGATTTGTGGGTTGTGGGGGAGGGACTTGAAATAAAGGTAGAGGATACTGATTTGCTATTACTCCTCATCTTGACCCTTTTTTTGTTTTTTTCATTTGTCCCACTACCATTCCTTTCTTGCCTTGCACCATCAATCTTTCTGCCACTGAAAGACTTTTCATTTTTTTTAAGCCACTTTTCCCTGTTTGAGAACTTGCTTAAAGCCAGTTACTTCTCTAATTTTTTTTCCAGGTCTGATGAGAGATCATTGATCTGAAACATTAACCCTTCTTTCTTCACTGACGCTGACAGTCTTGCTGAATCTTTTCAGCATTATCTGTGTTTTTAATATTTTCAACATCTTTGGTATTCTGGTTTTGGGGAATTTTCATTCATTTGCATCCACAGCAAAACCAACTAAAGAGATTTTCTTCATTTTCAGATAAACACAGCTCTCATAAAAATGGGAAGAAAAGTGACGGACCCTCTGGAAGTTCGTTCTTCACATGGTTCATGATAATTGCTTTATTGGGTGTCTGGTCATCAGTAGCTGTCGTTTGGTTTGATTTGGTGGATTACAAAGAGGTTTTGGGTAAGTTTTTCAATTTCAGTTTTCAGACCATTGAAGGAAGTTCTTTTAGACCTCCCTTGACTCCATCATTGTCACTAAATTATCAGAGCGAGGTGCACCATATCCAGCCCTGCATGCATCATAATATCCCAATTTAAAAATTGGCAAGTTTAAAGCCATTTCTTCATTACTGCTGTTAACTTCATCCCTCTCCCTGGTTACAGTTGGAGGTTGAACAATATTTGTCCCCAAGGTGAGCCTCCCACCATAAATCCCCATCATGGTTAAGGCTATACACCCTGTAACTTGTACTATGTCTGCCCCTGCGCCCTCTCCTACTGAAATCTTCATCCATGCCTTTTATTTAATCCCTGTACATGTGACTATTACACTGTACATCTGGCTGTTCTCCTTCGTTCCATTCTTTAAACCAGAAGTCATCAAAGCTGTTTGACTGCGTCCTTCCTTGCATAAAGCACTGTTTAATCCCCTTCTTGTTACACCTTGATTTTAAAACACTCATCTTTGTTTTCAATTATCTCCATGGCTTTATCTCTACTTATCTCCTGTTATCTTCTCCAATCCCACAAACCTCCGATATCTGCACTCTAATTCTGACCTTTTGAGCCTCCCTGATTTTTATAATTGATGCGTATGCTTTCAGCTGCCAATAACCTAAGCTTTGGAATTTCCTTCCCAAGCCCTCCAGCTATGTACCTCTTTTTGTCCTTAAGATGCTGCTTGAAATCTACCTCATTAACGAAGCTTTGGGCCGTCTGCCCTATTACTACCATATATGTTTTGGTTTTGGACGTTGCTTGATGAAGTGCTGTAGGACTATTTTTAGTACTTTAAAGGTGCAAAACAAAAAGTGGTTTGTGGCTTGGGTCTGGGTTAACTTTTTTTGTGTGTATAACCGTACTAATCTGGAATATGTTTGAAATGTTTACTTTTATTATGCATGCAGCTAAAGCAAAGGATTTTCGTTATAATTTTTCACAGGTATTACAAGGTAGGACTTTCCCTGTTCTTGCATGCTATTTTATTTCTGCTATCTTGAAATCTCCCTTGTACATCCGATTTTCTATTGAAACCTACAATATTAACCTTTCTTCTTCTATCTTGGGATTTGCAATACACATTGATTCATGTTTCATTTGCTTTATGTTATAGTTTGTAGAATCACTTTTTCTATTACACAATATTGAATATGGGAAAGTAGCATAAATGCGCACTATTTTTAACATCAACTTTCAGAAATGGCCCCAGTATGTTTTAGTTCTTGTCTGATCCCCTAATGAGATAATAGTGGCAATGTTATTTCTCCTGAATAATTGCATTTGTAATTCGATGTTCTGCTAAATTAAGGTTAAAGTCAGTTTTATTTGGAGGGGTGCTGGCATAAAACCTACTTGAAAATGAATGTTATTCTGAGAAAGTGATAATACAAAACTTATTGCAATCATTTTGGTTTGCAGTATAGCAGTTAATTTCAGTTACAGTTCTAGTGCATTTTTTAAAACAAAATCCACAATACAAAATATTTGTTACTTTGTGTGCTATTTTGCATTAAATTTTTCTAGTCAAAGTGAGCTACATGCGATTTCAAAAATGTTTTGGCTGTCTAGATATTTTCAATTCTGCCGTTTGATAATATATCTAACAATGCTGACGTAAAAATAACACGAAAATTTATACTGGTGAAATCATTCTCTTTCCTGTTCTTTCAACCCAAATCCATATACCTTACCCATAGCGAATAAGACATAACTTGAATTACTGAGGAATATCTAAAATGACTACCTTTTGGTTTGGTTTGGACTTCCGTTTTATATTTTAATGACATTGATTGGTTGAGTATAGGAGTTAGGAGGTCATGTTGCGGCTGTACAGGACATTGTTTAGATCACTTTTATAATAGTGTGTTCAATTCTGGTCTCCCTGCTGTAGGAAACTTGAAAAGGTTCAGAAAAGACTTACAAGCATGTTGCCAGGGTTGTCGGGTTAGAGCTATAGGGAGAGGCTGAATTGCTACGGCTATGCTCCCTGGAGCGTTCGAGGCTGAGACGTGACCTTATAGATGTTTATAAAATCATGAGGCCCATGGATAGGGTGAACAGCCAAGGTCTTTTCCCCAGGGTGGGGGAGTCCCTAACTAGAGGGCATAGGTTTAAGGTGAGAGGAACAAGATTTAAGAGACCTGAGGCCCAACCTTTTTGCGCTGAGGGTAGTGCATATATGGAACAGGCTGCCAGAGGAAGTGATGGAGGTTGGTACAATGACAACCTTTAAAAGGCCTCTGGATGTGTATATAAATAGGAAGGGTTTGGAGGATATGGACCAAATGCTGGGAAATGGGACTAGATTCATTTAGGATATCTGGTCAGCATGGACGAGTTGCTGTACTATGATTCTATATATGACTCTGTCAAAGAACCAGCTATTAGGTTAGGAAGCCTAATGCTGTTTTGAAAGAATGCAGAGGAGGAATGGGTGGTACATAATATTGTTGGTACTGGATGGAATAAGTATGATCAGAATACGTAGAATCCATGTGGGTGGAGGTTAAGAAATAGTAAGGGAATGAAGACACTGTTAGGCATAGTCTCTAGTACCCCTAAACGTAGCTATATGGTGGGACAGAGAATAAATCAAGAGATAATAAGAGCATGTAACAAAAGGCATTAATCAGGCATGACTTGAATCCTCATGTAGTTTAGTCAGATTGGTAGAGGAAGCCATGAGGAAGAATTAATCGAGTGTATTCAGGATAGTTTTCTAGAACAGTATATTGTGGATCCAAACAGATCAGGCTATTTTAGATCTGGTGATATACAATGAGGCAGGTTTAATAAATGATATCAGAGTAAAAGATCCCTACGGAATCAATTACTGTACCGTGGCAGAATTTAGCATATGGTTTGAGAGAGACAAACTTGGGTTGAAAATAACTATGCTAAGCTTAAACAGGGGCACCTACAAAGATATGAGAGCAGACCTGGCTAGAATGGACTTTGAAAGGAATTTAGCATAAAGACACAGACAGTTGAGGCACAATGGTAGATGTTTAAGAAAATAGTTAATGGCTTATGGCAAAGATATATTCTAGTGAGGAAAAAGGATACCAGAAAAAGGATAAGCCAACCATGGAAGTTAAGGAATTCTGGGGAAAAAACAAATTGATGGTGAAACTCAGCTGGTCTGGCAGCATCCCTGGGAAGAAAGCAGAGTTAACATTTCAAACCCAGTTACTCTTCAGAACTGGAGTTTTACCGGCAATTTTGTTTCAGATCTCGAGCATTCGCAGTTCCTTTGTTTTCTTAAGTATCAAATTGAAAGAAAAAAAGTAATTGTGGTATAGTTTAGTAGTAAACTGGGGGATTGGGAATGTTTTAAAAACTATCAAAAGATGACTAGAAGGGAAATAAACAAAAAATAAGCTTTGCTCGTAACCTTACAAGTAATATCAAAGGAGACATCAAGAGCCCCTGTATAATGTCATGGACCAGACCAAACACCCTCAAAATGTATTAAGAAAATAGCCTCGAGCCCAACTTATTCTTACTTTAGAAGGCAAGCATAAAGTACGTCCGGAATGCATTTTGATTGGTCATACTATCAGGCTTAAGCAAAACATACTACTTATACTACAGGTGTAACACAGACAAAATACCAAATTTTTAAAAAACTTAACTGTAACTTTATCAAAATACTTAAAATAATATATATGTTAACTACCACTGATTAGATGTTCCAAGATAGTAACATCGCATAAACACGCCCTTGGCAGAGGCAAATTCAGTAAAATAGATTGTCTCACATAGTGTTTCTCTAGTCTAGGAGGAAAGAACATGAAGAGAAAACTGCAAGGGAGAGAGAACTCAAGCATTTTGCTGTAGCACGGAGAGATGTACAGCAGCTTCCAAACCTCAACTGTACTGAAAGCTATGCTAAAGTCCTGGTTCTGTGGGATCTTAACCCCACCTGAACATGCTGTGTTCCAGCTTTAAAACAAAAACACCCAAAGCCTCACAAGCTGTTTAACTTTATTAACTTGGAACAGACTGATTGGGACCTCTGTCTCAACTTCTCTCTTTTAAAAGAAACATGAGGACAAAATACACCTCTTAAAGGTATAGTGTTGTCACACCGTCCCCACCCCCCCTTAAAGAAACAGTCATAAATATTCAAATGGCTTCATTTTTTATAAACCTTCAGTCTAATGCTGTTAGACTACAATACATGTACATCACGTTAACTCTAAGCATGCAAACATTCAGTTCCCTCCCACCTAACTGCCCCTCCCTCCTCACTGACCAACCCCCATTCCAACTCCCTACCTACACTCACCTGTACTGGCTTCATGTCCGCCTCCTTAACCTGTCCATCTTCTCTCCACCTATCTGCTCCTCTATCCACCTTCTATTATCGCCTCCCCCTCTCTCTCTATTTATTTCAGAGACCCTTCCCCTCCTCCATTTCTGAAGAAGGGTCCAGACCCGAAACGTCAGCTTTCCTGCTCCTCTGATGCTGCCTGGCCTGCTGTGTTCAACCAGCTCCACACCTTGTTATCTCAGATTCCAGCATCGGCAGTTCCTACTATTTCTCCGTTCTATAGTCCATTTTTTCTGCCTGAGCAGCTGTCTTCACTCATCAAAGTTGTGACAACGCATTGGCAGTTATGTTCTCTCGTCCTGAAATGTGTATAATTTTCAAATTGAATGGCTGCAATAAGTAGTATGGAATTTTTAATCATAAATTTTTCCAAATACTTTAAGATGTTGTGATCTGTATGTACAATTGTCTCAGGCACATTACTGGATATTCAAATGTTGAAATGTTGCGATGCCAACACCAAACTCATGGTTTCCTCTCAATGCAGGAATATTTCTGTTAATGAATATTCAACTTTCTGGAAAAATATTCAATAGGTCTTTCTATTCTGTCATTGTCATCTTCTAAGACTTATAGCACTGACACCCACCCCATGCTCGTTGATAGCCACTTTGAATGGCTTTGTGTAAGTAGGTGTGGCTAACACTGGGACAGTGGTTAACACAGCTTTCAGGCTGACATTCCTCCATCCACAGAAATTTTCTGCACTTCAACAGGTCAGTCAGTGAAGCAACCACGCTGCTTACATTCAGTTCGAACTAGCTTAACCACTTAGTCCCAGGAATTGTACTATTTCCCATTTCTTCGATGGTATGGGAAACTCCCCAATAACATTTGTTTTCACATCGCATAGGGCCTTTGTCTATGTCCAATGACATGGCCCAGGTATGTGACTTGGGCTTTTGCGAACTCACTCTTAGCCAGGTTTGTGGAATACAGCGTAGGAAAGTGTGAGGTCGTGCACTTTGGTAAGAAGAATAGAGGTATGGACTATTTTCTAAATGGGGAGAAAATTCAGAAGTCTGAAGTACAAAGAGACTTGGGAGTTCTAGTCCAGGATTCTCGGAAGGTAAACTTGCAGGTTGAGTCAGTAGCTAGGAAGGCAAATGTAACTTTGGCATTTATTTTGAGAGGACTTGAATATAAAAGCAGGGATGTACTTCTGAAGCTCTGTAAGGCCACATTTGGAGTGTTGAGTGGAGTTTGGGCTCTATATCTCAGTAAAGATGTACTGGCCCTGGAGCGGGTTCAGAGGAGGTTCACGAAAATAGTCCCAGGAATGAAAAGCCTAACAAATGAGGAACGTTTGAGGACTCTGGGTCTATACTTGATGGAGTTTTAAAGGATGAGGGGGACCTAATTGAAACTTACAGAATACTGAATGGCCTGGACAGAGTGGATGTTGAGAAGATGTTTCCATTGTTAGGAAAGACTAGGACCCAAGGGCACAGCCCTTAGTGTAAAGGGTAGACCTTTTAGAACAGAGATAAGGAGAAACTTCTTTAGCCAGAGAGTGGTGAATCTATGTAATTTACGGCCACAGAAGGCTGTGGAGGCCAGATCATTGAGTATATTTAAGACTGAGATAGGTTCTTGATTGTCAAGGGGATCAAGGGTTATGGGGAGAAAGCGGGATAATGGGTTTGAGAAACTTCACCCATGATTGAATGGCAGAGCAGACTTAATGGGCTGAATGGCCTAATTTCTGCTCCTATGTCTTATAGGTTTGTCACCAAGCCTGCCTCCTGAAGTCAGTTGAACATTTCAGATAGGTGCTGCAAATGTTACTTACATATTTGACTAAAAATTACCAGATCATCTCTGTACACCAACAATTGGGTAATCCCAAAATGACCACCTTGGTTAGTCTTTGAAATTTGAATAACTTTGTAAAATTTGATCTTTGGTCCGATTGTATTTTTATGGGTAGTCCATAGCAACAAAAATAAAGTTTGAGTAACTCTTCTACAATCCCTGTAGCCGTGTTACTGCATAATGGAATGGCCTTTGGAAATCTAGTGGACATGTCTCATTATGGTCAACAAATACTGATTCCCACTCATTGTTTCAGTATGTGTCCTATACAATCAAGACTCTCATAAAAGTTTCCTCAAATGTGGGAATGGGTATTAGGGGTGCTGGTTTTATCACTGCCTGAGGTTTTCCAATTACCTAATTTGTATGACATGTCTGGCAAAATTTACACCTCTTTATGCTGCCCAGGCCAAAAAAAAATTTTTGTATTTTTGCTTAAATTTTCCTTGCTCCCAAAATAGCCTCCTAATGGTAACATATGTGCTACCTGCAACGCCTCCTTTCTGTAACCCACCGGTAATACAACTTGATGAACTTCTGCCCAATTTTATATCCACTTGAATATTTGATGGTCTCCATTTCCTCATCAAGACTTAATTTTTAAGATAGCAGCATTCTGGGATTCACTCATTCTTCTTTGTATGCTATTTTTCACAACAGCTTTAGTTTTTCATCTTTGTTGTAATTCAACTAACCTGTCTGGGTTGAAAATATCCACATTGTCCTCAACTGTTCTTGTTTTTTTCTCAACCGCTTAATCAAACATAGTTTCTGATCATTGAACTTCAATTTCTTGGGTATCTGTTGTCAGTGAAAACTTTGCGTAGGTGTTCATCTTCCATTCTCCAGAGTTCTGGGATGTTGCAGTGTGATGCGGCTTGTTTAAATTGTATCTTGGTGTAGCTTTGCGGATACCCAAGAAGTTTTGTCTGCAGATGCCTACAAAACAAACAACAGTCAGAGGACTTGGTACAACAGAAGACACTAGCAGCGCTACCCTACATCAAAAATATATCGGAAATGACTACCAGACTCCTAAGACCGCATAAGATCATGATTGCACACAAACCTACACAACACTGTACCAAACGTTATCAAAGACTAAAGACCCCACACCGACAGTAAACAAGACCAACATGATATACAGAATGCCACACAGCGAGTGCAATAAGCATTATATTGGACAAACAGGGAAGAAACTGACAACCACGATACACTAATACCAACTGGCAGTAAAAAGACACGACCAATATTCATTTGTCTCAATACACATAGACAATGAGGGCCATCAGTTCGACTGCGACAAAATGACCATACTAGGACAAGCAAACATGCAAGGGAATTTCTGGAAGCCTGGTTCTCAACACAGGACTCCAATAACAAACACACAGAAACGGACCGCTGCTAAAACAACAGAACCGGAAGCAACAAGATCATCATCCCAGTGGATCGTATAAATCCAGAAGGAAGCAGAACGCCAACACTTCAATTAGAGGTCGCACTGATGTTGTCTAGAAGGGTAACAAATGTCTGCACACCATAGAACAACCGGCTCGGCGAGCTAACGGACAACTACATCCACGACCCGAGATACAAATTTTCGCTAAGACCTTAAAAGTTGGTCCTCCTGGTGTACATGAGCAAACGTGATGCGCACAAGTCAATTTCTCAGAGATCTGGCACTTCATTTTCAACCAATCCCTGACCAAGTTGTACCTTTTTTTTGCGCAGCTTGTTAGCTTCCAGTGTACATTCCTTTACCACTTCAACAAAACTCACTAGCTTATGACACAGTACAACGGAAGACGCTAGCAACGCTACCCTATATCAAAAATAAATTGGAAATGACTACCAGACTTCTGATGTTTTCCCACGTCTATCTCCCCAGTGCTTATCTTAAACCACTAACACTGTAACTTCAGGTGACCTAGTTTATTGCAATGAATACACTTGAACTACTTTACTTCTCCTTCCCCCTTTTGGGTTTTGTTTTTAAGCTGTGGTAAATTATCTTCAATGAGATTTCCTTTTCGCTTGAAACCTGAGGATTTCTTTTCTCTCCACTTTCTATCCCTCTCAGATTGAAATTGATGTCGGAAGCCAAACTTTGATTTATGAACCAATTCATAATGATCTGCCATTTCTGCTGCGAACCTTGCAGTCTTAAATCTCTGCTTTTCCACGAGTTCTCAGTATTTCAGGAAGTGAATTTTTGAACTCTTCCAAAATAATTGTCTTTCTAAGAACATCATACGTATGATTCATTTTCATTGCCCTTATTGACCTATCAAAATTACTATGATTCTTTCAAACTCTACATCTGACCAGGTTCTCCTCTTAGATTCCTAAAATGTTGTCTGAAGGCTTCTGGTATTAGCTCATATGCACTTAAATGGCTTTTTTTCACCTCCTCATACTCCCAGGTACCACCTCTGATGCAAATACCTACCAAATTTTTTTGGATCAACAATACCTATGTGATCACCAGGCATTTCATTTAATTAGACACTTTTTCTCAAATGAAATGAAAAAGGCTTCTACATCTCTTGTTGAACTTAAGCAATGCTTAGATCCCCACCAGGCTTTTGGCTCCAATGGGATTGCTATCCATCACTGTCCTCATCACTACTCCTATCTTTCACCTCTACCTCTGCTATTTTAAGTTTGTTTTGAATTTTCAGTTCCAATCTCCAAAGTTCAAGAACACTCTGTTTCTCCCTTTCTTCTGTTAGGGTCTTCTTTTCCTTTCCTTTTTGTTCCCCTGTGCTAGAGCTGGTCTCATTTTCTGCCTTTCTTCTGCTTTGAATTGTGATTCAAACTGTTTCATTTCCTTTTCATTTTCAAGCAGTTTAATTCTTTTGCTGTTTGTTCTGCTGCTGTTATCTCTCTCTTTTGCTTTTGCATATTCCATATTCTCATGCCATTACCTCTAATTCAAACTGCTTCAGTCGCAATTGAATTTTAGCCATTTCCAAAGATTCTAGTGGCATTTATGGCAATTGTAAATGTCCAACTTTTACTGCAATTACCTCCCCTTTTTGCACAGATAAAGGCACCCCAACTGCAGCTAGTCTGCCAGTTCCAAAAGCTGCACCTTATGCACACAAGTGACTTCTTCCACACCCAGGAAACTCTTAGCCTCTGAAAGAGTCATTACTACACAAGACACATCCTATTTAAACCAACTAAGATAATATGAAATCTTGGTCTTTGAACATAATACAAGTTATTTCTCTTGATAAGTCTGATACACTATCTTAGGTTGTCTTTTTATCTGCGCCTAATTTTCTTGTGTTTCAGGCTGAAGATACAGAGAGTCCATTCTGGCAATTTTCATTAACAGATCTTGCAATTTTGTCTGCCAACTGATGCTACTTACTCACTTGGCTTTTGTCTCCACATTTATTGTTTGGTATCTGTCTAGTTTATGCAGAGAGCTTCCTTGCTGACGTTACCTTTGCTGTTACCTTAAGTTTCCCAGCTGTTGCACTGAAATCTCTAACTGTCAACTGTTCATACCCCAACTGATAATAGTACTCGATAAGTTGGGTCACAGATTGAAACCTGGCTTGATTCTTTTGTTGTTGTTAATGTGGTGATTAGTCACTGACATATACGAGCTAACAACTCTGCTGTTAAAGAAGAGTGCCAGTTTATTACTCCAGAAAAAAATGTTTTATATGCATTATAAGCAGTTAGATCTAAACACACATTAAATTTGTTTCCCAACCATACCAGTTGGACTCTAGAGAAATTCTATTCTTAACTCAGTTGCTTTTGGTGAGACTGTTTCAAGTCTTTAACTGATTCCTGGTTTCTCTCTCTTGAACTGCGGAAACAATGTTAAAATCCCTCTCTATGTATGATGGCCTGAATCTTTCACAAGTGTGATGGTCTAAGCTTTTCAATTCTAACAACCTGAAAATTGCCGTCCCGAACACACCCCGCTTGGAAACTTCACAAACTAGGAGAACACACATTGTTGATGCAGTGACTAGTTTCTGTGAACTTAACTGAGCCAAATGGAGCAGAAGCAGAATTGAATCCTGTTAGGAGAGAAACTTAAATATGCTTCTGAGCTCAACTCTTAATTCAGTTCAAATAAAACAAATGTCTTCCGAACTGAGCTGAGAGCAAAACTAATAATTTAATGTGTTTACACCACCTGTTGTAAACCCAAAAGTTAAACACCTTATTCCAATAACGTTCCAGGGGATTTTCCAAACCCATAATTGTAGTCGCATGTTGTCTTGGATCTGGTGCATTTTAGTTCCCTGTTCCAGAATTACTTTTGGACATTTAATATTTTCACTTTGTATGTCTTTCTCTTTAAAATAAGCTAGATTCCAAAAGTATTAATAATATTTAAACATCTTTCATCACAACTGGGCTGTGTAACTACTGTTCCTCCTTGTTATCATGTTACCCCTATTAGAGGGCAGGATTGGAGGGAAAGCAGTGTGCACCAGAGACGCAGCAGTCTTAACGTAATAAGGCGATATAAGGAGCCTTAAATATTATGCTATTTGATGGGCAAGTTTGGTTTCAGTGGCCAGCAAATGTTAAGTACAAAGAGTTTGGAATTTTTTTGGCCAAAATTTGGAGTATGACCTTTACAGAAGATCGAACATTAATCGAGTGTATATGCCCTTATATTGTTTGATATTGTATACTGGACCATGGCAGTGATAGACCTGAGACAGAAAAATCACTGGTGGCGACTTTGAGCTGGACATTGTTGGCTATGTGAGGGGAACTGACATTGAAGTTTGCATTATGTTGCGTGTCGATGAAAAGTATCCTTCAATTAATTTGCCTAAAACACAAAATTTTTTTATTATGGGAACTTGCTATGCCCAAATTGCCTGCCGTAGTTTCCTAACATTAACCATTACTAGAGTTCAAACATACTTAATTAGTTCTGATTCTCTTTGGACATGCTGAGTCATAAATGTGCTGTAGAAGTGCATTGTTTCTTTCTCTTCATCTTTCTTTGTCTCTGCTTATTGAGTTATCTTGCACTTTGTCAGCCCTGCTTTCTATTGAACATAGAGGTGACGGTCTTAGAAAGCAGTTGCCTCTGTTGATGTCATCTGACCTGAAGTGCTGTCAATTTTGAACTTCCTGACAATCATCTTAAATTACATTATTATTTTTAAAAATACTGTTTGATTATTTGTTACCCTAGACTGAAAGACAGGAAATCTGAGTAATCGTGAAATTTTTTTTTTTGATTGGATGCACATATATACAGGTGGTGGGTGTGTTGCTCTTGATGTATATCAATAATCTAGACCTGGAGACTTGGGTATACAGAGCATGATTTCAAAATTTGGAAGAATTGTGAACTGAAGAAGAGGACAATGTTAAAACATTGAATATAGTTGGAGCAATAGGCAGACGAGCAAACAGGAGGCTGGAAGAACACAGCAAGCCAGGCAGCATCTAGGGGAAAAGAGCAGTCAACGTTTCAGGTATTACCCTTCTTCATGGGTAATACGTTAAACATTGACTGCTTCTTTCCTCCAGATGATACCTGGCTTGCTGTGTTCTTCTAGCCTTCTGTTTGTCTACCTGGATTCCAGTATCAGCAGTTTTTTTTGTCTCTAAATGGCAGATGAAAGTTAGTACAGAAATGTGAAGTGAGAAGTGATTCATTTTGGTAGGAAGAATGAAGAGAGTCAATACAATGTAAAAAACAATTCTAAAACAAATTTACAAGCAGAGTGTGACTGGTGTATGCATGTGCACAAATCATTGAAGGTAGCAGTGCAGTATGGAAAGAGTCAATAAAGCATATGGGATCTTGGGTTTTATGGATACATAACAATAGAAAAGCAAGAAAATTATAATAAACCTGTATAAAACAAGCCTGGCTTTAACTGGAGTATTGCTTTCAAATTGATGCAGTAGACTTTAGAAAGCATGTGAAGGCTTTACAGGTGGTATAGAATGCATTCAAGTGAATGATTCCAGGAATGTGGATAAATTCGTGAAGCTGAAGCTATTCACTTTGGAGAAGAGGAGATTAGATAACACTGCTCAGAATCATGAGGTGACTCCATGAGGGGCAAACTGTTGGTGTTAGCAGAAAGATTGACAACTAGAGGACACTGGTTTAAGGGGATTGGCAAGAAAAGCAATTGTCACATGAGGAATAATGTTTCTATGCAGCAAGTGGTTGAGGTCTGGAATACATTGCTTGTGTAGTGGAGGTAGACCTTCACAAATTAAATTAAAGCCTTCACAAAAATTGAATAACTATCTGAATGGAAAAGTGGAAACTAGGGAATGGAGGATGAATGGGGCTAGGTGAGTTGCGCTTGTCTACATTATAGTCTCCCTCTGTGCTCTTATGGTTTTGTGATTTTATGTACATCTCATTTGGAACATTGCTTTATTTTATATTTTTGTTGCTGATGCTTATTAAGTAGCTGAGCAATAAATTTGGGAATTAACTTGAATCTTGTCAACAGTAGTCTTTAGTGACTATGCATAAAGTATTTTGACTTGAAAAAAATATTTTTACTGTTACCAAAATTGTGTATTTCATCTTCAAGAACTTTGGACTAATCTTATGGCTATTTTTATCTTAATTGCATTGAATTGTTTCCTCTTGCCACAGAATATGGATCTTTAAAGTGGCATTCCTGAAGGTCTTAAACACAGTTATACAAATGTACAAATTAAGAGTAGGCATAAGTCATTCAGCACTTTGAGCATTCTCTGCCATTTGATAAGGTCATGATTGATCTGGTTTTGGACGCCACTTTTCTCCTGTTTATTGGCTTTGACTCCTTGATGGTCAAGAATTTATCTAACTCTGCTTTAAAATATTAAATATGTGTGCCTCCACTGTTGTATGGGAAGAGAATTTCACAGACTCATGACCCTCCAAGACAAAGATATTTTCCTTACTTCAATCTTAAATGGGAGGCCCTGTCCTTTTCAGCATCCACCATGTCAGTTCTTCTTAGGATCTTGCACATTCCTTGTATGAGAACACCCAGATTGTAGAATCATAGAAGCCCTACAGTGTGGAAGCAGGCCATTTGGCCCATCGAGCCTACACTGACCACCCGAAGAGTTTCCCACCCTAGACACAATGGGCAATTTAGCATCCGTCTGTAATGTAGAGTTCTGTAATCTTTCTACATTTAAATAATATGCTGCTTTTCTATTCTTTGTGCCAAATAGACAAATTCACTTTTTCCCCCAAGTTATATGCCATCTACCAATTTTTTTTTGCCCACTCACTTAACCTTTCTCTACCCCCGGCAGACTCCTTTTGTTGTCTTCCCAGCTTACTCACTGACCTTTTGTGTCATCAGCAAATTTAGCAATCGTTTTTGATTCTCTCATCTAAGTCATTGATCTAGATTCCAAGTAGTAAAGACCCCTGCTATGATCACTACAGTGCACTACTCATTTTGCATATTACCTACTTTGTTTCCTGTTAGTTAAGTAATCTTGTATTCATGTCAGTGTAATCCCTGACACAGACCTTATTTTGTTTAGGAACATTTGCTGTGGCACCTTGTCAAATGGCTTCTGGAAACACAAGTACACCTCATCTATAGGTTTCCCTTTATCCACTCTGTTCGTTACTTCTTCAAAGAACTCTAAATTAATCAAATACTGTTTCTCTTTCACAAAGTCAAATTGACTGCCTGATTGTATTGAGATGTCTAAATGCCCTGCTGTAATTTTTTAAATAGCAGAATTATCACCGTGCAAAAGGAGGTCATTCAACCATTGCGTCTGGAAGGGATTTCAATATTTGCAGCTAATTTCCAAGATTTGACAGAATTTTAGAAAATTAAAACCAATGCATCAACTATCTCAGCAGCTACACTTAAACACCCTACGATGCCATCCATCAGGAGCTAGAGAATTGTCCACATTTAGTTCTAATAATTTTCTCAGTGGCCTTTTGTTAATTGAAATTAGTTTAGGTTTGTCCTTCCCTTTCACCTCTTGATTTACAATTTATTTCTGGAATGTGTTTGTCTCTTCTACAGTGAAGCCAAATGCAATATATTTATTTTATTCCTGGTTCCCTTATTTTCTATTATAAATTCCCCAAACATACACACTGGAGTATCAATGCTTAGTTTACTTTATTCCCTTTTTAATACCTGGAAAAACTCCTATGTATTTATATTTCTTGCTAGCTTTTTTCTTGTACTCCTTTTTTAAGTCATTCTTTATTTTCGCCTCATCTGACCTGTTACTGAACTTGATAATATAATACATTCTTTATTTCATTTTGTGTGATCTTTAACTTCCTTACTTAGCCACAGAAGATGAATCCTTTCCTGAGAATCTGTTTTTCCCATAGCAATGTATCTTTGAGTATTATGAAATATCATAAATGTCTGCCACCGTACCTCTACTGAACTGCCCTTTAACCCAATTTCTTAGTTCATTTTAGCCAGTTCTGTCTTAATGCCCTCATTGTTATCTTTAGTTAAATTTGAAACTACAGTCTTAAACTTGCTCTTTTGTCCGTCAAACAGAATGAAAAATTCTGCTATTTAGGGGTCTCCTCACTGTGATCGTTAATCTGTTTCATTGCATACTACCATATGTGGAATAGCCTACTCTTTGTTTGGCTCTCCCGTAAGAAACTATCCAAGAAGCACATTGAACTCATCTTTCAAGCTATCTTCACCATTCTGATTCGTTCATTTAGTATGTAGATTAAAACCACTCATGGTTGTTACCATTATTTTTTCATAAGCTTCCATTATTTATTCCTGTGCATCCTAATCTAAAGTGCAGTTATATTGATGGGATCTATAAGTGACTTCTTAACCTTTTGCTTTTTCTTAGCTTTACCCTAGTCAGGTAATTTCTGTCTATTGTACTGATGCCATCCTTAATTAAGATGAGGGGGTCCAGGTGTTGGTCTGGGGTGGAAAAGGTCAGATTTCCCAGGGATTTTACATCTTAAGCTTGTTTAATACTTCCTCATCAGCTGTGTGACCCTTTGATCTTTTACTTATAAATTCTGTGTCTGATACCACCTCTCTCACTAACACCTGAAGAAGGAGTGAGGCTCCGAAAGCTTATGTTTTCAAATAACCTGTTGAACTATAACCTGGTGTCGTGGGATTTCTATCCTTAAGAGCTCGCGTTCCACCTTTCCCCTTCCTGCTAAAATGTCATTTAAGACTTTTAGGTAGTATTTGAATGAACGCTTGAAACAACATAGCATTCGTGGCTACAGGCCAAGTGCTGGAAATAGGATTAGAATAGATGGATGTTTGATAACTGGCCTGGACATGGTGGGTTGAACGATCTTTTCCATACTGTATAAACTCTGACTCTATGAATATTCAGGTCCCAACCTTAGCCATCATAGAGAATTATCATCAATATGATAATCAGATCATACATGTTTGGTCTTTTTATTACTGATGCAATCTCTAGCTCGTATGATTGGTCCCTTCCTGCCACTCTTACTATCAATACCTTTATTGCTGTCTTGGCCTGTATATCTGTTTAATTTATCACATTTCCCTTCACTTTAATACATCTTCCCCAAATTGAATAATTATAATGGATGCCATAAGGCTCTTATCTGATATTTCTTAGGCTGATGCTCCGGTGACTTATCCCTTGTGGTCTTGATTTTAAGTGTCAGGTGAAATTTGTTCGAACATACTGTAATTACTGTAATAAAAGCTAAGAACTGGGGATCTGAAACAAAACTTGTTGCTGATAGAACTCAGCAGGTCTGGCAACATCTGTGGGAAGAAGGCAGAGTTAACACTGAGTCTGGTGTATGAATTACTCTTCATAGAAACATAGGAGGAGGCCATTCAGCCCTTCGAGCCTACCTCCGCTGTTCATCGCAATCATGGCTGATCGTCCAGCTCAATAGCCTAATCCTGCTTTCTCCCCATAACCTTTGATCCCATTCACCCCAGATGCTATATCTAGCAGCCTCTTGAATATATTCCATGTTTTGACATCAACTACTTCTGTGATAATGAATTCCACAGGCTGACCACTCTTTGGGTGAAGAAATTTCTCACATCTCGATCCTAAATGGTCTACCCCGAATCCTCAGTCTGTGACCCCTGGTTCTGGATACGCCCACTATCGGAAACATCCACCCTGTCCAGTCCTGTTAGAATTTTATAAGTCTCTGAGATCCCCCCTCATTTGTCTGAACTCCAGCGAAAACAATCCCAACCTAATTAATGTCTCCCCATACGTCAGTCCTGCCATCCCCAGAATCAGCCTGTTATGCCTTTGCTGCACTCCATCGAGGGTTTTCAACTTGAGCAGCCAAAGATTCAACTTCTGTTGGTTTTTATTGTGGTGTACATTCTTTAAAATAAAATGTAATGAGTGTAATATTGTTTTTTCTTTCTTTCATCCTTAAATAGGAAGGCTTGGAGTCTATGATGCTGATGGAGATGGCGATTTTGATGTGGAAGATGCCAAAATTTTACTAGGCAAGCATATTATCTGAATTTTATTTTGCATGGAGTTGTAAAGGTGCATCTTCATTTGGCTGTTGCTTGATTGACTGCTTGGCGTGTCATATTGAAAGGTAATGAGTGAAATTGTGAACTGCATTGAATAGTTTGTCTTTCTTAGTGCACACTGACATTTGGGGCTGTGGGAAAAATGTAAATGAAATACACGGTTGAATGTAGCAAATGAGTATATGTAATGCATTGTTTAACAGTCAGAGGAGTATATACAAGTATAATTTTAAAAGAAATGTTGGGTTTGACAAAAGTGATCATTTAAAGAAAAAGATACATGTCAAATCTTGTGCCGTTTTCACAATGCATATGTGCAGATTGGTATTCAGGGATGTTACACATGCTGAAAGCCGTGTGTCCGGACTGGATAATTTCTCAATGTTAAGGAGGTTTTGGGGATGTATAAGAGGTAATCATGGACTTTGTAGGCCCTCAGCATTGACCTAAAATGATTGAGTTTCTGCTGGTTTTAGCCAATCTGTAATTGGTCAAATACATGAAAAAAATTGCTAAGTTTTAAACATAAGTGACGTCAGCTGCGATATGGGCATAATGGGCAAGGCTAGCATTTGTTGCCCATCCCACATTGCTCTTTAACTGATTAGTTTGCTGGACCATTTCAGGGTGTAGGTAAGAATCAACCACATCCCTCTTGGTCTGGAATCCCATCTAGGTGAGACCAGGCAAGGATAACAGATCTCCTGTTGCAAAGGACATTGAACCAGGTGGATGTTTACACTAGTTATCTGCTGAAATGAGCTGTCTTCTGTTATATTCCAGTTTTATTAATTGAATTCAAATTCATAGTAAATGTTACGTATATTAAATTGCTAAATTGACTAGTGCAATTAAATTAGTAAATAATTCAGTTTAATCCAAGGAAAATTGTTTTTAAAATGATGTTAATCATAGGTGGAGGAATGTCAACTTTATTTATTAAGCTTATTATTTGTGGTAAACCTAGGTCCAGCTGATTACTGAAGATAAATCAGGTTGCTATTCAAATACACTTTTTATTGCAAAGAGTAAGAAACAAACAATTACATTCCATTACATTGTCTTGGTTTGTGGAAGATTTCAAGTTTTCATAATTACAAATTTAAATTATAGCTTCATTTCAGAGAATTTGCATAATTTGCACGTAGTTTTCTAATTGAGTCCAAGACTTTATATGCCTATCTTTTGAGGCATATGCCAGAGTTTGTGGTTCTTTCAGAACTCCATGAAGCTGATCTGAGCTGAAATGTGCGTGGGTCGTGTGGACTTCTAAAAATGGAATCCAGACCACTTGGCATTTCTTGAATTCCTGCAGTACCATTTCCTGACTAGTGTATGTCATACATTTAGTGGGAGGGCTTTGTATCTCCTCATTGGGAGGATGCATTCAGGAATCTTCCGCATGTCTAAAGTATGCTATTTTGCAATTTCTTTCTCTCAATTTGCTCATGAAGTGATCTTATTTATTGAGCTTCAATTCATAGTTGGAAGATGTGAGTAACACTGAATCTGTCAATTACATTTAATTGCTCATTAATATTATTATCTATATGAGTTACTCATGTCTTTGTAGAGGCTTAGTGGTTTTGTTACTGGCTTAGCAAACCACTTGATTGTGTCACCATCTTGGGGCACATGGGAAGAGGCAATAAAAGACTGGCCTGTTCAAAGATGCTATGCCCTGAAAATGATTCTTATGAAACCTTATAGTGTCACCTTTCTTGCTGAAACTCTACCAAGTTAAATACAATCTGTAGTACAGAAATAGACCATTTGGCCCATCTGATCTATTCTGGCATATGCCTTACATAAACACCCCTTGATCCTCTTCATTTAACTTTCTTTCTAATTAGCCCTGTTAATATTGGCTTTTAAAAAGATTAATAAAGTAGTTGGAGGTTCCCTTTAATAATGTTCACTAGTGATTATGTCCTGGTGTTCTTTGCAACTATTTTGATTATAAAACAAGCAAAAGCTCTTCCTTTTTATTCCTTTTGACAGTGCTTTGTATCAGTGCTTTGTATCAGAACTTATTGCTCCTAATAGTCAATTGGGTGGCAAATAGTTAATTGTGGAGGAAGTCCTCTTATTCTCTCTCGGTCAATTATAGATATGAATTGCCCACAAAGGCAGTCAGATGTCAAAAGGGTTGCATTCATATTGTAAAATTGCTTCCTTTAGATGACCAGTCAGCAATGTAGGATTTTGGTTACCTGGAGATACTCAGAAATCTGGGTGGTTTTTCCCCCTGAAGTATAGGAGGTAAATTGAAAATTTAATATAGTTAGAGGATTTAATAAAGGTATGCAAAATTATAAATGCTTTTAATAGAGTAAATAATAGAAACTTTGTAAATTGTTTGCACTAGTTGGAAAGTCAGTAACCAAAGGAATCTACTTTTAGATTGTTGGGATCATCTTTTCAAATGTTTGCTCACGTGCACTGGAGAGCAAAAGACAAATTATTGAAAGATTCATTTCCATACTCGACAGTTACCACAAAATTCTAGCCATAGTGTATGCAATCACGACAGGCCATTTGGAGCAAATAAGTTTTATACAAGTTGCCATTTGATGTTTATAATGTATTACATTTCAAGATTTTTAAGTTAAAATAAATTTGATACTTACACATTGAGTACTCTTAAGATTATTCTGATCTTTCCCATTTGTATAACTTGAAAATCATCCTTTCAATGTTGTAGAATATATACTTCAGTTGTTTTTGAAAAGTTTGTACCATGCGTATAATTTAGTAACGTAATGAACATTAATATTGCAAGACCTTTTTAAAGAAGCAGTTCTGCAGGATCAGCTGAAGAATATTTTGCAAAGCTGTTTCCTCTATACTGTCAGGAAATGCCACAGAACTGGAACAACATTTGTTTATTTTGCGGTTCTTAACTATTTATTTAAATACAGGCTTTTTGGGACATGGGGAGTGTAGGCCTATGTGAATTATGGCTACTGGTGGCCCTGGCTTATATTATAGTTTTGGTGTTGCGTCTGGAGGTGCCTGTAGAACATCTGCTTTTGATGCTGCAACTTCTAGAACCAATACCACCACTTCATTTACTCAATTCAGGCTGCTTAATGCATTTGCTGGTGTCGCAGGGAAATAATGTAAAGGTGGAGAGCATGAAACATTACTGTTTGCTATCAACTAAATCTTGATGCAGCATTGCTATTGAAGGGATACAAAACAATTAAAAGTGCAAAAACTATTATGTCGGTAAATTGAAGTGTAATACTTTAAATATGTAACATTTTCAGAACAGCTTTATGTGCATCATAATGAAACTGTGAAACCAATTACAATTCTGATAGTTTTAAAACTCAGTATTGAACCTTGAGAATTGTTGCCTAATAGTTTACAGATTTGATTTTCTAGGTTTCATACAATTTAATAAATATTTCACAATGTTTAGTTACTGCAACTAAGAAACATGGCCTGGGATTGCAAAATCTGTTTAATAGCATTTGGTATCTATGGTTTTATGTTCTCCAGGGGGAATTAGACCTCAAGTAAATTTCAAAGCAACTTAAGTTATTCTTCTAACTTAATGCTTCACAACTGTATCATTTGTGTCAGGCATTAGGGTTTCAAATATAATGTGTCAATATTCTATTGAGGTGGTGTGCAATAACCTGTGGGAGGAGTTATCTACTTTGAGCAGAGTATTTGTGTTCTTTTACTTATCTATTTTCTGTGTCTGCTCCTGTATGCTCCATCCAATATGGGAATGAAAATTAAGAAAACTACTTGTCTCAAATGCAATCTAAGATTTATTTGGATTGGTTGCTGTGCACAGTCTCAAGTTGAACTTTTATTGATTTCAATTTGAGCTGCAATGCACTAAAAAATATGTTCGCTGAATAAGTTATATCTGTTTATTTGTTTTTAATCCGTTTGTTACATATTCAAATGTTTGAAAACATTGTGGACCAGCGTACACACCATTCATTGTATACAAATGGATTCTGTGGCTGTAGAATACAGGCGGCAAAAAAGTAGGGTTGCCATACCGAAGTAACTTCCTGATTTGCATATCAGTCATTAGAATTCTGGTTCTTCTATTGGCAATGTTTGGACACTCTCAGTTCAATCATGGAAATTGATTAATTGAAGCATTTTGCTGAGTAAAGTCTTTGCTTGCACTCGCTTGTTGTAAATGCAAAAGTATTAATTTTTATTCAGGGGCTGTACTGGTGGGTATGCAGAAAGAGTAAAATGAAGGCCAAAACCAGAATTCTTCCTGGAAACATGACCTGTCCTTTAGCTGTAATGCTTTGATATGCACATCCCTGTTTTCTTGTAAATAGGATCAGATGTGGGATGTAAAACCCTGCTGCTCTATATTCTTTCCATTTCTGTCTGACCACTTCTTCTTTCTTTTCTCTCCTTTTCCTTTTTTATTCTTGTGTAGGCCTCACTAAAGGTGATGGTAGTAATGAACAAATTGATACACTCGAGGAAGTCCTAGATATTATAACAGAGGAATCCTCAGATTGGGTTTATGGTTTCCTCTCATTTCTGTATGATGTAATGACGCCTTTTGAAATACTAGAAGAAGAAGAAAATGAAGCATCAGAGGATGTTGCTGGTACGTCAGAGAACGCAGGGGTTCAGGGAAAAGAAAATTGTGTAATACTGGATTTACAGAATCAATAGTATTCATTCTAAAATCCTGTATGACATTAGGGGATAATAAAAATTAAAGTTTATTTGAAGACAAGTACAAATAAAATCAAGTGTGGCAAGAAAATCTCGAGGTTAAGCCGTTATGTGCTTTCAGCAAGTGAGTTTTAAGATGCATTGTGAAAATGCTATAGTGGTACAAATAGCAGCAATGGACTGTAAACAAAGATGTGAAATCCCTTATTTAACTAACCCTTATGGATTGTTCATTATTCACATGAAACCTTGGTGTATATGTGAAATCTTATTACAAATCATCTGATTTTACAATCTACCAAATTCTTTCTGTGGCTGTTTGCCATCAGGAGGAAGTAAATGCTTACACGTGAGTGTAATTTACTACTTTTGTGTGTGCTTTATACAGCTAAATTCATGTTTTTGCATCTTTTATCCTGTGTTTTTGCACAATTGTTAAATGATAGAAAGCTATTTGTGTTTCCCATTGGGTTGCGAATTAATGATGTACTAACAAGCACAGGAATTGACCACAGTTTGGATACTACTACCTTGTGTATAATTGTACTTTGCATGTTTGCGAATGTGAATGAGACATTTTTTATTGATTTAATTACTGTTTGTTTGTAAAGTATATTAATGTGCACATCGTTCTTCTATCAAGACTTCCTGGTTGTAATGTCAACATAGCATGAGTGTCCCTCTTGATATCTTGAGTAAACTCAATAATTTAGCCTGCCTGATGTAATATTTTGAAACAACTGATTCTGCAAAGCAATACTTCAATAAATAAAATGTAAAGATTTGATTTTGATTGCTGTCATTTAGTATTTTAGTTGCATTGAAAGGCACTGCTTTGGTGTATTCTTGTGGAAGGATCTGGAATTCTCAGCTCCAATGCTTGATAGCTCATGGATTTGATCGCAATGGCAGTACATCATTTTAAAGAAATAAATACAGTAACTTAGCCATTATAATAGACTTAGTTGTCGTCATCATCGTTATTCTGAATTTAATTTTATGCATGTAATTGTTGATTGTTGCCAAATATAATGTACAGTACATAAATGTTTTAGATGATAAATTGAGAGGAAATGATGTAGCATTCCTTGGTGCCCATTCTGAACCTTGGGACTATGTTTAAGGAAAAGAATATTTAAAAAGTTCTACTTTTCAGGAAGATCTCAAATATTGTGTAAGTTTGCAAATTTACTTTTATTTTTTGTATTCCTTATGCTCTTTAATGATACTATCTTCCAGCAGTAATGAAATTAACGCATTGACTGACTGAACTAAGAAGAATGCACTGTTCCTAGCATGACAAATGCAAGATTGAAGGAATTTTGAATTCAGTTCCATGCAGAACAAAAACAAACAGATTCCCCTGTTAACATTCGCTCTTGTTTTTAGATGTTTTGTACTCCAGTAAACATACATATTTTGTTTTTATTTAATCGTGCCACATTATGGTACCCACAAATTGAGTGTTAAAATAGTCCAGAGTCAACACCTAACATGCTGTATCAGACTCTGCTCACGTTTAGGAGACTGTATTTCTTGCTCATTATTACAGTTCTCTCAGTTGCTAATAGGAAGTGTACAAAATTAAATTAATAATTAAGTGCTGGACAAACCCAAATAGAGAACTTTCTACCTGGAGAAGGTTTCATGATTCTCCAAGTGTGGTATGAGTTCTTCTATGCCGATACTGTGTACAAAGGTAAAAGGCTGCATGGGGTTGGAATCCAAAATAAAAATGCTGCACGTACTTAGTACGTCTGGCAGCTTCTATCAGGACATGTATAAATTGCCCGACACAATGAAACAAAGACAAAGAAAGTGGAAGTACTCAGTGTAGTAGAAATCTTCTCGAAGGCAAGGTTCCTTCTAGTGAATTTTGTTTGTTTTGTGAAACTTTGTATCCTTTAAAAGCTGAAGAATTTTTCAGTATCCTAAAGAAGCACTGTGTGATATAAGAGAGCTCTGTGGTTTTAAATGCCTCGTACAAAAACATCAGGTTTTGCTAAAATAGTTTGCTGCCTACATAGCCATCAATTCTTGTTCATCCCCAAATCTTCTTGAGAAGATGATAATGAGCTACTCTTTGACTGCTAAGTGATATGGCTGTACTTTTCAAAGTGCACTTAAAAATCCACCATATTGCTGTGGCTCAGGAGAGATATGGGCCAGTCTGGATGTTGTCAGCAGATTACTATGATTAGTTTGAGATAGTTTAAACACACTAAATTACGTGGGCACTATTTACTGATGTTTTATTCCAGATTTAATTACTTGCCTGAGTGTAGAATTTCTTGCTGAAGCAGTAGCAGCCCAGAACACGCATCCATAATGCCCCTGTTCCTCATAAAACAGTTGGTGCTTATTTATTAGGTAATGAGAATCATTGTTGTGAACTATACAGAAAAAATCTTGAGCAGGAGTTTTAAAACAAATAACTGATGCTCATTAGTATTAGTTTGAATCAAAAATCCTGGCTGTCTGGACCAAAGTGTGGTTTGTACAGTTACATTAGTTGCAAAGAGGGAGGATGGATAATTTTGGAGATTGCTTATTATAGTCCTGCACTAATGTTTTAGAATTAGTTTTCACGCAGCATGTATTAGAAGTTTTAAATAGCCAAATAGACCATTATTTCGAAAATTGAAAAGCAGACTACTGAGGTTGCTGGAAATCTGAAATAAAAGTATTTGACTTTTTGATTAGTGACAGCTGTGTTAAACATGTGGCACTCCTTTTTCTGCTTTTTTGGAATGTTTTTGGCATGTAATCTGATGCAAAATTCTCAGTTTATGGTAATTCTGCACAAAATGTTTCAATAAGTCATTTCCATTGCAACCAATAACCCATTCAGGAAGCAAGAAATAACACTTTGTTGCAACAAAAATGTTGCAGTTCTTTTGGGAATTTTAACTCAGCATGGTTTTATCACAATTGCTTTCAAAAAGGTTAAATTTTAATATTCCTATCATGCGTTGAGTTTTACAGCATTGCACTTTAATAGCTTACTACAGTGGGCAGAGTTGAGTTTTCATATGTATGACATTGGTTGCCACTGTATCCAATTTTAGAATATTTGTGAATTCATCCTTTTAAATTTGCTTTGTTATTTCCATGTTAAGCTGTTTTTGAAGTGTTCTAGTTGTTTTCAAAACTCTTGGCTCAAACTTCAAGGACAATACTGAAAGAATAATTCTCGGTGGCTTGTTTTACCACTGATGAATTATGATGCATGTTCTAGATTTTCAAGAACGTGTAATTTGCATGTATGTACTGAAGGAATTTTTTTAATTGGCAAGGAGTGCTTCCATGTATAAATTGTTTAAAATAGAGCTCATTTCAGTCCGTTAATTATGTGATAGTGATTTAAGTATGTTCATTTTGTAAATTTGCAGACTCAAGTTTTTGAGTAATATATTGTTCTCAATCTGCAAGTTATGCCTCATTAATTGTCATTTTTCCATGTGATTGGCATCAAGATGCATAGAATTTTCTCCATAGTTCAATAGACAAATTTCCTGATAGGCATGAAATTGTGCAGCATGGATAAAAAATGCAGTCTTGACTATTTTCAAGTTAGTTTGGCCTGGTGGGTTTAATTTTCTAAAATCCAAATTATATATTCAAATAATGAATCATTAAGGTATTTTCATGAAAATTGAAGTAAACAACCGTTACAAAATAAACATCTCTTCTGCTCAGTTTGAAACTAAATGAAAATAGAAATGTCTTTATGGGAAATCTCTATGCCTGAAGTTTGCAGTGCTAACAGTAGCAGAGCTGTTAGTCATTCTGCTATGGAGTAAATATGGCAGTATTTGAGATCCACATATGTGCAAGTAAAGGCAAAAATCTGGAAGTTGTTAATTATACCCTGTTTCTCTGTGGGCTGCTGTTGCAGTCTTTGTTGAAAATACTTGCATAGACATCAAAGATAACCGGTGAGGGTGGTCTAATTGCCCACTATTCTCATTCTAAAATCTCCTCTAAAGTTAGGACTTGTAGAATCAGGAAGACCTCATCATTTAACAATGTAATGAGTAATACGTACTTCTGAACAATCTCTCTAGTTCTGAAGATATAGTTTTACAACTGCACAATCTAATTCTCTTTTTAAAAAAAACAGGAATGGTGCAAATCTTTGAGAGATTATTTTTTCTGTTTAATACTTCTTCCTGGAAGTATGTCCCAATTTTTATGTCCCATATTGTGCTTCCTGCTTTGCTGTTTGCATATCTATGAGGATACTTCAGTTCGGTTGAGAAGCCTCCATGCTGTTTGTCTTCTCGCGCACACCACAAATCTGTACAAGATGCTGAAGTGAAATAGAGGTAGGATGACTGGAAGTTTCTGATGACAAACATGCTAAAATATGAATAGCCTTTCTTTTGCTCTTTGCACAAACTCTGGATCAAAATCATCGTATCTTTCCCAAGAGAACAAGAATAATGCACTACAAATAAAACTAATGGATGAAAACGTTTTCTCAGGTAAAATACTCTAATCGACAGTATAATAACAGATTTCAGATCCTAGATTCCTAGGTAAACCTGTCCCTGAGTCATGTAATAAACATTGAGGAGCCAGTTTAGGATTTTATTTGCCTATGAGGGATCCATTCTTGATTGGGGCAAAGATTTTGTATATTGTTACAGTGTGAAATAATTTTGGGATGACTCTGTTCTCTTTGGAAGTCAAAGTAGTGTAAAATATTCCTGATTGAAGGATTATTGAACTCACCAGGATGATAAATTTTAGCTTGACGATGGTATTTATTGTCTGCACTAATGTCTTTATTAAATGAGGAACTGATCAGAATTATTTGATTTGCTTGGTATCCAAGAGGTTATAAAGTGGTCATTACAAAGATTTACTGTGTTGTGTTTGAGGAATAATAAGATTGACAGGTGATCATTTGCATTTTATTCAAATTATTTCATCATTAGCTTCTCATGTCTGATATTTTTGTTGCTGATATCAATTGATTAATTCTTCCAATTTTATACTTCAAAACATGTTTAAACTTATTTGCCATGCAATGTGATCTTAAGGAAACCTGACAAATCTAATGTTAAATTCAATTTCCATGACTAGGTGTGGATTATCTTCAAGCATTGTGAAAATATCATGCTTCATCACCTTTTGGAGGGACACTGCCTGTGTAGATCGCCTGATTTGTAAACTTTTTCTCAATGATCTGTACAGTTGTTCTTTGGACTAGCTGTTCTTTTTTTTAAGAAACTGAACATTGAACGTTAAACCTATCTTTCCTCCTTGTGATAGAACCAGAAGGTAAAGTGAAAGCAAAAGAACAGGCTAAAGAGAAAGGTACTTTGCTAAAAGCCAGTATCTGCAAAACTGGTTTGCTAACTTAGATTTGTGAAAGCATGTGTTGCATGAATGTGACGATTTAATGATGATTTGCATCTTCCACCGATTGCATATTTTTGCTGTCATATGTGCAAACACCTTTTCTTACAGAGATAGTAGGAACTGCAGATGCTGGAGAATCTGAGAGAACAAGGTGTAGAGCTGGATGAACACAGCAGGCCGAGCAGGAAAGCTGGCGTTTCGGGCCTAGACCCTCCTTCAGAATGCAGAATCCTCTTCCCCTCCCCCATTTCTGAAGAAGGGTCTAGGCCCGAAACGTCAGCTTTCCTGCTCCTCTGATGCTGCTTGGCCTGCTGTGTTCATCCAGCTTTACACCTTGTTATCTCACCTTTTCTTACAGACTATTTTGCACAGTTTTGTAAATGTTCTAGTTGTTTATGGGTCCTGAACCCAAGTATAAAAACATGAAAGGGATTAGTTTCATAACAAGATAGAGAATAGTTTTCAGCAAATTGATTGGGACAAGATGTCCAGCTGCAGGAGAGTGGAATTGGAAGATCCCTCAATGTATAACATTGTACATTCAAAATAAATTCATATCTGGAACTAGTAAGCTAAGCTTACAAGTATAGTGGCAAATAGATTAATAAACAAATCAAAAGTAATACTATGAACAATTTGAAAAATATTATAGGGATGTAAGTAAAAATATGCAAAAATATTATTAAAAGGTTGACTGAGTTGGTGGTGAAGAGAATGCAAAGCCGCAGATGACTTTTCAACTTTCAGGGGGCAGTCAAAAAGGAGATACCATCATTAAAGATGAAAACAAGTTTGAAACAGAATAAGCACAAGACAATGAAGGATACTAGCTGATTAGAAGAAAACTAAAGTGGTGCCCATTTTTCAAAATGCATGAAAAATTGAAGATTGGCAACTGTGAGCACTTTAGTACCATTTTAAATGTAACTATGTTGAGAAGAATAATTTTGAAGGTCATCCATACAGTAATAACTTGGTGAAAACAGCCATTTGAATTCAGACTGACATGATCCTAACCCATTTGTGTTTTTTTAAGACTTTGAATTTAGTAGACCCTACCATGTTTTGTATCTCCAGAAGGAATTTGATAAAAGTCACGTGTGATCACCTATTGAGCTAAAAGCTCAGAGGATTCAGGCTAAATCTTGTCTATGGATATTTTAACTTTAAATGATAAGAACTGTGACCAGGTGGTGAGTTACCTTGGGATGAATGGAAGCAATATTGTATATTGGGTGGAATAATATTTGGATGTTCAGTTTCCAATTTGTGAATATTTGGACTGCCATTCCAAATCTTGTATAAAGTAGATTCTAAAGAAACATTTTAGAATTGTAGAATAAACTAGACATTAAAAGTGGACAGAAAATAAGTGGATGAAATTTAACATAGCCAAGTGTAATCGGGAGGGAAAATGAGCAACACGTGCACTCAATCGTGTTTAAATAGTTCTAGTTCAAGTTCAAGTTGAGATTTGAGTTTAGAAGACTTGATGCCCAATATGTCTGACCAATGTAAAACAGTAATCACCAAAGCCAATAGAATAGTGAAATCTGTTGAGGGGTATGGGCCAAATGCTGGCAAATGGGATATTTCTGGATTCCACAGTATTCAAGTAATGATTGCTTTTTGCAGTGAAGAAAGATTTAATCTATTAAACATTGTACCGTGGCATTATATAGTTTGGCTCAAAGGACATATATACTTGTCCTGAAGTATTTCTATTAGAGAAGTGGAGGAAGGCTTGGAAGAAATATTAGATTGCTTCATTTTTGTCTGCACTAGCATATCTTGATGTGAGAATGTTGAGAAGGGTCAGAGAGCTGATAGTAGCAGAATGTATCTGGACATTTCTATAGAATTGTTTGAAGTGATTAATTTAACTTGTGATGTACGGAAGGAAATGTTAATATTTATATTTTGACACATTGCCTCAAAGGGAGTACATTAGTATGAGAAAGGCTGAGGGAGATTTAATTCAGGTATCCAAAATCGAGTGGTCTGGATGAAGTAGGCAGGGAGAAACTGTTCCCGCTCATGAAGAGTTTGAACAAAAAGAGGACATGGATGTAAAATGGTGAAAAAAGCAAAAAAAAGAAAAATCTTCTCAAGTGGTTAACTATCTCTACCACACTCACTCAATGGTGGTGATGGTTTCAATTAAAGCATTCAAAGGGGAAGTAGACTTGGCAAAGAAAAAAAATGGCACTGCGTAAATTGCTTATTTGGGAGCTGGTGCAGACAACCTGGTCGAATGGTTTCTTTCTGTACTGTAGGATTGAGACGTTATTGAGATATTTTAAAATTGAGCATTTTAGACTGGAAACTTCTTTGGAAAATCTGTCAGCCTGAGTAGAGCAGTGGGGTGGGGTGAGCTGAATGGTTTAGCAGGACGTGGTTTGAGTTACTGTGTGTGGAAGAGAAAAAAGAAAGGGAATAGACAATTTCATAGCTTAAAGCATGAATTCAGGACATCCAAAAGTGCATTATAATTGCCTCATTTTGGAAGTCATAACAGAACATAACGCTGTCATAACATTGGCAAATGTTACACCTAACTTGCATGCAGTAAGGTTTTGTAAGCAGTAATAACTCCCAACTTCTTTTCAGTGTAATGGAGCCTTAATAGCCTTGATTAATGACCTGGTTAAAAGATAATTTTAGCTGTGCAGTTCTCACTCTGCTACAGTACACTGAATTACAGTACAGATTCATGACTGTTAAACTTGCAAATGTAAAGGCAGTACTTTGCTTGGGTACTGTTTGTGCTCTTAATTGCATCTTTGCCAACCTCGTGGTGAGAATTGCTTACTACATGCATTTCACAGGAAGAAGTCAGATTGATTTAAGTAAGATACTCTGCTTGCTTGGTTCATTGCAATATGATATATATTTTTTAAAAAGTCAACTTTAATTAAAATGCTTTAATATATGGTGCTTCTCATAGAGCACCTGCTCTTCCTAATGGAACCAGCCATGAAAGTTTTGTGTATGTGTGCGCAAAGTGGGTGCATTACTGTCATTGCAAAGGTAGTAGCTGCATGAATGCATGCCAATATCAGTGTGTTCTAGAGCTATAAGGTTATTATTTTAGTGCTGGAGGGTGGAAAAAAATAGTCGTCTTGTTAACCTTTCATATTTGAAACAGTTCTGGCAGGGTTATTTTTGCAAGATGTGAACATGGACACCCCGAAAGCAGTTGTGAACTCATTACCAATTTTTCTTCTTCATACTTTGCCCTAGGATCAAACTGTTTGAAATATTCTTTCCAAGCAAAACTTAACTTTCAAAGGACAACATTTGTAACTTTACTGTTACAACATTTGTAACTTTACGAGTCAGCATGATTAAAAACATCATCTCTTTAGGATTTCAGCAAATCCTAATGACTGATTAGCATAAATTTTCCAATCCAAATTTTTAGATATTGCATTCAATTTGACTACAACAGTTTGACAATATATTAGTAACCTAATAAAAATGCTTCTTGAATTCAATATCATTTTAGAACTTACCCTCCCACAGTACAATATCTGCAGAATTTTTCATGATGTATTTGTTGTAATGTGATTTCCAAATTCCAAGTACTTTTAAAGTCAGATGAAGAGTGCTTTGATTTAGACCCCACCTCCTCCATTTGTTAATATATATAATGGAGTAACTTTATATAACTCTGCAGACAAGGCTGTTTTTCTGTTTTGCATGAAAATGTTCCTTCCACATGTATAGCCAATCATTTCTGTTCTAATTTTCTTTTAAAATAATAAGTGAAGGAAGCATTAAAAGAGCTTAAAAAGGAAAAAGGGAAAGCTGAAATAAGAAAGAAAGCCAAGAGACTGAAATCTATAAGAGCTGCTGAGGAGGAGAAGTCTAAGAAAGTACAGAAAGAAAAAGAGCTGAAAATGAGAAAACTGAAGAAGGAAAAGCCTGTGAAAAAACTGGAGATGAAAAAGAAATCTGAAAAAGAGAAAAAAGAAAAAGTTGAGAAAGTAAAGGCAAAGGAAAAACCTCAGTCACTGAAAGAGAAGGTTAAAAAGCTTCTTGATACATTCAGAGTTGTAAAAAACGTGCCAGTAAAAGATAAAAAGGAACCCACTAAATCTCTCAAGGTTAAAACTATTGATAAGGAGAATGAAAAGGAGGGGAATAAAAAATGAAAGTATGAGATATTGTTTGAGCAACTGCCTTTGCTGACCTACACTGTGACAACAATCTAGTAGATCCTTTCAACAGTGTTTATTCTATTGGTATATGAGATTTAATTTCATTTTAGTGCTCTAACTTGAACCACTTAAATTGATAGTAGAAACATATTTTTGTTAGATTAAACTTAGTTTTGTGCATTTTGGTAATAATTCTGATAACAAATGAAAATGATGAATCTGTAAAATACTACAAAGCAGGAAATATTGGTTTTCATTAGTAAGGTGGTATCAGTTAGTCTAATTTATGTACCGTCTAAGTGGTGATTTAAACCAAATTCTTATTAAACATCCAGAGATTCTTATTTTTGTGAACTTCTCTAAATTTACTGTGTATGAATCTGTACGAATCTCATTAAAACAGCATGTATGAAACACAATTTATCTTGCTATCCATGACCTATCTTTCCTTCAATTTTCTTAAGATGTTAGTGTTTTTGAATTTATTGTCACAGACTTCCTGTTCTGTGGCCTGCTTGCCTTAGAGACTTTTTCGACAGATTTTCAGCTACCATGCTCAGTCCTGAAGTCCCTTTTGTACCCACTTCTAGTTTCCATTCTGCAGTCAGTGTATGTTGCTGCCACTGGGGATTCCTCCAACTCCAGAATGGCTTCCATTTTGCTCACCTCCCCTTTCCTCCCCCCCCCCCCACAAACTCAATTTTTGCCCTTGACGTCCCACAATCACCACACCAGCATAGCCCTACCCTCCCAAACTGTATGGGGCGCCTGATTTCTGTTTTTACCGTACTCCTCTTTGGGGCTCGCTTCTCTACTCCCCTTCTGGCTCCCATTATGATGTCACACTGAAATCCTGAACTCCAACTGGTGGCAGACTTTGGTTCATGTGAGTAATGCTGCGTTTCAGTTAATCCGTGCACCAATCAACTTTTTGAACTGAATGGCCCCTGGTCAGTATTTGCGGTAGTATTTCGATATAAAACGCATTTTATTTATTTTAAATGTCGTTTTGATTGTAGACATTAAGGAATGACCACCATTTCAACTTAGTTCTTTGAAGATATTTTTCAGGTGAGAAAGGTCCTAAAACTACTGTTTGTTTTATATGTGGTGATTTATTTTGCAAGCATGTCGGCAAGAACTGTACGATATTACAACTTGTACTTTGTTTTTTTTCCAGACAAGCAATGTCTGCAGGGGCCTATGATTCACTTAGTCATTTCACTTAAAATCATGATTGGTAGGAATGCAACCACAACTTTGAGTGAAGACTTACTGTACCCTAGTTTGTCAACTAATTTACTGGTGCTGTAATGAGAATTTGTTACTTCTTGGGTTCTTCCATTGTAACTTAAATCTGAAGTGCTTTCTGAGTATTGGAGGCAATTTTTGGGCTGTTTTAGATTGGTACTTTTAAAAATGGTTTTGTTCTTGTACTGTGCTGTAAAAGAATTCTTTATTGCAGTGGCTGCAAAGTTAACTGAAACAGTTTGTCTTTCTATTACTGTGATAATTTCTGTATAATTGGAGGAAATGCTGAGAAATATTTGAAGACATTATAAATGGTTCTGTTTGCATACTGTATTTCACTGCCCCTTGACTTTCTCTTTCCTGCCCACCCCCGCATAACTTTGCATTACATGAAACTATCATTTATATCTCTTCCTTAGAATTGTTCAGTTTCCCACTGCATCCCTTTCCCAGATTACATTTTGAAGATAGTTTTATTTAAATTGGGCCTATCTGTAGCAATTGGCTTCATCTTAAAACATTGAGATGTGCAGGGAGTCTCTTACGCCCTCCCCCACAAAGGTGATCTAGCTGTCTGAAGATCATTGACTAAGCCTTGGAAGTGGGATTTTAAAATACTGGTTAAAATACCACCTCACCAATAGCTATTAAAGATAGTCTAGGGGTAGGCAATAACAACTGCTGCCCCAACCAGTGATATCCATATAAGTAAACAGGAAAAAGAGCTGATCTTAAATTTTTCAGTTGCGGAATTTACAAGATTTTTATCTTACTGAGGTGATAAATCCAGAATTTATAGTTATATTGAAAGCTTTATTAGCATTTGTTTTCTTGAGAAATTTGTGAAAGAATTATATAGGTCCACTGGTTTTCAAGGTGCTGATGGTTTGAAATTCCAATGTATTTGACTCTAGTTTGTTTCTCCAAATTAGTTTGCTTTTTATTCCAGATTTTTATTGAATTCACATTTGAACATGTGATAGTGGGATTTGAGTCCATGTCCCTAGAACATTAAGGTTCAGGATTACTAATCCAGTGGCATTACCATACGCCATCATCTTCCCAAAATCATACCTGCAGTATTGTTCAACAGATGTATTTGGACACCGGTGCTAAATGCTTAGAGCCAAAAGAACAGTTGGTACATCCACCAAACAGCAGAAATGCCAGCAACAACAGATTTGTTTCCATTGTTTCTTCAGAGCATTTTGTTTGAAACTGGCCTTTATTTTCAACACTGCAGTCAGTATCTGGATATTGCTAAATTGAACACTAGAATGGCTTTTTTAAAACTTGCAGCAAACTTCTTCCTTAACCTCAGTAAATATTATTGCTCGTTGCACCAACTCTACCAACGACATTAATTTGACTTCAAATCACTGAGTTGGATAAGTGAGGAATAATTTTGCAGTGTGATTACTTGTTTTAACATATTGTAGTAGTTTTATTCCGTTAGTTGATATTTCTTAAAGAACTGCATCTTCCATACTCAGCGATTATAGCAATTTATTTTCAAGTTATTGTACATTATATAATGCTGCTGTCATTCTAATGAACTATTTTATTAGGTTTTTACAAGATTTGATCTGATATGCTGCATCGACTGGAAATTGAACCTACTCTTGAGGCCCACCATTTTCATAATCAAATACTGTTCTTATTTAAATCTGTCTGTTGTGAGCTCTCGTCACAATTTCTCAAATTTTCCTTATTAACAGTGTTAGACGTCAAAGCTCCGCATTTATAGATTGAAAATCAAAAGAGCAAGATGATAATACAGGCAAAATGTTTGTATGGATTTCTTAGTTGTGATGGCTATAAATATATGAGTAACCTTTATTCCACATGAGAAGGTTTGAAAAATATTAGATTTTTTGGCACAACAATAAATAAAAACTGAATTTTCACCCAACATGTCTCCCTTTCTTTCTCAGTAGCATTACTGCCACAGTTACTTTTTGCTGTTTTTAAATGAATAGATAGAGAATTGTCAGTTGGTGCAAACTTTCCTGCTTCTCAGCATGTCGGCAGTGAGAAAGTGGAAAAAAATGAGCAATCCGTATTTCCACAACTTCATTTTCAACATTGGTTCCTCTTTATTTTAACACAAAACATCAAAACAGATTTTTTTTTGCTTAAAATCAATGGAAAATTACAAGCTGGGGATGCACAATATTTTTTCAGTCAGGTGTTAAGAAACAATGTTTTAAATTTGAGTTTGTAAACTCACACAGACATTAACAAAAAGTTTGTAGTTTTTTAATATAAATTGTCTCACCTTTGTATTGACACAATTCACTGAGCTTAGTTTCTTCGATTATAAACAAACTATGTGTTGCCTCTGACAATAGATTTTTTAAGGATCTCAATAGTAAAGTGTGATTGCTGAGACTTATTAATATTGTAACTGTGAATGGAACTTATACCAAATGACTTTTTATGAAAAAATAGGGTCGCTTTAAGGTAGCCATGTCTCTAAGGTTATGTGGTTCCATTAAAAACCCATTAAATACGAATGTACCACCATATGCATTAGGAACAGGAATAGTCCACCCTTAAGCTTAAGCATGCTCTGCATTTAATAAGATTGTGGCTGATCTTATTACTCTACATTCCTGCCTATCTGTAATAACTTTTCACACTTGTTTATCAAAAATATATTTACATATGCCTTAAAAACATTCAGAGACTCTCTTCGTTGAAAGACAGTTGGCGCAGAGTTCCAAAAGATCGTCCTCATTGGAGAATTCACCTTGTGTCTCTTAAATGGGCAACACAACTCTATATTTTGAACAGGTTATCCCTAGTTTTTTGATACCGTCACAGGACAGTATCCTTTCCACATGCACCTTGTCAGGACCACTTTAGGTCTTGTGTTTCAATCAAGTTAGCTTGTACTCTTTGAAATTCCAGTGGGTATGACTTAGCCTGTCTGACTTTTCCTCGTAAGCTGACTTGCCTCATTCAGATGTTAATCTAGTAAACCTCCTCTGAACTGCTTCCAGAACCCCCCTCCAATAAAGAAACTGATTCTAGACACATAACAAGGTGTAGAGCTGGATGAACATCCAGCTCTACACCTTGTTATCTCAGATTCTCCAGCATCTGCAGTTCCTACTATCTCTGATTCTAGACACAGTACAGTAGTTGACTTGTTGGCAAATGTTTCATCACCATGCTAGGTAACATCATCGGTTCGCCTCCAGTGAAGTGTTGGTGTTCTGTCCTGCTTGCTATTTGTGTGTCTCTGTTTGCTGGGGTGGGTGGCATCATTTCCGGATTTGTTTCTCAGTGGTTGGTATATGAGGTCCAGCTCTACATGTTTGTTAATGGAGTTCCGGTTTGAGCGCCAGGCCTCCAGGAATTCTTGTGTGTGTCGCAATCCATTAGATTCTTTTAGATTCTGTATTCTGTTTGCTTCTTTCTCACTTCACCTGACGAAGGGGCTTCACTCCGAAAGGTGGTTGTTTCAAATAAACCAGTTGGACTAAAATCTGGTGTGTGTGATTTTTGACCATGGCAATTAAGGTACCATTCTGTTAGCTTTCCTAATGACTTGCTGTACTTGCAAACTAATCTTTCATAATACAGTTACCCAAATATCTCTGCCATCTCAGAGGTCGGCCATTTCTCAACATTCAGATAATATGCTTCTTTATTATCGCCAAAATTGACTTTTTTAAAATTTTCCCAATTACACTACCAGATTTTCGCCTATTCACTTAATCTATTTGTAGTCTCCTTATGTTGTATTAACAACTTGCTTTTGTACCTACTTTTGTTGTCAGCAAATATAGTAACCATTCCTTCGGTCTTTTCGTCCAAGTCGTTTACATAAAATTTTAAGAGATTAATGTCTTACCGCTGATCCCTTTTGGCACACCGCTTGATACATCTTGCCAACTAGAAAATGACTCAATTGTGCTTACTCTGCTACTTGTTAGCTAGCCAATCTTTTATCCATACTGTGGGTAGTAGGTTACTGACCACACTATGAGCTTTTACTTCCTGCGCTTTATAAAATACCTTTATGGAGATCGAAGCACAGTACACCTGCCAGTTCCAGTTTATCCACAGTCCGGTTTAGTCCCTCAAAAAACTCTATTAGAGTGCTTAAACATGATTTCCTTTCCACAAAACCATGTGGATTGGATGATATTTAATTAGCAATTTACGGTAACTTGTAAATGTGTCAATGATTTTGGGACTAGAGCTATGCACAAATAATGATATTCTAAAGAGATAAGTCACCAACTGGACAGCAACACAGTACTTCACAACGAATTTCTTTCACCACACAGTTTATATCTACATGTTCCCTGTCCTTGCCTAAACCCAGTCCTAGTCCCAATGATCAGTTTCCTAATCTATTGGACTTGCCTTTACCCTGACAGATTGTTCTAATTCCTCTTTTCTTCCTTTTGTTTCTCCCTCTGCTTTTTGTGCATCTCTCCTTTCCATTTATCTCTTCCCAGAAAATTTTTATTGCAGTAAATTGCTGATGTTTCCTGTTCTTGCATTTCTGCTTGTTCATGCGTGAAATAAAAGTTGAGAATTTGTTGTCCAGTTTCTTCCAAAATACATAAATCAAAGTCATCATCCTTGGCAATCACCACCCAAGTTAACAGAATCATCTAAAGGTATAATTTTTACTTTTACATGGTTTTATTTTTAGCTGCATTAATTGGGACAATTGGTTAAAAATTGCAGAAGTTGATTTCAGTTGAGGTTTTCTGAAATTGTTCTCCAAGGGCATGGGCGTAGATGTCCTTAATAGTTGAGTAATGTTCTACAGTGGGTAGGTTTGCAATGCATTACCCATACCTATTTGGTGAATTTTACCAACTGAGTGAAGTTTGCATTTCTTTGGGTAATTCAAATAGAATTATTTAAATTTGCCAGAAATGTCAGTTGTGCATACTGTTTGCGTGTTTGTGTGTCTCCCTCATATCCTCTACTTTGTCTTGCCTGGAATAAAATTTGTGTGCATTCTTTCCGAATCTGTTTAAGAAATGAATGGCAAGATCATACTTTTAAGAATGATAACGTACTAAGGAGTTGCTTCAGTTAATAGCTGTAAAATTTATAACCATCTCCAAATGGTGTTAGCACAGCACAGTTTGTTTGCTTAAAACAGCCTTGTGTATTGTTTTAAGAAGCTCTACATTTATCCGGGCTAAGCTGGACTTGATGCAACTTATGTTTGATGAAATTCTCCGGCATTTGAAAACAGGGTTGAAAAAAGTAGAAGAACCTGTTTCTGCTGAACGTTTTGGGAAGAATGAAGAGCCAATTCAGCCTTCTGTGTACACAGATATAGGAGCAGGTAATTTGAGATTTCATTGCAGGAAGTCCTACATGATTAGATATTCAAAAATAATTGAATAGCGTATAAATGTGTTAGGTAATTTTTTAAATGCAAACATAGGATATAGAATGCTGCGTAAATGTTCCCTGCATTACGAAATGGCAGAATCAAAGTTTGAAAAGTGGCTAATGTACTAGACTTGAGTATAAAAATACATCAACATTATTACAGCGATGTTAGGGTAAGGTACAATAAGTTAAAATGCAAAACTCAAACCTTAAGAAAAACTATCTTTTGTCAAATTGTCTTTTGATAAGACGTAAGAAGTAAGAACAGGAAAAGGCCAATCTGCCCCTCCAGCACGCTCCACCATTCAACGGGAGCGTGGTTGATCTGACGTTCTTCACTTTGCTACTTTTTTTCTCCCCAGTTGATCAAGCATTTAACTCAGCTTTAAATATACAGAAGGCTCTGTTCCCACAACTGTCTGTGGAAAGGAGTTTCAAAGACCGGCAGCCCTCAGAAGAATTTCTTTCTCATCTCAGTCTTAAATTGGTGCCCCTTTATTCTAAGACTGTGTCTCTCTGGTCCTAGACTCTCCCATGTGGGTAACATCCTCTTAGGATTTACCCCCTCAAGTCCCTTAAGAATCCTATATGTTTCAAAGGGATCACACTTCCTTCTTCTAACTCCAGTGAGTGCTTTCCCAACCTGTTTAGCTTTTGTTAAATCCAATCCCTCCATAATGGAGATCCTCCTAGTGAACCTTTGCTGAACTGTCTCCAGTGATATAATGCCCTTGCTTAAATAAGGGGATCAAAACTGCTGTCAGTTCTCCGTAAGATATCGATTTAGATTTATTATCGCTCATATATAAAAATACAATAACGTCTTTACTTGCGTGTTATATACAAAGTGTCACCATGCTCTGGTGCTGTCTTGAAACACTGAATATAATGCAAGAGTTCATCTTTCTCTCTATTAGAGCAGAATTAAGCAATTTGGCTCATCAAGTCTGCTCCACCATTCGATCATGGCTGATGTGTTTCTAAAACCCATTCTCCTGCCTCCTCCCCCATAACCCTTGATCCCATTACTAATCAAGAACCTATCTATCTCTATGAATATGCTCAATAGTGTGGCCTCCACAGACTTCTGCAGCAATGAGTTCCACAAATTCAGCACCCTCTGGCTGAAGAAATTCCTCCCCATCTCACTCTGTGTGGTCTCACCTGCACCAGTAAGACTACCCTATTCTTGTACTCCAACCACCTTGAAATAAAGGCCAACATTCCTTTAGCCTTCCTGATCACCTGATGCACCTTTGTGCTAGATTTCTGTGTTTTGTGCACAAGTATCCCTTCCCATTTTTACTAAACTTGTTAAGGTTTAAGTTTATTAGGATTTTGCTGATAGATTTACTGTGAGCATACAAGTTGACCACCTTGGAGATTTCTTCTCCTCTGGGTGGCACAACAAGAGAAGCATTTTAAAATGATATTACTTAATAACATAACAATAAACTTGTCCTGCTGCCTCATGAGCTAACAAATGGTCAGTGCAGCACACAGTATTACCTACATTGGATATAAGGCAAAGATAAAGGCTATTAGACCCATCCAATTCAGTCTTATGTTTAAGCTCTACTAACCTACTTCTGTCATTTTCTGTCTGTACCAACAATTATAACTCTCTTGTTTTTCATCATGTGATTTTCTAGTCTTCCTTAAGTGCCTCTATCATTCCCTTCAACTATGCCCTATGGTAGGAAGTTTCTCTGGAATTCCCTTTCAGATTTTGTTCTGGTGACTCTTTATATTAATGATCTCTAGTCATGGGGTCTTTCCCTCAAGAGAAAACACTCTCTATATTCACTCTTCTCAAAACATTTCTTAATTTTAAAAACCACAATTAGTAAAGCTTTAATGCACATGTTTTAATATTAAAAACAAATATTGTGACTTCCACAAAATTGAATTACGGCAGTTGTAATATTAAATTCATGTGGAAAACCACTCAATGTGCACAAAAGTTTGTTGTCATTTTGACAATTATACCACGTTTCACCTGTTTATTTTGGTGAGATAGGGAGGATTCCTTCTTATTTGATACTGTAAAAGTACTCCTGCTAGAAACTCCAGCCATATATCTGCACGTGCTTTAGAACTCAGATAAACCTGTGTGACTAGAATTAATTGTCATTTTGAATACTGATGTGAAAAATTAATTTCAAAAATTCTGTCATTGCCTCACTTTGAATCTCATTGAAAGCAAACTATAAGTATCGGAGAAATTGTTCTGATTACTCAGGATTTTGGATCTTCAAAAATATTTTGTTATAACAGCTAGATTGTTCAGGATTTTACCAACTGAATGATTTGGTACCTAATCCTCCTAACAGATTCCAGCCTTCTGCTTGCTGTTGCTTGGTATAGCATGAACAGTATCCTTCCTTCAAAGATTTTTCTTTTTGCAATCTGCCTTTACCTAACTGGTATTCAATGGCTTATCTTGCACTGACATGGGTCAATAATTATGTTGATTCTTATCCTTTTCTATCAATATTCTCCTTCAATTTTCCCTTCTGTTGATGTTCATTCCTTTGGCTTTTATATCAATGATATACTGCTATTCTTTATTTTCTTGACTCCAAAATAGCCCATGTTTTGTTTACACCCACACTTCTGTAATATCTGAATTCTCAATGATTTAAATATACATCTAATCATAACATTTATTTGAAATAACAAGGTGCAGGGCTGGATGAACACAGCAGGCCAAGCAGCATCATAGGAGCAGAGAGGCTGCTTGGCCTGCTGTGTTCATCC
>NC_063335.1:32181036-32215343 GCF_021869965.1 Rhincodon typus
CGTCAGCCTCTCTGCTCCTATGATGCTGCTTGGCCTGCTGTGTTCATCCAGCCCTGCACCTTGTTGTCTCGGATTCTCCAGCATCTGCAGTTCCTACTATCTCTGATTCGATTTATTTGAAATGTTTGCTTAGATAAAACCAGCCAAGCCTTTAAGCCTGTTTTCTGACATCTGTATGGCCCTTCTGTTCTTTGTGTTTCTGTTGTTTCAATAAATCTCTTCTGCCTCTTGCTGCGCATCAGTCATTTGCTCATCTGCATTCAACAGAATTGATCTCTGTAAGAATTGTAAACAGTGTAAATTTAACAATTTTTTTCTGATAGTTAGAAATCAGAGAAAGAATTCGAGTGCTATTCACCTTAAATTGACTATCAGAATTGTAACTCACCTTTATTAAGATTATTCAGCCTGGAATTAATGTCTAGCAATGGATTATCAAAAATTAGAGAAAAAGGAAATACTTTATGTAACATTTTGTCCCATTACTAACTATTAAGTACAGGACTGTTTAAATTGAAGTTGTTTCTGTGAAAAAGTATGCTCTTTTAGAGGCTGACAAAGAAGCAGCAGAATCAATGCGAGCAGATGTGACTCCGGAGCCCCTCAAACACACACCAGGTTGGTATTTTTGCTGTTTGGAGCATTGTTATTCCAAAAATTAAACAAGATTGATACACAAAGTGTAAAATCACTAAGATAGGAAACTTGATAGACCTTTAGTAGAAACAACAAATGATTATAGCGATACCAAAAATGTATGGTCATATATTTGAAAGATCATTGGTTATAAAATTCCATGTTTCTATTTGCCATCCCCCTCATTGTAGGAAGTTAAATAGATGTATAAAGGATCATCTATTTTCTTTTAAAATCTCCCTTTTTATTGTGTGTAAATCTGATTATTGCATAGTTAAAAATGCATCCATTTTCAGAAAAGTGATTTCTGGGTATCATATCAGTGAAGAATTCACAACAGTTGGTTCTTCTTCTTGCAAAGGACCCTACGAAAGGCCAACCCAATTCAATTGAATATGAAAAGATACTTGTATTTGCTTTTTAGTTTTGTAGTAGACTAGTGTTGAACACGAGAATGAGGAACACCAAGTAATGGGAGATTTTAATGTTCAAATACAAAGCAACTTGCATCAATAGAGCACATTTAATATTTTAAAATATTTTTTAAGATCCTAAGGTGCTTCTCTGGAGCATCGTCGAGTAAAAATTGTTAACTTTTGCATGAGATTTGAGGTGAAGTAACCAGAAACAGGTATGTTGTGTGGAGCGAAGAGGCAGAGAAATTTTGGGAGGGGTTTCCAGAGCTTTAGGGCCTTGTCAATAAAAAAGCAAAGCTGCCAGTGGTGTAGTGATAAAATTCAGGAAAATGTAAGAGGCCAGAATTGAAGAAATGCAAAGATCTGGATGAGTGGCAGAAATACTGCGTTTAAGGTCATGAAGGGTTCAAACATTTCCTCATTGAGACATGCTACATGAGAGACCATGTCGTTCGGTAAATACGTGATCATTTAACAGGGTTTGGTGAGAGTTGGTAATAAGCCCATAGGTTTAACTCCATATTTTTCAGATATGCTTTCAAATAAGGTGTTAAAGTTTCACAAGAATGCAATCTGGGTCCCCAAAATTAGCTGAATGCAAGTTTTGAATGTCACCGTTCATACAAGTTTTAGAAATACGTGCATTCTTTTTTTCATAATTAAACAGAAGAGCCAGCTGAAAGAGAAGAGCCACCAATGGAGGAAGGACCAAATGAATTTGCGCAGGTTGAAGATTTTGAAGATCCTGAAGCAGGTGAGCTTGTGTAAAAAATCCTGATTACATAAAATATCGTTGGGCAACATTTCATCCATGCCCCCACATGAGCAAGACTTTAAGAAGCCAAACATCATTTTCCCAAGAATTAAGGTCCAGTGTATTTTAGCAGGTTTGTACAGTGTATATGTGAATATTGCAGTCCAGAAAGATCCCAAGTTAATTTGTCTGTTCCTACTTGAATTAAATGTCAGCAGAGGAAACATCACTCCTGAAGTTGCACAAGAAAATGTTTATTTGGCTCCCCTTTTAGTATCCAGATAATTTAAATCGATATTTTGCAACAGTCTTCATAGTGGAAAATTCTATAAACATCCCAAAGATATAAACAAGGTGTTAATGGAAGGAAAGGTCATGTAATCATTTCTATCATGAGACAAAATATTTGACAAACTAATGGGACTGAAAGCAGACAAGTTGCTAGATCTGCTATTCTTTTTCCAACAATATTCAAGGAAGTGGCTACAAAGATAGTGGAGGCATTGGTTGAAATATTCTAGAACTTCCTGCATTTCTGGACAGATCCAGAGGATCAGAAAACTACAAATAGTATGTTGCTGCCTTCAAAGGGAGGGAGACAAAGCAGGAAACAATGGGCCAATTAGCCTAATATTTGCCATTGGCAAAATGCTAGTCTATTTAGAAAAACTTAATGCAGTCAAACAGAGTCAATCAATATGCTTTTGTGAAAGGGAAATAATTTTTGACACATTTGCTTGAGTTCTTTAGGGATATGGCAAGCAGTCTGGTTAAAGGGAACTGATAGCTGTAGTGTGTTTGAATTTCCAGAAGGCATTCAATAACGAAAGACACAAGATTATTAAACAAGGTCGGAGCTCATGGTTTTGGGGCTAATATGAATTGAATTGAATTAGGTTGATTGTCATGTACTCACATGAGCACAGTGAAAAATTTACAAGTCGCTATTTACAGCGCCATCTTGGGTATAAAGGTACCTAGGTACAGAATCTTCAGTACAAAGTAGAAAAATAAGGAGAACAGTTTAAAAAGTTGAAGATTACAGTCTTACTAAAAAGTTGAAAAACAAAAATACAGTTAACAGTTCAGTGCCACAGTCCATATGTGCTGGCCATGCTGGACTTGCACACGTCACAAGGGCTCGACCTCCCCTGCTTAGGGTTCGCTGTCATCCCCACCATCGCCTTGGCCTGCTTGCTCTCGCCGCCTTGCAGCCGGTTCCTGCTCCTGCCACTGCCTTCGGCTTCCAGCTTCCGCACTGCTGCTGAAGTCCCACTGTGGTACTGCTCTGGGTCCCTAGCTGCTTCCACACTCTGGACCTTGAAGAAGCAGCGATGCCGCGAACAACTAGAGTTCTGCCTAGGCATACCAGCTGCCACATGGCTGACTGCCACAGCCCCCAGCCACTGTTGTCGCTGCCGTTTCCTCCAGAAAGCAAGTAGAGCAAGAAAAAGACTAAAAAAAGGAAGAAGTAAGAAAAGAAAAGCACTGAGTGGACGAGCTAATTGCTAATTGGCCCATTGTTTCCTGCTTTGTCTCTCTTCCTTTGAAGGCAGCAACATACTATTTGTAGTTTTCTGATCCTCTGGATCTGTCCAGAAATGCAGGAAGTTCTGGAATATTTCAACGAGCCTTTTGCCAACACCTTTAGTATGGATTGAGGATTATTTAACACAGAAGACACTTGGGATTAATGGATCTTTTTCAGATTGGGAAGACTTAATAGTGCCACAAGGATCAGTCCAAGGACCTCAATGGTTTTACTATCTACATTAATGACCTGAAGGTAGGGACAGTGTAGTGTATCCAGATTTGCTGCTGGTACAAAAATAGGAGGGATGGTATGTTGTGATGAGGATATAAGGAATCAGCAAGGGGATATAGATAAATGGATTGTGGGTGAAAACTTGGCAGGTGGAGTTTAATGTAGGAAAGGGCGAGATTGTGCAAATGGCAGGAAGAATCAAAAGGCAGCCAGTTTAAATGGTGAGAGACTCCTCAACAGTACAGCATAGAGGGATTTGGGTGTTCTAGTGTATGGAACACGTTTGCATGCAGATGCAGCAAGTGTGTATTCTTGGAATGTGGGCATTGTTCATGTGCAGACCCTCAATGAAGTTGCAGGGTTTTGACCTAGCAACAGTGAGATATACCCACTTGGAGGGAAACGTGTTGGTGATAATGTTCCCTTAAGAAGGCAAATGGAATTTTGGCCTTTATTGCTAGGTGGCTAGAGTTAGAAATAGGGGCATCTTGTTGCAACTATACTGTGTGTTCTTTTCAAGTACCATATACAGTTTTTGTGTCTGTATTTGAGAGGATACACTGGCATTAGATACAATTCAAAATAGGTTCATTAGGCTCATTCCTAGGATGAAGGGAATGACTTTATCAAGAACAGCTAAACAGGTTAGTCTTAATTCATTGGACTTTAGAAAAATGTTTGGTGATCTTCTTGAAACATTCAAGGTTCTTTTGGGACTTGACAGGGTAAATGTTGAGAAAGTATTTCCGCTAATGGGGAAGTCTCAAACTAAAGGAAATTGTTAGAGAGTAAGGAGACACTTATTTAACAGAGATGTGAAGGAATCTATTCTCTCACAGGTAATGAATGTCTTGAATTTTCTACCCCAGAGAATTGTGGAGGCTACATCACTGAAAATATTTAAAAAGGAGAAAGATCTTTCAAGTATCAGGAGTTGAGGGCCATGATAAACTGACATGACAGAGTGGAGGCCAGGGCAAATTAGTCGTGATATGATAGAATAGTGGGGTAGACTTGAGAGACTGAGTGGCCTGTGCGTGCTTGTCTTCTCAGGAAGGATGGGCTGCCTTTTAAAGAAGAGTTTTGGTGCAGTCAGGGTATATTCTTAAGAAGGGGAAATGTAGAACAGACAATTTCAGAGTTTCCTGGATGTTAAAAAAGATAGATGAAAAGTGTTAAAGAGAGATGTCAGGTGGGTAATACAGCAGAGAACAAGGCTGAATGTAGATGTTTCAAACGGGAAATGAGAAACATGGAGATTCTGGAAACGGACTGCATGCTAACAAAAGGGATTCAACAGACCTCTGTATGCATATAAATAAATGTAGGTGGGAAGAGGAGGAGTGGGCTGATCATGATCAAAGAGGGGGTTTGTGAATGGAAGTAGAGGACATTGCTTCACATTTATGATGCCTTAGTATTCATTTGTGTGAAGATATTTGTGATAGTACAGAAAAGATCCACAAGAATGGCTCCATTGATCAACTTGCATAGATTGAAAAGGTTGGGACTATTTCCTTAGAGAAGGGATTTGGTAGAGATTTGATAGTCAAAATCATCAGGGTCTGAAAAAAGTAGAGGAGAAATTGTTCTCATTGGTAGATGAGTCAAGAGCAAGAGTGCACAGATTGAGGGTCATTGGCTAAGGTAAACATGAGCACATGAGGGAAAAACATTTGCACGCAGAAGGTGATTGAGATCTAGAGGGTACAGCTTATGGTGGAGGCACATTCAATCAAGGCAGTCAAGCGGACATTAGTCTATTATCTGAAAAGGAAGAATCTGCAGAACTATGGGGAAAAGGCAAGGTAGGGCACTGGATGCATTTCTCCTTTGGAGAAATGATGGGCTGAAGAGCCTCTTTGTGTGCTTTAACAAGTTTGTGATATGAGAGACTGATGAGAAAATTGGGATGGAAATATAGGCAAGGAGGATTTGTATTTATAAAAAGACACTTCATATCCTCAGGAAGACCAGAAACCCCTCCTAGGCAAAGGAGTGCTACCTTGTTGTAGTCATTATAGTCATTCAGGCAAAAGTGATAATTAAGTTCTGTGCAGTTGGATCCCACTCAGTCCTTGGATAATTGGCCAGGTGGTCACTTCTATTGGGAATGATTGAGACACTGGTAAAACTCACTTGCTCCTCTTCGAGTACCACGGGATTTTTATGACAGCTCTGATAAAGCAAGGCCTTGCTGTTCTCTCGTAAATGTAAAGGATTGGCAACACTATTTAAAATAAATTATGGGGAGTCTCTGTTGTCCTAACCAATATTTATCCCTCAATTAATACCAAAATAACATGGTTATGAGCATATGACCATTTGTGGGAGCTTGCTGTGCTTAGATTGGCTGCGTTGTTTCTTATCTTACACCAGTTCAGGACTTGGTAAAGTTTTGAGTTAATGAAAGACTTCTGATGTCCTAAAATTGTAAAAGCCATCCTGTAAATTCCAGTCTTTTTACAGTGCAGTGCTTCCCCTAAGTGTAGACGGGATTGTGTTTATCACTGACTGCAGTTTAACATGATGAAGGAAGACTACTCTGAAAGTGTTGAAGTAAGACAAGATTGTTGGTAGAGTATGATGATGTGCAAGATGATCCTAAAGAAGATATGATGCACATTAGGAGAGGGAAATTATTATAGGAAGGCATAATCATTTATGATGGTGCAAGGAGCAATGGAGTCATCCACTGAAGAATAAAAATTGAAAACAATTGGGAGGAGAGGGTAGAGACAGAAATTGATGATGAGAGAAATCAAACTTGAAGAATTGGCAAGGTGTTCCCAAGAAGGACTGACACGGAATAAACTAATTTTAGTTTTTGATCTGTAGATCATCCTGCCTGTTCTTTTTCTGTAGTCCATTTAAGGCTGCATCCCCTCTGAGTTGTACATGTGACTAATAAATCATACAAGAGTAAATACAGATGCTTGTATAGTGGTTTGTTGCATGCTTGTTTCTAGATGTTGAAGGTGAAATTTGTGTCCAGCTAAATCTGTGCTTGAAGTTCAATCTTAATAATCTAATAATAGAATGCAAGGTTCTACTTTCCATTTGCAGATGAAATTAGAGAGGAAACAGTTGAGTCTGAACCTGAAGAAGCAGACACTCCAGGTTTGTACATCACTTTTAAGCACACACTTAAAATCTAAATATTCCATTATTAAATAGAATTCTTTTTGAGTTTAAAATGGTAGAAGAGGAGATCATATATTTATGTGCAAAAATCTTTAGTGATTATAAATGCTTTGCATGATTTGGTTTCAATTGGAGGTTGCATCCTGGGTTTTAATAAATTGGTGAATCTCTCTTGTAGGGGAGTCAGAGGATATGGAAGATGAAACAGTGTCTGAAGGACCGGAGATTCTAGGTACTTCATATAGTTTTATTCATGTTGATTTATTTAGTATAGAGACAGTTTCTGTTGATATGAGAGCATTTTATGGTGCTGGATAAAGAAATACTTTAATTGTGTCTTTGAGGAGCTTAATTTCCTTCATGCCAAAAATGTATCTTTTTGACTGTCACAATATGTAATTTGCTGAACAGGTAGTGTGTTTCTCTGTAAATCGAAGTAAAGTTAACAATTCAGTTTGTTTGCGCAACAAGGGAGGGGTGCAAGATATAAAAACTTAAAGGAAATAAATTTATTTGAGAGAAACTTGTACGTATAATTTATCTGTCTAGTCAGATACTAATTTAGAATGGGAATATCCATAATGCAGCACCTAGTATGAGCCACAAGAGACCAACCCATGAAGTGCACATAGCTTTGAGATGTGAAGTTTGGAAAGAGCTGTCCTTACTATTGTCTCATTCTTTGTATTTCATTGCTCGCTCTTGTCTGTGCGAATATATGTTCTTAGATATTTGTAAGTTATTCCACAAGAAATGGAGCTCAATGGTGCTTTAATCAATAATTATGCATATGTAATAACTAATACTTATCAAGTCCCATTCTAGTAACTTAATTGGATGAGTTAATCACTTATTTTGTACTAGCAAAAATTACAGAAACTGGAAATCTAGAATAGGAAAAAAAAACCTGAAAATAATGAATAAGTGTGGCAGCATCTGTGAAGAGAGAAATAGTAACTTTTTGGTCTTTGATCTATCAGAACTGGACCAGGACCAATGCATGGTAATAAACTTGAATTGTTAACTCTGTTTCTCTCTGCACTGATACTCAGCATATCTGGCAGTATGTTCAGCATTTATAATGGCCACTCCCCAAGATACACAAACTGGGCCACCCCACTCAGACCCATTGTCTCACACCAACGTATAGACTTGCCAAAGAACCACAACAGAAATTGAAATACTTAGTTGACAACAATACTCTCTCCATCCACTCCTCAACATCATCAAGGACACCAATGTTTATGGATGTAAATAGTGCTGTTACATCAAAGAATATCATCATCTTGTCCTCTTCTATCCTGCTGTCCTGGAGTTGTCTGTAGAAGCGGGCTGTGTTAGATCCCTCTGGCTTAATCAAAGACCCAGGACAGAAGAGGACTAGATGATGAAATCCTTCGATGTAACAGCACTTTTTACATCGATAAACATCAACCTAGCCAACGAGACAATTGCCACACCAAGTGGGCAGGCACCCCAGGACACTAAAAACATCAATAAAGACAGCACACCACCATGAAACTACTAGATCTGTGCCTCACAACCCCTTCACCTTCAATGATGGCATATACAAACAAATCAGCGGAACACCAATGGGATCCCCAATATCAGGACTGATTGCAGAAGCAGTAATGCAAAGGATAGAATGGACACCGTTCCCCACCATACAACCCAAACTTTGGGCCTGTTATGTAGATGACACCCTTGTGATTATCAAACGCACAAAACTAGAAGAAACCCACTGACACGTGTACAATAGCCTCACTGGAATAAAATTCACAAAAGAAGAGAACAACAACAGACTACCCTTCCTGGACATAATGGTAGAATGCAAAAACAAGGAACTCCAGACTAGCGTATATAGAAAGACCAGATATACAGACCAGATACTCAATTACACTAGCAACCACCCCAACACCCACAAATGGAGCTGCATCAGGACACTATTTAAATGAGCCACAACACATTGCAGCAACCTGGAACTACACAAAGCAGAACCGTAGCACCTATATGGAGTCTTCAAAAGGAATGGATACCTGAAAAGCACAATCCACCCTTACCTCAGAGACAGACCACAACAGGAAGACACAACACGACCAGATTCAGTGATCACCCTACCACATTTCAGAGATGACCACAAGACTATTCTGACACCTAGGTATCAGAGTAGCCCACAAACCAACAACCACCCTGCAACAGCTACTGACGGACGTAAAGGATCCCATACCCAAAACCTGCAAAAATGGTGTAATATACAAAATACCATGCAAGGACTGTGAGAAACACTATATAGGCCAAACCGGAAGAAAACTGACAATATGGATACGTGAACACCAACTAGCCACCAAGAGACAGGACCAATTCTCACTTGTCTCACTATATATGGACAAAGAGGGACATGAATTTGACTGGGACAACACAACCATTATCGCACAAGCCAAACAGAGAGACACCAGGGAATTCCTGGAGGCCTGGTAGTCTAACCGGAACTCCATCAACAAACACATTGAATTAGTCCCTGTGTACACTGAGAAACCGAACACCCCAACAAACTGAGGTATATAAATACCAAGCGGTACAGAACACTAATGCTTCACCGGAGGTGCACTGACGATGTTACCTAACAGGGTGACGAAATGTCTGCAACCAAACCTACGGCTCGGCGAACATGTCTACAACCTCATCCACAACCACAACCTAAGCTACAAATCTTCTCAGTCTTTAAAACTGACTTACCATGGAACATTTCATCGGAAGTAAAACTGATTTTTTCAGCCTCCAAAGCGAGTTTCTGTCATAAGAACTAGGAGCAGGAGTTGGCAATTTACACCCTCAAGCCTGCTCCGCTATTTAGTGCGATCATGGTTGATCTCATTCTGTTTCAACTCCACTTTCCTGTCTGCTTCCCATAACCCTTCAACCTGTTTGTAATTAAAAATCTTTGTTTCCTTCTTAAATTTATTCAGCGTCCTGGCATCCACCACACTCTGGGGTAGTGAATTTCACAGATTCATGACCCTTTGAGAGAAATTATTCTTCCTCAACTCTGTTTTAAATCTGTTACGTCTAATCCTATAACTATGACCTTTCATTCTCGATTTCCCCACAGGAGGAAGCATCCTTCCTACATTTATTTTCTCAGTCCCCTTCAGCATCATGTATACCTCAATTAGATCTATAGTCTTCCTCCTAAATTTCAGAGAGTATTGGCCTGATCAGGAAAGCTTTTCATCTCTGGAAATAACCTAGTGAACCATCTTTGTAACTGCATTGGAGGCAGTTCATCCTTCCTTCCTCAAATAAGAGCACCAAAATTATATGCACTACTCCAGATGTGGTCTCACCAATGCTTTGTACTGTTACAGCAATACTCCCCTACCTTTTAATGCTCTGTTCCTTTAACAATAATGCCAAAGTTCTATTTGCCCTTCTTATTACCTGCTGTATATCTTGAAAGAAAAAGTTAGCAATGAACATAATACATTTTTACACTTCTGTTGTTCACTGTATCCATAAACATAAGGTCAGTCTCCATATGTACAATGTAACATTTAAGTCAACCTTATCACAGCACATCACTCCTTCAAGAAACTTGTTAAACATGAATTCCCTTTCACAAAAACAACGCTTTCTGATTAATTTGAATTTTTCAAAGTGCCCAGTTATAACTTCCTCCATTCTAACATCTAACATCTAACATCTTCCCTGTGACAAACACCAAGCTAACTGGCCTAGATTTCCTGTGTTTCTCCCCTCTTCTTGAATAGTCAATTTATATTGCTACTTTCAAGTCTGATGGAACCTTTCCAGAATAAAAACAAATCTAAACTTCTAATGAGCCCTCCTTCATATCTGTTCCTATTGCATAGCAACCATCATTTTGTTGGGTCTCTGGCACATTTTTGACGCTTTGCTGCATTACGGATCGTGTATAAAGTTTTGTTGATGGAAGGTGATAACCAATATGATTGGCTACTATACTCAAGCCTTTTATGATCATCTTTTACTTTTAGAGGATTCTGGACCTGAAGTTTCATTTGTACAAGAAGACAAAATTGCAGGTAATTATTACAGTTTTACCATCTATATAATCATCAAACATGTGGTGAAAAGTCTTTAATGTTACAGAAACACTTTATTTCCCTTCAGAAACATCAGAAGTGACTGAGGAAGAAGTTGATGATATTGTTTTAGGTTGGTGCCTTTACATACTAACTTTAACCATGATGCATGATGGCCCACCTATTAACATGAAGCTATTTATATCCTAGATGATGCTGAACTCAAGCCTGAAGAAGTAGTTTCTGAGCGAGATGTTCCAGGTGTGTATTGTAGTCCAACTGGTACTGTACTTAGATATCACATGCAAAGAGACTGAACCTTTTTCTCTCGTGCTCATTTTTGGGTTTGGGCCATGGACTTCCAATGGATTCGCCCATGATTATGGGACAAAGTGGTGGATAATTTACCAGGAAACTGTTGCAGTCTTACTGTTTGCCATCAAATATATTGGAAGAATTTACAGGCTGAAAATTGATTTGCTTGGCTGTTGTAAATGTACCTTCCATAGCCACCAAGTCCTGGGGCGGTAATCAACCTAAATGTTCTAGACCAGACATAGGGACAAAGCTGCTGCACTGCAATCCTCTTCTGGGTACTGCTAAAATAAACCAAAGAACTGCAGGTGCTGGAAATTTGAGACAAAAACAGAAATTGTTGGAGAAACTCGGCAGGTCTGGCAGCATCTGCTGTCTGCTTTCTTCCCACAGATGCTGCCAGACCTGCTGAGTTTTTCTGGCAATTTCTGTTTTAGCTCCCCTAGGTACTACATGAAGCATGCTATATATTAAGAAGCAGGGAAGCAGCAGTTTACTTGTACTACTTACAGTCTAGTCCAGTGTATTTGTTCTGCCCTGGGCCTGCTGCAGTGTTCCGGTCAAGCCAACTCAAGCAGGAGGAATTTATCTCATGTTCCATTCAGGCACTGTGCAGTCTTCAAGAGTTCAACATTTAGTTCATCAACTTCAGGCCGTGAACTCTGTCCTTCATTTTGATTACCTAATATGGGCTTGCTCTTTTTCTCCCTTCACCCACCATCACATCTAGTGTCTGTATTTTGTTTTTCGTGGTTTTTTCTTTGTTAGAAATCACCTGCTTGTGTTCTATGCCCTATCTTTACATTTAAACCTGTTTTCTCTAGAATTTCAAAGGATTAAGGGGTGATCTGATTGAAGCCTTCAAGATATTAGGAAAGGACAGGGTGGATAAAGATAAACTATTTCTACTGGTTGTGGAATCTAGAACCAAGGGACATAGTCTGAAAATTGGAGATGAAAGATGTTAGGAAGCACTTCTACACACAAAGGGTGGGCAATGTTTGGAATACTCATCTACAAATGGTAGTGAATGCTGGATCAGTTATTAATTTTAAATCAGAGATAGAAATCATTTTGTGAAGCAAAGGTATTAAGGGATTTGGGCCAAAGGCAGGTGTATGCATTTAGGCATTAGATTAGCCATGATCTTATTGAATGGTAAAAACAGGCTCAAGGGACTGAATGATCTACTCCTGTTCTATGTTCCAATGTAAACATCATTAATTTCCCTTTGTCTTTTGTTCTGTTGAACTTTTGATCTCCAGTCTCCCTTAATTCTCTGCTCTGCCTTTTGTCCCACACCTCTCCTGTCTATTCAAAAGTATACATGTGGTATATGTTTCCAAAGCACAATGCCATTAAAAGTGGCTGGAAGGAGCAGTTTGTACATGCATGAAGTTGTCAGAATGCTCTTCCACATGCGCAAGAGTGCTAGTACTCCAGCTGGGATCTGATTGGTAAATAGCAAAGGTTCTGATGGCTTCCCTTGTACCCTACCTAGCTTGAAGTCAGTGGACTGAAAATTGCTGTTCAAGAAAGTGCTAACTGACTAGATGTGTGTGACTGCACTGACCATGAGCCAGTTTAATTTGCACAATATCCCTACCTGATCCCCACCCACATTGCATTCTAACAAAGCACTTAAACCTGTGCATGCAGTGCTCTAACTATTGGAAATGTTGGCCTTAATCCAGCAAAAAAGACCTATCACTTTTCCACCTCTCTCAATTTCCAGTGAAGAGTCATCGGACTTGAAAGCATTAGCTCAGTTTCTTTCTGCACAAATGCTGTCAGACTTGCTGAATTCTCCAACACTTTGTATATACAGTGGTGTATATCAGTTCAGCTGAGGCTTTTTAGTAAGCAGTCATGATATAACTCATTTCGTGAAAATTGGCATTCTGACTAAAAGCTTCATGATTTGTTCCTTCTAATTTGAAGAAAGTTGTTTTCTAGTCTGTTTTCATGATGGACTTACCTGAGTGGTGAAGAAATTATTGTGAACTCCAGGAATTTTGACATGAAATCCTTTCATTATTATATAGGTTAAAAACATAACTACCTAAACTGAATTAGCATGATATATTTACTTGGGCAATGCTTCTTTGACTTTCATTATAGTACATTTGTTACTTTTTCAGGATTGTATGAATCTGAAGTTGAAGACTTCTCTGACCAGGTGGACCAGGAAGGTGGTACATGCTTTACTTATGTACTTGTTGCAGACTGTTTATGTTCAGTAGTTGATAGCTTTTATTCGCTTCTGATAAAAGTGAACCTGGGCTGTTGACATGGGTATTCCGGGTGAAAGTTTTATTTTGCTAATGGGTATGTTGAAAATTTTATGTTGCCATTCTCTCTGTCTTTTCCGTCAAAATATTTAAATGGACGAATAGATTCAGTATCCATTGGGAAGTTGTATACTTAACATTTCAAAATGCGGTTTGTGTTTGAACTTTTTAAAATTGTTAAACTTTACTTTGTACGTGAATGATTTATTTATTTTGGTTTGTTATTGAAGCAAGGTAAGACTAGGGCAGCAGTCTGATTTGATTGTGGGTGTGGCAGTAGTTCAGGAATTTGAACCAGAGTCGTGAGTCCTTGACACCAGGGTTACTTTCAGTTGTTTCAGTGGCGGGAGTCTGGGAGAAAACGCGAGGGCAGCCTGGGAAGATAAGCTTCCACCCAATAAATTTGAGAGTTAACTAATACCCGAGACACTACACGCGTAGTGTCTCCCACCCTTCCACCTCCTCTAACCTAATAATAATGACTAAGTGTGGTGAGCAGGTAAGCTATTTGCATTTTTTTCCTCATCTCTTTGTTATCTTTTGGGCTGGTCACCTAGACACCAAATCCTCTGGGGGTAGGTCGGAAGGCAAAGCCGGAGTCTGTTTGAGTATATAACGGAGTAAACTTACTGGTGCAGCGAACAGTGCGAAACTAAAAAACAAAACTAATTAATTTTAAATAATTAACTAAGTAGAGATGGCAGGCCAGGTGATGTGTTGTAGCTGTATAAAAACTTTATGGTGGGTCAATTGAAGAACAGTGGAGGACTTTCAAAACAACTTTTCACACTGCTCAGCAGAAGTATATTCCAGTGATAAGGAAGAACTGTAGGAAAAGAGAGAGCCAGCCATGGATGTCTAAGGAAATAAAGGAAAGTATCAGATTGAAAAAAAACACATACAAAAAAGCAAAGAGTAGTGGGAAACTAGTAGACTGGGAAATCTTTAAAGGCCAACAGAAAGCCACAGAAAAAGTTATAAAGAAAAGTAAGATAGATTATGAGAGTAAACTAGCTCAGAATATAAAAACAGGCAGCAAAAGTTTCTATAAATATGTAAATCATAAAAGAGTGGCGAAGGTAAACATTGGTCCTTTAGAGGATGAGAAGGCCAATTTAATAACTGGGAATGAGGAAATAGCCGAGACATTAAACAATTATTTCGTGTCGGTCTTCACAGTGGAAGACACAAATAACATGCCGAAAACTAATGGCAAGAAGGTTATAGCAGGTGAGGACCTAGAAACTATCATTATCACTAAGGAGGCAGTGCTGGGCAAGCTAATGGCGCTAAAGGTAGACAAGTCTCCTGGCCCTGATGAAATGCATCCCAGGGTACTAAAAGAGGTGATGGGGGAAATAGCAAATGCACTAGTAATTATTTACCAAAATTCACTGGACTCTGGGGTGGTTCCCGCAGATTGGAAAACAGCCAATGTGATGCCATTGTTTAAAAAAGGAAGTAGACAAAAGGCAGGTAACTATAGGCCAGTTAGCTTAACTTCGGTAATGGGGAAAATGCTTGAATCTATCATTAAGGAAGAAATAGCAAGACATCTGGATATAAATTGTCCCATTGGGAACACCCAGCATGGGTTCATGACAGGTTGGTCATGTTTAACTAATTTGGTGGAATTCTTTGATGACATTACTTGCATGGTGGACCATGGGGAACCTGTGGATGTGGTGTATCTGGATTTCCAGAAGGCATTTGACAAGGTGCCACACCAAAGGCTGCTACATAAGATAAAGTTGCACAGTGTTACAGGTAACGTATTGGCATGGATAGAGGATTGGTTGACCAGTAGAAAGCAAAGAGTAGGGGTAAATGGGTGTTTTTCTGGTTGGCGGTCAGTGGCTAGTGGTGTGTCTCAGGGATCAGTGTTGGGACCTCAATTGTTTACAATTTACATAGATGATTTGGAGTTGGGATCTAATTGTGGTGTGTCAAAATTTGCAGATGACACTAAGGTGAGTGGTAGAGCAAAGTGTGCAGAAGACACTGAAAGTCTGCAGAGGGATATAGATAGTCTAAGTGAGTGGGCAAAGGTCTGGCAGATGGAGTACAATGTTGATAAGTGTGAGGTCATCCATTTTGGTAGGAATAACAGCAAAATGGACTGTTTTAAATGGTAAGAAATTGCAGCACGCTGCTGTGCAGAGGGACTTGGGTGTCTTTGTGCATGAATCGCTGAAGGTGGGATTGCAGGTGCAGCAGGTAATTAAAAAGGCAAATGGAATTTTGTCTGCCATTGCTGGAGGGATGGAGTTTAAAAACAGGGAGGCTATGCTGCAGCTGTATAGGGTCCTGGTGAGGCCACACCTGGAGGACTGGTGTGCAGTTTTGGTCTCCTTACTTGAGAAGAGATATACTAGCACTGGAGGGGGTGCAGAGGAGATTCACTCAGTTGATTCCAGAGTTGAGAGGGTTGGATTATGAGGAGAGACTGCTTAGGCTGGGATTATACTCATTGGAATTCAGAAGAATGAGGGGAGATCTTATAGAAACATATAAGATTATGAAGGGAACAGATAAAGTGGAGGCAGGGAGGTTGTTTCCACTAGCAGGTGAAACTAGGACTAGAGGGCATCGCCTCAAAATACAGGGAAGCAGATGTAGGACGGAGGTCAGGAGGAACTTCTTCACCCAAAGAGTTGTGAATCTGTGGAATTCCCTGCCCAGTGAAGTGGTTGAAGCTACCTCGTTGAATGTTTTTAAGGCAAGGCTGGATAAATTTTTGAACAGTAAAGGAATTAAGGCTTATGGTGAGTGGGCGGGTAAGTGGAGCTGAGACTCAAAAAGATCAGCCATGATCTTATTAAATGGCGGGGCAGGCTCCAGGGGCCAGATTGCCTACTCCTGCTCCTAGTTCTTATGTTCTTACTGCAGCTAAATTTGAAGAGGAATTGAGCTTTCTTGAGCTAGCATGCTCAGTGGTAGAGCACACCCTCTAAATAAAAGTTTGCAATGAGGTATTTTACTGCAGAGCCTTGGGCACAAAATTCTAACTGACTTTCCAGTACAGTAATGAGGTACTGCTACACTGACCGAGGTTTTACCTTTCAAATGAGACATTACACTAATGCCCATCTGTCCCTTTGAATGGATATAAAAGGCCACATGACCGCAGCATACTTGGACAGAGATCTAAAGATTCAGCACCTCTGAGTAAAGAAATTTCTCATATTTTCCTAAAGCATGCCTCCTTGTCCTGGCAATCCACCCACCCCATCATGGGAGACATCCAGTGGGTTCAATGAAATTCCATTCCATCCACCTCTCTAGAGCAAAAATAATGAATGAGTGTTTATCTGTTTGGCTAAGAGTTGCTTAACAGTTGCTTGCCCTCTTTACACAACTCCCAGATCCCCACTAGAGGACTCGGTATCATTTTGTCTGTCTAATTTATAGGCAATACAAAAATACAAATTCCAATACAAAACCACAGCCTGAATGCAAAGATAATAAAAGGCTGATGCTGCTATTTAGCCAATAGGAGCAAAATTTGGCTCCTATTCTAAATTAAATAAACCTATACATAAATTCTTGAGGACTAAGCTTTTGGTTGTCAGGTACGATTATGCTGTTTGTTAAATCCTGAATTTTACTTTCAGATGGAAATGATGAGCTGCCAGAGAGCGATAAGTTTACTGAAGGTATATCTTGACTTGTACAAGTTTGTACAGTCACTACTTTTGTTTTATTGTCCTTTTGCAGGTGATTAATATGTCGATGTTATGAACTTATTAAGCATTAATGATCTTTCACATTACTGATGGTAAACTGGAGTGCACACTGTTCCATGATTAGTGTTGTACAATGTAACACGTAAATTGTTATGTTAGATCATATAGTTAAAAAAAAACTAAGTATCTCCCCTTTACATTCATCCTTTGCTTCCTCCCCACTCACCCTTTTTACACTTTGCCTTCCATCTCACTCTTGTTCTATTCTCTTTATATGATTACTTGATTCATTCCCTATTCTACTCCAATGCCAATTACGATTTTTCTCATCATTTCTAAATGTCACTTTCTGTTACTTATTGTCCCCATCTCCGTTGCTTGTCTCCAGTGTCTGAGTAGCTTTCAAGTGTGTTCGTTTATGAATTTGCCCAATGAAGCATGAATTGGTTATGGCCTGGTTTTGGTTTCATAACCAATGACACACTAATATAGATCCCAGACCAGACTGAAGTTGGTCCTTGGCACCAGAACTGGTTGCTGAATCAAGAACTTACGACATTACAGAGAAGGAGTGACCATAGAGATTATGGAGCTCTTAGATGAAAGTGAATCAGGATTGCTGGAAAATGGAAATAGTTAAAATGGGGCATAAATGCTTAGCAGCATCTAACTTAGAACAACATTTTTTTCAACCTAAAGCCTGTCTGACCCTAGTAAGTTTAAATGATTTGGTTTTTTTTGCTGTCTGAATGTAACATGCTATAAATATAACTTTGTTTTGATGCTATCATGAACTGTGTAATTCAATCATTCTGAATCATTTTTAAGACCGCTTATTTTAGGCATTAGAAAATTGATCTTATTATCTATCTCTTCCTCCCATCCTTACCCGCTCTCTTTTTTTCTTTGCCCTGGCATGAATTCTCCCAAATTTCAATTATTGTTTTGTAAACATAATTTGATATATTGCTGAGAAAAGATGCATTTTTTTTTATTGTTAGAGTCTAGAGAGGTATACAGCATGGAAACTGATCCTTTGGTCAAACTCGTCCATGCCGACCAGATATCCTAAAAATCTAGTCTCTTTTGCCAGTATTTGGACCGTAGCGCACTCAACCCTTCCTGTTCATATACTCAGCCAGATGCCTTTTAAATGTTGTTGTAATTGTACCAGCCTCCTCCACTTCCTCTGGCAGCTCATTCCATACAGGCGCCACCCTCTGTGTGAAAAAGTTGCCCCTTAGGTCCCTTTTAAATCTTTCCCCTCTCACCTTAACCCTATGCCCTCTAGTTTGGATTCCCTCGCACAGGGAAAAAAGTCTTGTCTATTTACCCTATCCATGCCCCTCATGATTTTATAAACCTCTGTAAGGACACCCCGAAGTTTCTGACACTCCAGGGAAAATAGCCCCAGTCTATTCAGTCTCTCCCTATAGCTCAAACCCTCCAAGCCTGGCAACGTCCTTGTAAGTCTTTTCTGAACCCTTTCAAATTCCACAACATCCTTCCTATAGCAGGGAGACCAGAATTGCACGCAGTATTCCAATAGTGGCCTAACCAATGTCCTGTACAGCCACAACATGACCTGCCAACTCCTATACTCAATGCACTGACCAATTAAGCAAGCATACCAAACGCCGGCTTCCCCACCCTCTCTACCTGTGACTTCGCCTTCAAGGAACTATGAGCCTGCATTCTTTGTTCAGCTACACTCCTCAGGACCTTACCATTAAGTGTTTAAGCCCTGCCCTGATTTGCCTTTCCAAAATGCAGCACATTTATCTAAATTAAACTCCGTCCACCACTCTTCAGCCCATTGGCCCATTCAATCAAGATCCCATTGTACTCTGAGGTAACCTTCTTTGCTGTCCACTGGACCTCCAATTTTGGTGTCATTTGCAAACTTACTAACCATACCTCCTATGTTCACGTCCAAATCATTTATATAAATGACAAAAATGACTGATCCTTGTGGCACACTGCTGGTCACAGGCCTTCAGTCTGAAAACCGTCCCTCCACCACCACCCTCTGTCTTCTACCTTCGAGCCAGTTCTGTATCCAAATGGCTAGTTCTCCCTGTTTTGCACTCATCAGCACAGAATCACAAGGAACTTCACTGGGAGCATCGATTGAAACTACATTATAGGAGAGTCCTGATTCTTGGCAGCATTGCCATGGCAGCACATCAGGGAATGGCTGTTACCCCCAAGCTATTATTGAGTCGAAAAGGTGCAGTGCATGGACCTTTTCTTTCTGTTTGCAAACCAAAGGGCCATGAATGTGAATATATATATAGAGCTTCAAGCATGTGTCAATGAGCCACACTGTGAGCCCTACTGCACTGCCTAGGAGAAGGGCCGAGGCAGATTCATAGGAACTTTCAAAAGAGAGCTGGCTATATTGTGGAAAGTGATGAATTTAGAGGGCAACAGAGATGGGCTGGAGAATGGGACTAGCTGGATAGTTCGTTTGGGAGCTGGCACAAACACAATGGGTTGCATAGTATACTCCTGTATTGTGAAATTCTATGACTGATCTTCAGTTGATTATTAGTGTGATTCCTATTCCTGATGAACACAAGATGAAAAGATTTAACAGCATTTCTCTCTCTCAACAATGCTCAAATTTGCATTGTACTATCCATCATGAGTTTTTTTTCAACACAGATGGATAGTTTTTTTGGCTCAGAGAGACAGATTAGGAATTACTCTAGTCAGTCAAATTGGTTGGGTCAATAGACCAGACGCACACATTAGATTGTCAGAACTTTTAGTAGAAGTGGTGACAGGACCAAAATGGAGTGGGCGCAGTAATTGGATTTGCTGCAGTCAGTTGGGAGAAGTTGTGGCATTTGCCTAAAAAGCTCCAAGTCCACTATGATTAAATTGCAACCAAGCAGTATTATTTTTCAACAAGGAGGAAGTTTGAAGATCAAATTTTATTGATGCTTGCTGCCACTTGCTTATTCAATTTTGATGTCTTCATGCAAAAAGTACACGTTTTGTTTATTTTGTTCTTGGCTTTCTTGTTGCTTATTACTGACTGAGCCGAGCTAATTCTGATTTGTTCATTTAATCAATCAGTTTATTTTCATTGGAGATTCAAAAAGATGTCTTCATTTTCGTCAGTTGTTAATTTTTATATTACTGACGTCTAATGTCCCAAGATGCAATACTTTAGAAGATATTCATAGCTGGAGTTCTAACTGTATAAATAGACAAGCAGTTGGTTATTTTAAGTTCGGTGTCAAATTTTGTTTGCTTCTGTGAAGTAGCTATGATGCTTCACTGTGTTAAAGGCCCAGCTAAATAAAAGTTGTTGATGGACAGGAATGTAACATCTCGATCAGCTGCTTGTGTCTGAATATAAATGTGTTCAATTTGTTGTCAAATGAACAGTTACAATGTTTACTTGGCAAAGCACTCGTAAGACAGCCAGAATGTTCCTTGCCGAAAGTCTTATCCACATTGAAGGAAGAATGGGGGGAGTTGATTGGGAAGTTTTAAAAATATACTTTTAATTCACTTTTAGCAGAAGTTGACCTAGAACATGAAGATACAGTAGAAGAGTTTTATGGTAAGTGCTTTGTCACTCTTCATGCTCTATGACAGACAAATGTAATCTTTCGGTTGTAAGCAAAGTAAAACAAGTTCTGCTACAAGACCATCATAAAATATAGGAGCAGAATCGGGCCATTTGGCCAAGTAAGTCTGCTCTGCTATTTGATCGTGGCTGATATGTTTCTGAGCTGCATTCTCTTGCCTTCTCCCCATAACCCTTGATCCCCTTACCAACCAAGGATCTATCTATCTATCAGACATCAGACGGCATTTCCACCACCTCCAGCAAGATGCCACCACCAGACACATATTCCATTCCCCTCCCTTGTCCGCCTTCCGCAGGGACTGTTCCCTCCGGGACACCCTGATCCACACTTCCTTCACCCCCAACACCTCCCCACAGCCCTAGTGCACCTTCTCCTATAACCGGCGAAGGTGCAACACCTGCGCATTTACCCCCTCCCTCCCCACTATCCAAGGGCCCAAATATACCTTTCAGGTGAAGCAACACTTCACCTGCACTTCCAAGAATCTAGTCTATTGCATTCGCTGCTCGCAATGTGGTCTCCTCTACATTGGGGAAACGAAGCGTAGACTTGGCAACCGCTTCGCAGAACATCTACGTTCTGCTGGCAAAAAAGACCCTGAACTACCTGTTGTCTGCCACTTCAATGCACCACCTTGCTCCCTGGCCAACATCTTTGTCTCCGGCTTGCTACAGTGTTCCAAGTGAAGCCCAATGCAAGCTGGAGGAACAACACCTCATTTTCCACTTGGGCACCCTACAGCCCTCCGGACTCAATATTGAGTTCAATAATTTTAGGGCCTAAACTCTCCCATGTCCCAGCCCCCCACCCCACACACCAGGCCTTGTTACCACATAGCCTGCCACTACACACCCCCCTGTTGTTAGTCACTAACCGTCCCCATTAACAACTATTCACTCTCCCAGCCTGATTGTTAGCAACTCCTTTGTCCAACTGTCTTTCTCTCTCTTTGGGCTCTATCCTATCGTTTACTCCCTACGCCACCCACCTCCCTATTTTCTGCATATAAACTGACGTTTTCCCAGCCACCATCAGTTCTGAGGAAGCATCACCGGACCCGAAACGTTAACTCTGTTTTCTCCTCCACAGATGCTGCCAGACCTGCTGAGCTGTTCCAGCAACTTTGTTTTTGTTCCTGATTTACAGCATCCGCTGTTCTTTTGGTTTTTACTAAGGATCTATCTATCTCTGTCTTAAATATACTCAATGACTTGGCCTCCACAGCTCTCTGCGGCAATGAATTCCACAGATTTAACCACTCTCCAGCTGAGGAACTTCCTTCTCAGATCTAAAGGGTCGTCCCTACACTCTGAGGCTATGCCCTTCAGTCCTAGTCATTCCAACCAGTGGAAGCGTCTTGTCAACATTCACTCTATCCAGGCCTCACTGTATTCTGTAAATTCGGTCAGATCTCCTGTAATCCTTCTAAACTCCGTTGAGTACAAACCCAAAGTCCTCAACCACTCCTCATTTAATAAGCTTTTGATCCCTGGGATCATTCTTGTAAACCTCCTCTGGATCCTACAAAGAAAATAAACTAATAGTCACCTTATGGTTAAATGAGAAATTGCAGGCTCAATAACATGTTTTGTTACTTGAAAAACAACAAGCCCATCACTTTTTCAGCTATGATGAGTATTGGAAGAGAAACATTAACTGAAAATACCATTGTAAATCGGGAGCTTGACTGTTTTTAAATTGTTTCCTGCTAGCTGAAGAAACAGAATATGTTCCAGGAGCTGAAGACATACAAGGTTTGTTTACAACTTTAAACATTTATTTCCTGACTACGCTATGAGACATCTAGCATTTAGTGCGCAGATTGCCAACTTGATCACATTTCAGGATTAGGACTGTTTGACCTGCAGTCTAGCGCCCTCGTATCAGTAACCAGTTTTGAGTCTGAAAGCCAAATTTTTTTTTCTCTATTTATTAATGGTTGAGGGTGTCACTGGCAAGGTAGCATTTATTGCCCAGAGGGCAGTTCAGAGTCACCCACATTGCTGTGGGTCTGGAGTCACATGTAGGCCAGACCAGGTAAGGATGGCAGTTTCCTTCCCTAAAGGACATTAGTGAACCAGGGTTTTTCCGACAATTGGCAATGGGTTGATGGTCACCATTAGATTCTTAATTCCAGATATTTTATTGAATTCAAATTCTACCATCTGCCATGATGGGATTCGAACCCGAATCTTCAGAACATTATCTGGGTCTCTGGATTAACAGTCCAGCGATGACACCACGAGGCCATTGCCTCCCCCCAAATGAGCAAAAACAGAATCTATTTCATACAGCAGCCCATTAAATAAAGTTAATTGTCAGCATTAATTTCTAAATTTGATTTAAATTGCATGCAACTGACCCCCACAAAATATTGGCTTATGAAACAGGCTGCCAAGAAGTATGAGAAGTCACTGGACTCCATGTTAACTTTGTTTCCCACTCCACAGATGCTGCCTGACCTGCTGAGTTTCTCTAGCATTTTGTTTTTATTTCTTGCTCTTTCTTACATGAATAAAATCAGTTCTATAAAAGTGAAAGTGACCCATTCCATGATGTTATATGGGAAATCTCAGCATGTCTGGCAGCATCTCTTCTAATGAAGAGTCATCGGACCTGAAATATTTTAACCCTCCTTCATCCCACAGATGCTGCCAAACCTGCTGAATTTCTTTTTGTTCCATTGCATGATGTAGTTTATGATATACCTGTTAAGAATCTTGCATCCACGTATTCTTTTGAATCTTACAGCAGTATTTAATATTTTTAGCTGTGCTGAATTGCAAATGTTTATCTTTGTACACATCCTTAGATATATTGAAGATTTTATACGTTTAGTTCAGTTTTGTAAAGTGATTCCATCTCTGATAGGCTGTTGAAAAATATGGATCAGCTATTTTATGAATCCTATATGAAGAATATAGTTTGATTTTATATCTATGCTGTCTTATACTGTGACCCCTTCTTGTTTTCCAGAGGTGTCTCCCGTACTTCAAAGTACAGATGAAGATAGCCAATTAGGTTTGCATTGAGAATACCTTTCATATTTTTTCCTTTTTATTAAAACAAAATCTAACATGATATGGAAGTGTAAGGGTGATCATTACTAACAAAATGTTAATTTTATTATTTATAACAGCCTATGGATCTCAGAACTTGGATGTGGAACCTGAAATCCAAGGTTTGTCTTACTTGGCTGTCCTCAGTTCTGTCCTGTCCTCTTGTAGTTTTATGTGCCTGAGATTTTCTTTCTGGGAGTTGTGTGCTTTGTGTTGAACTTGTAGGGGTGGGAAGTGTGCCTGAATACTTCAATATCTCTCTCAACTGAACTCCACATCACCTGCATCTCTTGCATTTCCTGCACTTCTGCCCTCAAACCCTCCCCCCCCCACCAAAAATAAAGACAGAATCCCCCTGGTCCTCACGTACCACCCCATCAACCTCCACATCCAGCATATCGTTCTCTGCCACCTACAATCCGACCCTACAACCAAAGAGATATTTCCCTCCCCACCCCCATCTGCCTTTTGTAGGGACCGCTCACTCTGCGACTCCCTCGTCTGCTCCACAACCCCCACTAACCCCACCATGTCCAGCACCTTTCCCTGAAACCGCAGGAAGTGCTACACCTGCCCCTACACCTCCCCCCTCAGATCCGTCCAAGGCCCAAAGCAAGCTTTTCATTTCTGACAAGGGTTCACCTGTACATCCTCTAAACTGGTCTACTGTATCCGTTGCTACTGACATAGACTCCTGTACGTCGGCGGGACCATTTTGTAGAGCATCTGCACTCTGTACACGACAAGTGACAACATCTTCGGTTGCCAACCATTTTAACTCCCCCTCCCACTCCCTGGGTGACATGTCCATCCTGGGCCTCCTGCAGTGCCACAATGATGCCACATGCAAACTGGAGGAGCAACACCTCATATTCTGCCTTGGGAGCCTACAGCCTGCTGGCCTTAACATAGAATTCACCAGTTTTAAAATCTCCCCACCCCTGCTCTTATCCCACGTCCAAACCTCCCTCTCATCCCCGCCTCCTTGACCTGGCACAACCTGTCCATCTTCTCTCCCACTTATCCGCCCTACCCTTCCCGCTGACCAATCCCCATTGCCCTCTACCTGCATCCAACCTATCCCCAACCCCACGCATCTTTCCTCCTGCCTCCCCTGAACCGACATAACCTGACCATCATCTTTCCCACCTATCCGCCCCACCCGTCCCAATGACCAATTCCACCACTCCCTACCTGCATCCATCTATCGCCATCCCATCTACCTTTCCCCATCCCCTCCCCTCCTCTCTATTTATTTCCCAGCTCCCTTCCCCCTCCCCATCCTGACCTGAAACAACATCTTTCCTGCTCCTCTGATGCTGCCTGGCCTGCTGTGTTCCTCCAGCTCCACACTGTGTTGTCTCCAGCATCTGCAATTCTTACTATCTCCACATGTGTGGAGTTTGCAAGTTCTCCCTGTAGCTGCATGGGTTTTCGCTGGCTGCTCCAATTTCCTCCAACAGTCCAAGATGTGCAGGTTAGGTGGATTGGCCATGTTATATTGCCCATAATGTTCAGGGATGTACAGGTTAGGTGGGTTAGCCATAGGATATGCAGGGTTACAGGGATAGGGTAGGGGATGGTTCTGGGCGGGATGCTCTCCAGAGGGTCAGTATGGACCCGTTGAGCTGAATAGGCTGTTTCTGCACTGCAGGGATTCTAAGATCTTCACGTTAGCTTGGTTGTCAAGTTATTTTGATATTAGAATTGATTCTCTTTCACCCAATGTCTTGTGCACTTTACAGTCGGAGTCTTTGAGTTGTAATTTGGTGTGCAATCCGTGGCTGTTTTCTTTTTCCTCAAAGTTAATTTTCCCTATGCTTGCCTTTCCCCAAGTCCTGACCTATCAAGGCCACTGCGCTATCCCAGCTATCATTTTTGGTGAAATCTGCTCAGCATATGCTACAATGTGCAAAAACCAAAGAGCCTTGTTTGGTACCAGCAATGGCAACACAAAGGAAAAACAGGTTATGCTGTCTCATGCTATAAAAGCTTTTGTAATTATGTGTAGTTTGTGTATGTTGTGGATGTTTATTCAATCTAATTACGTTTGTTTGTTACAAGTCCACAAATTGCTTGTTTTGATCTGTGTTACATCTGCTTCTATTAAGAAAGATATAGCATGACCCTTAAGCTTTTAGTACCCTTCCTGCTGACACTAAATCATTCTTATTCTTCCTATTTTACAGATGCAGTACCTCTCCCAGAGGCAGAAGAAGAGCCTATAGGAGAAGGTTGGTAGAATTTTCAAGTGTAATTTTCTGTTCACGTTTTAAGATATTGACCTTTATGCTGCATACAAGCATGAGCAAAACAATTGACAAGAAAATGAGATAACAAGGTGTAGAGCTGGATGTATCACAGCAGGCCGAGCAGGAAGGCTGACGTTTCGGGCCTAGACCCTTCATCAGAAATGGGGGATGGGAAGGAGGTTCTGAAATAGAGAGGGGGAGGCGGATAGAGGAGAAGATAGGTGGAGAGGAAACAGGCAGGTCAAAGAGGCGGGGATGGAGCCAGTAAAGGTGAGTGTAGGTGGGGAGGTAGGGAGGAGATGGGTCAGTCCAGGGAGGACGGACAGGTCAAGGGGGCGGGATGAGGTTAGTAGGTAGGAGATGGGGGTAGGGCTTGAGGTGGGAGGAGGGGATAGGTGGGAAGAAGAACAGGTTAGGGAGGCGGGGACGAGCTGGGCTGGTTTTGGGATGCGGTAGGGGGAGGGGAGATTTTGAAGCTTGTGAAATCCACATTGATACCATTGGGCTGCAGGGTTCCCAAGCGGAATATGAGTTGCTGTTCCTGCAACCTTCGGGTGGCATCGTTGTGGCACTGCAGGAGGCCCAAGATGGACATGTCGTCTGAGGAATGGGAGGGGGAGTTGAAATGGTTGGAAAGTCTTCTTGGGGCTTGGGATGGGGGTGAGGGAGGAGGTGTGGGGCAGGTGTAGCACTTCCTGCGGTTGCAGGGAAAAGTGCCGGGTGTGGTGGGGCTGGAGGGGAGAGTGGAGCGGAAAAGGGAGTCACGGAGAGAGTGGTCCCTCCAGAAAGCAGATAAGGGTGGGGAGGGAAAAATGTTTTTGGTGGTGGGGTCTGATTGCAGATGGCCGAAGTGTCGGAGGATGATGCGTTGGATCCAGAGGTTGGTGGGGTGGTACATGAGGACGAGGGGGATTCTTTTTTGGTTGTTATTGCGGGGAGGGGGTGTAAGGGATGAGTTGCGGGAAATGCGGGAGACACGGTGGAGGGCGTTCTCGACCACTGAGGGGGGGTTGTTGCGGTCCTTGAAAAACGAGGGCATCTGAGATGTACGGGAGTGGAATGCCTCATCCTGGGAGCAGATGCGGCGAAGGTGAAGGAATTGGGAATAGGGGATGGCATTTTTGCAGGAAGGTGGGTGGGAGGAGGAGTATTCTAGGTAGCTGTGGGAGTCGGTGGGTTTGAAATGGATATCGGTTTCTAGGTGGTTGCCCGAGATGGAGACAGAGGGGTCCAGGAAGGTGAGAGAGGTGTTAGAGATGGTCCAGGTGAACATAAGGTTGGGAGGGAAGGTGTCGGTGAAGTGGATGAACTGTTCGAGCTCCTCGTGGGAGCATGAGGCGGCACCGATACAGTCATCAATGTAACAGAGGAAGAGGTGGGGTTTGGGGCCAGTGTAGGTACGGAAGAGGGATTGTTCCACGTAACCGACAAAGAGGCAGGCGTAGCTTGGGCCCATGCGGGTACCCATGGCCACCCCCTTTGTCTGTAGGAAGTGGGAGGAATTGAAAGAGAAGTTGTTGAGGGTGAGGACGAGTTCGGCTAAGCGGATGAGGGTGTCAGTGGAGGGGGACTGGTCGGGCCTGCGGGACAGGAAGAAGCAAAGGGCCTTTAGGCCATCTGTATGGGGAATGCAGGTGTATAGGGACTGGACGTCCATGGTAAAGATGAGGTGTTGGGGACTGGGGAATTGGAAGTTCTGGAGGAGGTGGAGGGTGTGGGTGGTGTCACGGACATAGGTAGGGAGTTCCTGGACCAAGGGGGAGAAAATGGAGTCCAGATAGTTGGAGATAAGTTCGGTGGGGCAGGAGCAGGCGGAGACAATGGGTCGACCAGGGCAGTCAGGTTTGTGGATTTTGGGAAGGAGATAGAAGCGGGCGGTGCGGGGTTGGGGAACGATGAGGTTGGAGGCTGTGAGTGGGAGGTCACCTGAGGTGATGAGGTTGTGGATGGTTTGGGAGATGATGGTTTGGTGGTCGGGGGTGGGGTCATGATCAAGGGGGCGGTAGGAAGTGGTGTCAGAGAGTTGGCATCTGGCCTCGGTGATGTAGAGGTCAGTGCACCATACTACAACTGCGCCTCCCTTGTCCGCGGGTTTTATGATGAGCTTGGGATTGGAGTGGAGGGCTGCACGTTCTGCGGGGGAAAAGTTGGAGTGGGTGAGAGGGGTGGAGAGGTTGAGGCGATCGATGTCTCGACGGCAGTTGGAGATGAAGAGGTCGAGGGAGGGTAGGAAGCCTTGGGGTGGTGTGTTGGAGGCGGGAGAAGGGGTCAGTAGAGGGATGGTTAGGTTCACGGTTGAAGAAGTAAGCATGGAGGTGGAGGCGATGGAAAAACTGCTCAATGTCCAAACGTGACCGGTATTCGTTGATGTTTGGGTGGAGGGGGACAAAGGTGAGCCCTTTACTGAGGACTGACCGTTCGTCCTCAGTAAGGAGGAGGTTTAGGGGGAATGGTGAAGACCCGGCAGGGCTGAGTGTTGCTGTCTCCTCTGGAGCTGCTGGTTGTGGAGGCGGTGGGCGGAGTTGCGTCGGCGAAGTCTGTGGGTTTGCAGAACACCTACGCTCGGTTCGCAATAAACAACTGCACCTCCCAGTCACGAACCATTTCAACTCCCCCTCCCGTTCCTCAGACGACATGTACATCCTGGGCCTCCTGCAGTGCCACAACGATGCCACCCGAAGGTTACAGGAACAGCAGCTCATATTCCGCTTGGGAACCCTGCAGCCCAGTGGTATCAATGTGGATTTCACAAGCTTCAAAATCTCCCCTCTCCCTACCGCATCCCAAAACCAGCCCAGCTCGTCCCCGCCTCCCTAACCTGTTCTTCCTCTCACCTATCCCCTCCTCCCACCTCAAGCCCTACCCCCATCTCCTACCTACTAACCTCATCCCGCCCCCTTGACCTGTCCGTCCTCCCTGGACTGACCTATCTTCTCCCTACCTCCCCACGTACACTCACCTTTACTGGCTTCATCCCCGCCTCTTTGACCTGCCTGTTTCCTCTCCACCTATCTTCTCCTCTATCCGCCTCCCCCTCTCACCCTATTTATTTCAGAACCCACTTGCCATCCCCCATTTCTGTTGAAGGGTCTAGGCCCGAAACGTCAGCCTTCCTGTTCCTATGATGCTGCTTGGCCTGCTGTGTTCATCCAGCTCTACACCTTGTTATTTCAGATTCTCCATCATCTGCAGTTTCTACTATCTCTGACAAGAAAATGATCTGGTTTATCTAACTTGTCCACTTGCCTAGTCCCACACGGTTGCAATGTCCTTTTCAGCATGATGCATTTTCCTCTGGGAGATGTAGTAAATAAGCTTTGTTAAACTTGGATTGAAGTGTTATTGGAAGCAGCGCAAAAGCAGTATCTATGATAGTGAAAGTTGTATTTTCAGTGACACTAAAGCAATGCTTGCAGTTAACCACATGAACATTTCTGAAAGTTTTTAAAATTTGACATACACTTATTATGATGAAGTTAAACTCTCCACAACTGAACAAACATTAGAAAAATAGATGAGACCATTGTATCAAGACTGTAAGACATAGGAGCAGAAGTTAGGCCATTCAGCCCATAGAGTCTGCTCTGCCATTCAATCGTTTGCTGATCAGTTTCTTAATCCCATTCTCCCACTTTCTCCTGTAACCCTTGATCCCGTTGACAATCAAGAACCTATCTATTTCGGTCTTAAACATACTTTATGACCTGGCCTCCACAGCCTTCTCTGGCAGTGAATTCCATAGATTCACCACTCTCTGGCTAAAAAACTTCTCCTTACCTCCGTTCTAAAAGGTCTTCCCTTTACTCTAAGACTGTGCCCTTGGATCCTAGTCTCCCCTACCAATGGAAACATCTCCCCAACATCCACCCTGTTGAGGCCATTCGGTATTCTGTAAGTTTCAATTAGATCCCCCCTCATCCTTCTAAACTCCATCGAGTGTAGACCCAGAGTCCTCAAACATTCCTCATGGGTTATGCTATTCATTTCTGGGACCATTCTCGTGAACCTCCTCTGAACCCGCTCCAGGGCCAGTACATCCTTCCTGAGATATGGGGCCCGAAACTGCACACAATACTCCAAATGTGGCCTGACGAGAGCCTCAGAAGTACATCCCTGCTTTTATATTCAAGTTCTGTCAAAATAAATGCTGAAGTTGCATTTGCCTTCATAACTACTGACTCAACCTGCAAGTTTACCTTGAGAGAATCCTGGACTAGAACTCCCAAGTCTCTTTGCACTTCAGACTTCTGAATTTACTCCCCATTTATCAAATAGTCCATACCACTATTCTTCTTACCAAAGTGCATGTTCTCACATTTTCCCACATTGTAGTCCATCTGCCACTTCTTTGCCCAATCTCCTAACCTATCCAAATCCTTCTGCAGCCTCCCCACCTCCTCAGCACTACCTGTCCCTCTACCTATCTTTGTATCGTCTGCAAACATTGCCAGAATGTCCTCAGTTCCTTCATCTAGATAATTAATGTATATAGTGAAAAGTTGTGGTCCCAACACTCAGCCTTGTGGAACACCACTAGTCACCAGCTGCCATCTGAAAAAGACCCTTTTATCCCCACTCTCTGCTTTCTGCCAGACTACCAATCTTCTATCCATGCTAGCACCTTGGCTCGAACACCATGGGCCCTTATCTTACTCAGCAACCTCCTGTGTGGCACCTTGTCAAAAGCCTTCTTGAAGTCCAGGTAGATAATGTCCATTGGTTCTCCTTGGTCTAACCTGCTCATTACTTCCTCAAAGAATTCTAACAGATTTGTCAGGCATGACCTTCCCTTGATGAAGCCATGCTGACTTTGCCCTATTATACCATCCAAGTATTCAGAAATCACATCCTTCACGATGGACTCTCAAATCTTATCCATGACCGAGGTTAGGCTAATTGGCCTGTAATTTTCAGCCGTCTGCCTTATTCCCTTTTTAAACAGGGGTGTCATGTTAGCGATTTTCCAGTCCTCTGGGACCCTCCCTGACTCTAGAGATTCCTGAAAGATCACCACTGATGCCTCCACTACCACTTCAGCTATCTCAAGAACTTTGTGGTATAGTCCTTCTGGTCCAGGTGATTTATCCACCTTCAGGCCAATCAGTTTTACTAGCACCCTTTCCTTGGTGATGCCTGCCATACTCACCTGTGCCCCCTGACATTCTTGAATTTTTGGGATATTACTTGTGTCTTCTACTGTGAAGACTGATGCAAAGTAATTATTCAGTTCCTCAGCCATTTCCTTGTTCCCCACTACTCCCTCTCCAGCGTCATTTTCCAGCGGTCCAATGTTCACTTTTGCCTCTTGTTTGCCCTTCCTCCTTTATATTACTGGCTAGCTTACCCTCCTATTTAATTTTCTCCCTCTTTTTTTTCTATGTGCCCTCTGTTGGTCTTTGTAAGTTTCCCAATTCTCTGGTTTCCCACTGCCCTTTGCTGTATTATATGCTTTCTCTTATGCTTTTATGCTATCCCTGACTTCCCTCGTCAGCCATGGTTGCCTCATCGTCACTGTGCAATGCTTCTTTTTCCTAGGGATGAATTTTTGCTGCGTCTCTTGAATTACTCCCAGAAACTCCTGCCATTGCTGTTCCACTGTCTTTCCTGCTAGGCTCCTCTTCCAGTCAATTCTGCCCAGCTCCTTCCTCGTACTTCTGTAGTTGCCTTTATTCAGTTGTAATACCATTACCTCTGATTTTATCTTCTCCCTCTCTATCTCCTGGTGTGTCTTGCGCCACAGCTCCTGACTACTGTTTGGAGGCCTGAACATAATTCCAACTATGGTTTTTTTTAACCTTTGCGGTTCCCTAACTCTACCCACACAGATTCTACACCATCTGACCCTACTTTCTTTTTTTCCTATTGATTTAATTTCATTTCTTACTAATAAGGCAACCCCACTCCCCCTGCCCACCTGCCTATCTTTTCGATATGATGTATATTCTTGGATATTCAGCTCCCAATCCTGATCCCCTTGCATCCATGTCTCTGATGCCCACCACGTCATATCTGCCAATTTTGATCTGTGCCACAAGCCCATTTACCTTCTTTCTTATACTGCGTGCATTCAGATATAACAACTTCAGTACTGAAATTTCAAATAAATCTGTTGCACTATAACCTGGTGTTGTGTGACTTCTGACTTTGTCCACCACAGTCCAACACAAGCACCTCCACATCATTAATAATTAAAAATTCTCTCCTTTAACTGTTTTTTCCGATTACCTTTAATGGGAACAGAAATTGCTGGGAAAGTATGAGCAGATCTGGTAGCACCTGTGGCGAGAATTCAGAGTTAATGTTTGTGTCCAGTGACCCTTCAGAACTGGACCTGAAACATTAGCTCTGATTTCTTTCCACAGATACTGCCAGGCCCAGTGAGATTTTCCAGCAATTTGTTTTTGTTTCAGATTTCCAGGATCTGCAGTTCTTTTGTTTTTTTCCCCCCCCGCCTTAATGGGACTTCAGTGACTTTGTTTGCCATGTAGTTTAATGGATAAGACGTAGTGTCTACATTTTAATAAAAACAGTACATTTTGCTGTACTCTTTGGAGTTGAGAAGAATGTGAGGACATCTAATTGAGGTATGTGAGATGCTAAAGGGGATTGACAGTGTAGACATAGGATGTTTCCTCGTGGGGCAATTGAGCATGAGAGGTCATTAGTTTAGAGTAAGGTGTAGCAGATTTAAAACAGACACGAGGAGAAATTACTTCTCTCAAAGGGTCATGAATCTGTGGAATTCACACCACCAAATTGGGGCATAGAGAAGTTTTAAGGAGGAGATAGATATTTAATTAGTAATGAGTTCAAAAGTTACGGAGAACGGGCAGGAAAGTGGAGTTGAGGCCGATATGAGATCAGTCATGATTGTATTAAATGGCGGAGCAGACTTGAGGGGCTGAATGGCCTACCCCTGCTCCTCATTCTTATGTTGAAAAATTTAACCAAACTTCATGAAATGTAGTTTCAATCCTTATCCATCTGCATTAACTTGTCTAAATGTTCTTAGTCTAATCCATTATTCATTTGAAAAGCTTAACCTTAGAAGTATGGCAGACAGTGCGGATGATACCAATGCATGCGGGCGTCTGTTAGTAGATTGGGCAGACAATTGCAGGTGTTGCATTCTGGCAGAATGGATGGGGACAGGCAGTATAGACTCAATGGTATGGTTCGAAAGTGTGTAAGGTCAGAGGGATCAAGGGATTCATATGGTGTTGTATTATTTATAAATGAGAGGTTTATGAAATCATGAGGGGCATGGATAGGGTAAATAAACAAGGTCTTTTCCCCAGGGTGGGGAGTTCAAAACTAGAGGGCATAGGTTTAAGCTGAGAGCAGAAAAATTTAAAAGGGACCTGAGGGGCAACATTTTCATAACAGAGAATGGTGCATGTATGGAACGAGCTGCCAGACAAAGTAGCGGAGGCTACAACATTTAAAAAGTGTCCAGATGGGTACATGAATAGGAAGGGTTTAGAGGGATATGGGCCAAATGCTGGCAAATGGGACTAGATTTATGTAGGATATCTGGTCGGCATGGACGAGTTGGACTGAAGGGTCTTTTTCCATGCTGTATATCCCTATGACTATCTGGAGGAAATTGGAGTTGACCTGACTAGTGAGTTTCTTGATGACACTAAAATTGGTGGAGTTGCAAATAGTGAGGAGGATTGTAAAAGGTTACAGCAGGATGTAGATTGCAGCTATGGGCAGAGAGATAGATGAAATTTAATCCAGACAAATGCAAGGTGATGCATTTTGGAAGATCAAATTCAGGTGTGAATTATACATTAAATGGCAGAACCCCTGGGTGCATTGACATGCAGATGGATCTGTGCATAAAGTTCCACAAATCCCTGAAAGTGGCAACACAGGTGGATAAGGTCGTCAAGAAAGCATACAGCAGACTGGCCTTCATTGATGGGAGCATCGAATATAAAATTGGCAAGTTATGTTACAGTTGTACAAAACTTCAGTCAGGCCACATTTGGAATATTGCATGCAGTTGTCATTGCACCATCTGAAGGACGTGGATGCTTTGGAGAGGGTGCAGAGAAGGTTTACCAGGATGTTGCCTGGTCTGGAGGCTTTTAAGTATGAAAAGAGGTTGGATAAACTCAGAGATAGTAGGAACTGCAGATGCTGGAGAATCCGAGACAACAAGGTGCAGGGCTGGATGAACACAGCAGGCCAAGCAGCATCATAGGAGCAGAGAGGCTGACGTTTCGGGCCTAGACCCTTCATCAGAAAAGGGGGAGGGGAAGGGGGTTTTGAAATAAATAGGGAGAGAGTGGGAGGCGGATAGAAGAGGGAT
>NC_063335.1:32220343-32233930 GCF_021869965.1 Rhincodon typus
GGCACTTTTCCCTGCAACCGCAGGAAGTGCTACACCTGCCCCCATACCTCCTCCCTCACCCCCATCCCAGGCCCCAAGAAGACTTTCCACATCAAGCAGATGTTCACCTGCACATCTGCCAATGTGGTATACTGCATCCGCTGTACCCGGTGTGGCTTCCTCTACATCGGGGAAACCAAGCGGAGACTCAGGGACCGCTTTGCAGAACACCTACGCTCGGTTCGCAATAAACAACTGCACCTCCCAGTCGCGAACCATTTCAACTCCCCCTCCCATTCCTCAGACGACATGTCCATCCTGGGCCTCCTGCAGTGCCACAACGATGCCACCCGAAGGTTGCAGGAACAGCAACTCATATTCCGCTTGGGAACCCTGCAGCCCAATGGTATCAATGTGGATTTCACAAGTTTCAAAATCTCCCCTCCCCCTACCGCATCCCAAAACCAGTCCAGCTCGTCCCTGCCTCCCTAACCTGTTCTTCCTCCCACCTATCCCCTCCTCCCACCTCAAGCCGCACCTCCATCTCCTACCGACCAACCTCATCCCGCCCCCTTGACCTGTCTGTCCTTCCTGGACTGACCTATCCCCTTCCTAACTCCCTACCTACACTCACCTTTACTGGCTCCATCCCCGCCTCTTGGGCCTGTTTGTTTCCTCTCCACCTATCCTGTCCTCTATCCCTCTTCTATCCGCCTCCCACTCTCTCCCTATTTATTTCAAAACCCCCTTCCCCTCCCCCTTTTCTGATGAAGGGTCTAGGCCCGAAACGTCAGCCTCTCTGCTCCTATGATGCTGCTTGGCCTGCTGTGTTCATCCAGCCCTGCACCTTGTTGTCTTGGATAAACTCAGATTGTTTTCGCTGGAAGGATGGAGGCTGAGTGGTGACCTGTGGAAAGTTTACGGGAGAAGTGCGGGGAAGATTTTTCACTGAGGGTGGTGGATGCCTGGAATGTCTGGCCAGGGGAAGCAGGCATGTTAGCAGTGTTTAAGGCATATCTTTCTAGTCACGCGTTCTTGCTGTTCCGTTTGTGCCGCACGTTAAATGATTAATGAGAAAGAAAGAGGCTTACATTTTTAGTGTTTCATGATTTCATGACCAGAGGACTTCCCAAAGCATTTTACAACCAACCTGAACAAGATCTTTTACGTCCTAAATGAAATTGGCTCTCTCTATCTTCCTCCAAACCCCACAAAATTTATTAGTATTACAGTGTTGTCTATCCCATATCTAATCACGTGGTTCTATGATCACGGTCCCCTAAAGTTTCCTGACTAACACATGATTTTCTTGACCTATGTTATTCCCCAAAACCAAATCCAACAAGGTCTTCCTTGTTAGGGTAGAGTAATTCTGCTCTAGAAAATGCTCTGGAGTACACTTGACAAACTCTTCCCTCCTTTCTTCTCCATGCCTTTCTGTGTATTAGTACCCCAGACTAGATTAGGATAATTAAACTTTCTCCATTGTAACCACTCTATCATTTTTGCACCTCTATAATTTCTTTGCAAATTTGCTCCTCTGTATCCTCCCTAATGGTGGTGTGTGGAATACACCCAGTAGTGTACAGCCAATAGTATCTTGTTTGTTTCTTATTTCTAATCAGCAACTTGTCTAATAATGTGTGTACTATAATGCTAGATCATGTCATCCATTTTTTTCAAAAGCCTCCTCTGTGATGCTTTATCAACTGCCTTTTGAAAATCCATGCACAGGTATGCAGAATCAAAGAACACAGGCAGGTCATAAGATTCCTAAAGCTAGCCTGGAATCTCTGATAACAGTTGAAATCTGCAAGTGATCACATATCACTTCTTATTTTCTAGCAGCTTTTCAACAACAAATGTCAAACTCAGTTACAGTTACAAGTTACCCTACAATTACCAAGCTTTTATTTTTTAAATAATAGGAACATATAAGCTCCTTTCTTGTCAACTACACATGAGGAAGTAGCTCCCATCTCCTGTTCTGTATTGTCCCACAGTGCTGAAAGTGTTCTGCGTTATGTGAATTAACCTCCGCTAAAAGCATTTCTGTAGTTGCTTCTGTTGAAACCATTTTAATTGCATGCTTACTTTGCTGTACTGCAGCTGTCGTTGCCTTCAGAAGCAAGGATTGATGCAAGCTACTTGTTTAACTCGTCAGCTATATCAATATCACACATTAACCTGTTCTCAGGCTAAATATATCTTTAATTAGATTCTGCCTTGTAATGTAACTGAAAAAACTTTTCCATATGACTGAAATTGTCTGCTAACCACTTCATATCTATAATATACACATATATAACATAAATGAACATATATGCACAATCAATGTCATAATAATCTTTAAATTGCCCTGTGCTACTTGTCCCCGCTGTCCTGCTAGTTCAATATTTCATATAAATTTAAAACTAATTTCTCTAGATGTTCCCTATTTAGCTGTTTAATCTTCACTTTATATTGAAAATTTCTACCCTGGGGATATACAGACTTTAAAATAGGCATTTATAAGCACATGCCAGTTTTGTTAGCCAGCAGAAAATTGAAAATTTCCAATGTCAACCTCCACTAAGATGTCAACGACTCTTAACAGATTCAATGTGATTTTTTTCCAACAGCAAAACCAGTTTTAACTGCACTTAATTCAGTTTCTCAACTATTTCCAGCTTATCTTTTTCTACGTAATAGCACTTTTGAACCAAAGAGTTCTCTTCAAACATCTGAAGAAACTGTAGAAGTTAACGAGCTGAGTATTGCAGATGTTTATTTCAAGGGAATGGATAATAAACGCTGGCCTGGCCAGTGACACCATATCCAGTGAAGGAATAAAGAAAAACTGCATGGATTAGATAATTATACTTGCATGCCAACTATCAATGTGGTGGTGAGGAATTTAGGCACAGAATGAGCACCAACTGACAAAAATCAGTGAGGATTAGACTTCTCAGTACCACACACTACAACAATTTGGTTACTAATTGAAAAGGCTGAGCTGTTTTGAAAATTCTTGCCCACTTTGAGAACTGGAACCTCCAAACTAGAGTAGGTAGTCAGTATAATCTCTTGCATAGTAACAGGAAAGAGAAAGAAGAAAGTCTTTAAAATAAAATGTGAAACGGGAGAAACTAGAAGGCAGTGAAGAGGCAGGCATTCAAAATTTCTCAAGTAGAAAGGACACTCCTTCAGGTACTCCCACAAATGTAGTACTGGTTTTGTACTTTCAAGCATAGTATTAGTCCCTTAGCTTTTCGATTTAGTTTCTTATTCTCCAGTTGAAATGAGTGAATGTTGGGTATACCTACAACGTAAATTGTAGAGTCATTATAGCTACTTGTTTTTATATCAGAGATCAATAGTCAGGGCTACTCTTGGGTTGTAGTTAACTTTGAAGTATTTAGTTTGCTATTGTTAGATTTCTATTTTGGCATCATGTTTTCATGATTGATTTAGAATTCAAAGTTGGTATTAGGTTTACATTTTACTTTTATTTAATGCTGAAGAAGACAGATTAAAAATTGTAGCCCTGAAATTTGTGGTAAGATTTGAGGCAAACTACAACTAATGACTATGACAGCACATTGAAAACCTGGAAGATAGAGCCCAATGTAAAACTTACGTGAATATTGCATTCATGTGGTCCATTTGAATATTGGAAGTATTTTGTTGTTGGCCTCTTACCCACATCTTTTCTGTGTTGCCTATGATGGGAATGGAGCAAATAAGCCATTTTGCTGAGAGTGTGCTTCTCTACAGTTAGTGTGCTTATACAATAACCAACTCTGAATTGGATGAAAGCTCTGTTTTGTTATCACTGATTATGTTCTTTGTTGTTTGGTACTGAGTTCAACTAGGCCAAAAACAAAGCATTCAGAGAGGCATAGATATTTATAAAATCATGAAGGGCGTGGATACGGCAAACAGCCAAGGCTTTTTTCCCCTACGGTGGGGGAGTCCAAAACTGGAGGGCGTAGATTTAAGGTGAGAGGGGAAAGATTTAAAAAGGACCTGAGGGGCAACTTTTTCATGCAGAAGGTGGTGCATGTATGGAACAAGCTGCTAGAGGCAGTGGATACAATTACAACATTTAAAAGGCATTTGAATGGGTATATGAATATGAAGGGTTTAGAGGGATATGGCCAAATGCTGGCAAATGGGACTAAGATTGGGATGTCAGGTCAGTGCAAATGAGTTGGATCCAAGGGTCTACTCCCGTGCTGTATAACTCTGACTCTGCTACAAAAGAGCTCTAATGCACCTGGTTTGTTTCAGTCTCCGCTGTAACTTCCCACATCTCTAAATTCTGAGGACTTGTTGTATCCAAAAGCGTAACCTTTCCTAAACCCATCCTATTTATCCTTGTGGCGTGCCTTGGTGAGGTTGATAATTGGCACTAACTTAGGACAATTTTTGCTGTGGACCCACTCCCTACCAAACTGAATTGATGATGTGAAGGTGCCGGTGTTGGACTGGGGTGGACAAAGTCAGACACCAGGTCATAGTCCAACAGATTTATTTGAAATCAAGCTTTTGGAGCACTGTTCCTTCATCAGGTGAATTGAGGTAGTGTCCTTTCTATTGTTGGTACTAACCAGAAAAGGGAGACTTGATTTTATTTGGACTGTTGTCAAACCTACATCTGAGGTGAAAATTGTAGCTTCTAATCAAATTTTTAAAAAAAGTTGTTTTGAGATCTCATTAATTTATAATAGTGAAACATTGCTGTGATACCTTGGTTTTGAAACTCTTTTCAATGGAGATCCCCAAATATTGACGTTCCCAGGGAATCTATCAGCTGTTCAAAAAAATTATAAATATTTATTTTGTCTGTTTTTAACTTCTGTTAACAGCAGAAATCTGTACTAGTAGATCACAATTAGAGAAATCTGATCCTGATCCCAAAAATTTAAAGACCCTCACAACCTGTGGTTCTTGTCATTAGGATTTTCAACAATCCTAGATCTTAGTTAAAGTACACAGAATTTTCAAACATTAGTTTGGTTAATAATAATACAGTTATTTATGCCTGGAGATTCCAATATCACTGTTTCCTCCTTGCTTGCATACAGATATAATTGTATAAGCATTAAATGCAGGTAGATATATATGTTAGAATCGCAGATTTGTTCCTGTGATCACATTATTGTCTACTCCAAGCGATGTGATGAAATGCTATAATTGCAATTACTGTTGGTTAGACCAGGAACGGAACACTGATGCTTAGATAACAATGGTTATAATAAAACTGCGTATTGCCATGGTCCACTTGGGTCAGTGCACTGTCTGTTAAACCTGACTACTCCTGTGTCATTAAAAAGTGAAAAATTTAATCAAAATAAACCCCTTAATTTTCCCTGTCTCGTGAACTCAGGCAAACAGAAAAATTTGACATTTAACATCATCTGTTTAAAATGGTTTCTATACTTGAAAAAAAGACTACTCTTTATTACAAAGAAAACAATTCTAACCACAGGCGACAAAGCTATTGATTGCCAGCATTATAACTGCACTAGATGAACTCTAAACCCCTTTATAGAGTCATACAGCATGGAAACAGACACTTTGGTCCAATCAGTCCATGCCAAATGTCGTCTCAAACTAAACTAGTCCCACCCACCTGCTCCCAACCCCCATGTCCCTTTAAACCTTTCCTATTCATGTACTTATCCAAACCTTTAAACTTCTTACTTCTCTGTGCGCATGTACAGTCAAGCAAATAAACATGAATGTTATTAGTGAAGAGAAAAAGTACTGGCTGACCACAGCTCAATAGCAAGTCCTTAGGATTTGATAAGCTGGCCTTTTTGTCTCTCAAGAATGTCTGTGTGCAGCTTTCCTCGTTTCCACATTCTTTCAGTTCTTTGGCGATACTGGACAGTTGGCATACTCATAGATTCATACTCATTATACGGTTTTTCAGTCACTGGTGAGAGGCAGCAGTTTACAGCAACTGATGGGAGAGAACATCTTCCCAGTATTGGTTACTTCACTACAGAGAGAGGTGCATAGTCTGCCTTGAGGTCAAGAGGCTTCCCGACTAGCATTGTAAACACACGAGCTAATCACTTGCCCAGGAGCCAATCAGTTGTCATGCTGGTAGCTTCTGACACCTGCAACTAGTCCCGATTGCACAAACCAATCAACAATCTGTTGTTATATGAAACTCACTCTGTACACACTCCCCTAGTGCCATAGTGACTTAGGTTTCTTCCCCCATTGTGAACAAAGCAACAATGAAGGGGAGGCCTAGTGATGTTATCACTGGGTTGTTAATCCAGAAATTCGGGTAATGTTTTGGTGGACTACAGTTCAAATCCCACCACAGCAGGTGGTGGAATTTGAATTCAGTTGAAATCTAGAATTAAAGAGCCTAATGATGAGCATGAATCCATTGTCAATTGTCAGGGGGGAAAGAAACCCATCTGATTCACTAATGCCCTTTAGGGAAGGAAACTTATCCTTACCTGGTCTGGCCTACATGTAACTGCAGACCCACAGCAATGTGGTTAACTCTCGGCAATTAGTTGGGCAGTAAATGTTGGCCCAGTCTCAGTGATGACCTCATCCCATGAATTGATAACAAAAACACAGTATAAGCATAACTGTCAATGAGTTCCAGTAACTTATTTTTAAAAGTGCAGCAACCTTCCACTGTCATTGGAAAGCAACCCTTTTCTTATTTTAGTCATGGTCCAAAATAAAGGAAAGTTGTGGTTTTTAACTGTATTTTTGTCACTGTACATCTTTTTGGATTACTTTTGTTTTGAAATTTTGTGAGCAAACATAAATCTCATCTGTAGTAATTAGAATCATTGCTTCCAGGAAAAGAGGGCTTTAATCACTTAGCATGTATGATTACTTTGCAAATCTTGCCCTGATCCTTGGGTCATAAGGCCAAATAAAAATTAAAACTACAAAAAATTATACATGGTTGATTTTCTTTTAGGAGAGGGAGCTTAATCTCGTGCTAAAATGATGCACTGAGTAATTTGAAATCTAGATGTTGAATTTTTCTGTTAATTTTCAAAAGCTAGTCAAGATGTTCTAAATGTAGCTCCTCATTTACTTACAGAAGGTGATACTATGGAGGGCACAGAAGCACATACAGCAGAAGAAGGTATTAGTTTCCATTTCAAACTTAAAAATCAATAATGAATTCTGTGTGGCTTTTGTGGAAATCTTCATTTTATATTAGTGTAGTGCAAGCTTGTTTAATGGTGCCTACTTTTTGCTATCTATGGTGCTTGATTATGTTTGCTTGCTTGCCAACCAGCAACTATATAATTTTATTTTAATTTCAGCTACCCAAAGAGAAAAGTGAGAGGTAATTGAGGTAATCTAGTCGCAAGAAATAAATTCAGGTTTTATTTGTACCTTAACCATTCAAAGCATTGCTTAGCTATGTATATTGGAGCAATTGATCTTTTTTAAGAGAATTACAGGAAGATATATACCAACCAGCAAGAATAGCTAGCTGATCAAGAATGTCTGATTTGTTACTTGAGGGTAAAGTGAAATTGATTGTATCTGTAGAGTGTCTTGCATTGCAACAGTTCAGTTCACCTACACATTTCCTTCTAACTGAGAAAGAGAAGCAAGGAGACTGGAAGCCAGCCAAATGATCATTGCATTTGTGCCATTTGACCTTCCTCCAGCATAAAGTCAAAAGTGGGGATCTTCACCAATGATTGTACAATGGTCACCAGTTGTCATGACTCAGATACTGAAGCAGTCCGTGCCGAAATGCACCAAGACCTGGACAGAATCTAGGCTTAGGCTTAAATGTGGCAAGAAACATTCATGCCACATAAATGTTAGGCAATGACTATCTCTAATAAGAGAAAATTCAGCCACATCCCTTTAACATTCAGTGGCATTACCACAACTGAACCACTCCATTATCAGTATCTGGGGAGGTTACTATTTACTAGAAACTGAACTGGACTTCCATACACTGGCTACAAGAGCACAGTGGCTCAGTGGTTAGCAGTAGCCTCACAGTGCCAGGGGTCCGGGTTCAATTCCACCCTCGGGTAACTGTGGAGTCTGTACGTTCTTCCCGTGTCTGTGTGGGTTTCCTCCCACAGTCCAAAGATGTGCAGGTTAGGTGAATTGGCCATGCTAAATGGCTCATTGTGTCCAGAAATGTGTAGGCTAGATGGATTAGCCCTGGGAAATGCAGGGTAACAGGGATGGGGGTAGGGAGGTGGGCCTGGTTGGAATGCTGTTTGGACTCTGTGGACTCGATGGGCAGAATGATTCTAAAAAGAGCAGGTCAGAGGCTAGGAATATTGCAGCGAATAACTCCTTTCCTGACTCCCCAAAGCCTGTCCAGTACCTACAAGGCACAAGTCAGGAGTGTGATGGAATACTCCCCACTTGTCTGCATGAGTGCAGCCCAACAACACTCAAGAAGCTTGGCATCATCCAGGATAAAGCAGCCCACTTGATTAGCACTACATCCACAAGCATCCACTCCTTCCGCTGCTGATGCTCAGTAGTAGCAGTGTGTACGAACTACAAGAGGCACTGCAGAAATTCACCAAAGATCCTTAGCACCTTCCAAGCCCACCACCTCTGCAATCTAGAAGGACAAGGGCCGCAGATTCATGGGACTCCCCCACCTGCAAGCTTCTCTCCAAGCCACTCCCCATTCTGCGATAGTGTCACTGAGTCTAAATTCTGGAATTCCCTCCCTAAGGGCATTGTGGGTCAGCCCACAGCACGTGGACTGTAGAAGGTAGCTTACCCCCACCACCCTGACGGCAACTAGCAATGGGCAATAAATGCTAGCCCAACCAGTGACTGCCATGTCCCACAAGTGAATAAGAATAATAAAAATGAACAATTAAGGTAGTATTGTTCAGATGAACAGTGCCTTGGATTAGGATGATTTTCAATTGTTGACGACGAGTGCGTCAGTTTTTGTTTTAAAAGTTCGTAATGCTTTCTATTAAACCATCATATTCTTCTGATTAAATTTTACAAATTTGATTGATTTTGATTGTGTATTTTGGAACAAGTGACAATAAATTCAGTGAAAAGCTTTGTTTACGAGCAGTACAGGCAGATCACAGCAAGCAAAGGATGTACAGATGAAAAAGACTTGGAGGCGTACAGATTATATTGCAGGTTACATTCTTTGAGGCACGAGTCCATTCAACAGTCTAATGGCTGGAAAGAAGCTGTTCCTGAACCTGCTTGTACATGTGTTCTGGCTTCTGTACCTTCTGCCTGACGGAAGAGGTTGTAGGAGATCATTAACAGGGTGCGATGGGTCTTTGATGATGTTGGACGCCTTTCTGCGGCAGTGAGCCGTGTAAATGGGGTCCATGGATGGAAGTTTGACTTCCGTGGTGGTCTGGGCTGTGCATTCCACCTTCTGTAGTTTCTTACGGTCCTGAGCCGAGCAGTTACCATACCAGGCCGTTATGCACCTGGACAGTACGCTTTCAGTGGTGCATCAGTAGAAGTTGGTGAGGGACTTTCAAGACATGCCAAATTTCCTGAGCTGCCTGAGTAAGAAGAGGTGTTGTTGTGCCTTCATGACCTTCGTATTTACGTGGCAAGTCTAGGACAGGTTGTCGATTATCGTTACTCCGAGGAACTTGATGCTCTTCACGCTGTCAACCTCACTTCCATTGAAGTAGATGAGAGCGTGTTCACCTCCCTTCTTTCTGAAGTCGCTCAGTTCTTTAGTTTTGCCGATGTTGAAAGACAGATTATTTTCATTGCACCATATCACCAAGCCTTCTACCTCCCTTCTCTATTTTGACTCATTGTTAGATATCAGTCCCACTACAGTGATGTCAGTGAACTTGTAGGTGGCATTCATTTGGAATTTGGCAACACAGTCATGGGTGTACAGGGAGGTACAGTAGGGGTCTGAGGACACATCCTTGGGGGTCTCCAGTGTTGAGTGTTACTGTGGAGGAGGTACAGTTACCTATCCTCACTGATTGCAGCCTAGGGGTCAGAAAGCTGAGGATCCAGTTGCAGAGGGCGGAGCTGAGACCAAGGTGTCTCAGTTTTGAGATCAGTCTGGAGGGGATAATGGTGTTGAAGGCGGAGCTGTAGTCAACAAGCAGGAGTCTGACATAGGTGTCTTTGTCCAGATGTTGCAGGGATGAGTGCAGGGCTAGGGATATGGCATCCTGTGTGGACCTGTTATGTCGGGAGGCAAATTGTACAGGATCGAGGCAGGCTGGGAGACTGGACTTAATGTAGGTCAAGACCAGCCTCTCGAATCACGATTATTGAAGTCAGAGCCCATGGGCGGTAGTCATTAAGGCACCGTACATGTGCTTTCTTTGGTACTGGGATGATGGTGGTCTTCTTGAAGCAGGTGGGGACTTTGGCTGTGGGAGGGAGAGGTTGAAGATATCGGTGAGTACCCACACCAGCTGGTCCACAGAGGATCTGAGTGCTTGGCTGGCGACACCGTCCGGGCCCATCGCTTTCCTCGGGTTGACTCTCAGGAAGACTGACCTGACTTCTGAAGCAGTGACAGAGGGAACAGGTGTGTCTGGGGCGGTCAGGGCAGGTATTGCCACGCCGATGGTATTCTGCTCAAACCGAGCATAGAAAGCATTGATTCAGAGATAGTAGGAATTGCCGATGCTGGAGAATCTGAGATAACGAGGTGTCGAGTTGGATGAGCGCAGCAGGCCAAGCAGCACCAGAGGAGCAGGAAAGCTGACGTTTCGGGTCTGGACCTTTCTTCAGAAATGGGGGAGGGGAAGGGGATTCTGAAATAAATAGGGAGAGAGGGGGAGGCGATGATGGAAGGTGGATAAAGGAGCAGATAGGTGGAGAGGAGACGGACAGGTCGAGGAGACGGGGATGGACCCAGTAAAGGTGAGTGTAGGTGGGGAGTTAGGATGGGAGTTGGTCAGTCAAGGGAAGATGGACAGGTCAAGGAGGCGGGGATGAGGCGGTAGGTAGGGGGTGGGGGAGGAGTTGGTCAGTGAGGTGGGACAAAAGACGGACAGGTCAAGGAGGCGGGGACGAGCTGGGCTGGTTTTGGGATGAGGTTGGGGGAGGGGAGGTTTTGAAGCTTGTGAAGTCCACGTTGAGACCATTGGGCTGCAGGGTTCCCAAGCGAAATATGAGGTGCTGTTCCTGCAACCTTCGAGTGGCATCGTTGTGGCACTGCAGGAGGCCCAGGATGGACATGTCGTCCAAGGAATGGGAGGGGGAGTTGAAGTGTTTCGCGACTGGAGGGCTGTAGTTGTTTGTCAGGAAGCGAGCTTAGGTATTCCACAAAGCGGTCTTCAAGCCACTGTTTGGTTTCCCTGATGTGGAGGAGGCCACATCGGGAACAGCGGATACAATATGCCACATTGGCAGATGTGCAGGTGAACATCTGTTTAATGTGGAAGGTTTTCTTGGGGCCTGGGATGGAGGTGAGGGGGGAGGTGTAAGGGCAGGTGTAGCACTCCCTGCAGTTGCAGGGAAAAGTGCCAGGGGTGGTGGGGCTGGAGGGGAGTGTGGAGCGGACAAAGGAGTCACGGAGAGAACGGTCTTTATGGAAGGCAGAGAAGGGTGGGGAGGGAAAAATGTCCTTGGTAGTGGGATCAGATTGCAGGTGGGTGGAAGAAGCGGAGGATGATGCGTTGAATCCAGAGGTTGGTGGGGTGGTACGTGAGGACGAAGGGGATTCTGTTTTTGTTATTGTAGGGAGGGGGTGTGAGGATGAGTTGTGGGAAACGTGAGAGATGCGGTTGAGGGTGTTTTCGACCACTGTGAATGGGAAGTTGCAGTCCTTGAAAAACGAGGACATCTGAGATGTTCGGGAGTGGAATGCCTCATCCTGGGAGCAGATGTGGCGGAGGTGAAGGAATTGGGAATAGGGGATGCCTTTTTGCAGGAAGGTGGGTGGGAGGAGGTGTATTCTAGGTAGCTGTGGGAGTTGGTAGGCTTGAAATGGATATCGGTTTCCAGGTGGTTGCCAGAGATGGAAACAGAGGGGTCCAGGAAGGAGAGAGAGGTATCAGAGATGGTCCAGGTGAACTTAAGGTTGGGGGGGGAAGGTGTTAGTAAAGTGGATGAACTGTTCGAGCTCCTTGTGGGAGCACGAGATGGCGCCGATATAGTCATCGATGTAACGGAGGAAGAGGTTGGGGGATGGGGCCAGTGTAGCTGCCTCATCCCCGCCTCCTTGACCTGTCCATCTACCCTCAACTGGCCAACCCCCATCCTAACTCCCCACCTACACTCACCTTTTACTGGCTGTATCCCCGCCTCCTTGACCTGTCTGTTTCCTCTCCACCTATCTGCTCCTTTATCCACCTTCCATCCGCACCCGCACCCCCCCCCTCCATTTATTTCAGAATCCCCTTCCCCCTCCCTCATTTCTGAAGAAGGGTCCAGACCCGAAACGTCAGCTTTCCTGCTCCTCTGATGCTGCTTGGCCTGCTGTGTTCATCCAGCTCGACACCTTGTTATCATAGAAAGCATTGAGCATGCCAGGGAGGGATGTGTCATTGTTTACTATCTTACACTGTTTCATTCTGTATCCCGTAATGTCACTTAGGCCTTGCTATAGACGGTGGGAGTCTGTTTGGTAGGTCTGGCCGCTAAATTAGTCCCGTACTGTCTCTTGGCCTTCCTGATAGTTTTGTGGAGGTCATATCCAGACCCCTATTGGGCTTGCCAGGGTTGCTACTATGCTTTCAGTTTCCCAATTAATTGTACAAACAAATGGTTAAGTATTCTGATGCCACCTCCTGTATATTCTTTTTAAATTTTCAAAATAAAACTAAGTTATAAATTGGTCTTAATCAGGTGCAATGAAAGAGTGGAAAAATATCAAATGTAAAGATGCTGGGTGCAGATCTGCATCTCACCACTATGTGGCACAATGTAACTGTGCTATCTAACTGCACCATGTGGGCTTCTCAATCTCAATTTAAAGTTCATTTACATTAATTTAAATGTCAATGTGAAGGCAGGGTGATCATGATCCCAAGATTTAAATTGTGGACCCTCCTTCAAATGAGTGAATGCTTTCTTTGTATTTTTTTGTACTACAGATTTTGTGAATTATTCAGAAATGAGCGAACCCTCAGAGCCTGACCATCTGGAAGTAACAGGTTAGTTAGTAGCCTCATTATTTCTTCTTGCTGTTGCTACTTTTCTGTTGGAAGACTTCTTTTCATTCTGAATCCACATGTCAGGAGTCAGCTTTGAATTTTTGTTAAATTTGGTTTCTAGATTCACTGTCCAGTGCCCCATGGGTCTGGAAAACTAATTGAACAGCATAAACACTGGGTGACGATATATATATAAAATGAATGTAAGGTTTTGGAGTAGTTCTGTAGCTCGGGTTGTGGGTGTTGAGGTTGGTTGGCCCACTGAGCTGGTTTGTTGTTCCGCAGACGTTTCGTTACCGTGCTTGGTAACATCCTCAGTGCTATGATGAAGCGTCGGTGTGTTTTCACGCCTGGTTTTTAAACTCTGGAGTCCGTTGCGATGGATTGCCTCACTTCCGGGTTTCCTCCGTGGTGGAATGTATATGGGGTCGAGTTCAATGTGTTTATTAATAGCATGCTTCGTGGAATGCCATGCTTCCAGGAATTCTCGTGCTTGTCTCTGCCTAGCCTGTCC
>NC_063335.1:32243930-32347208 GCF_021869965.1 Rhincodon typus
CCCAGCCCCATCTCCGACCTACCAGCCTCATCCCGCCTCCTTGACCTGTCCGTCCTCCTTGGACCGACCTATCCCCTCCCTAACTCCCCACCTACACTCACCTTTACTGGCTCCACCCCCACCTCTTTGACCTGTCTGTCTCCTCTCCGCCTATCTTCTCCTTTATCCATCTTCTATCCGCCTCCCCCTTTCTCCCTATTTATTTCAGAATCCCCTTCCCCTCCCCCATTTCTGAAGAAGGGTCCAGACCCGAAATGTCAGCTTTTCTGCTCCTCTGATGCTGCTTGGCCTGCTGTGTTCATCCAGCTCTACACCTTGTTGTCTCACATGGTAACCAGTGATGGAGCGATTAAAATCGAGGCTTCACAAGACTTGTAAGTTTGGAGATGGGAAGTACAAGGTATGGAGAGATTTGGTGAGAATTTTAAAATTGAATTGTTGCCTGACTGGTAGCCATTATAGAAATCAGCAAGCATGGATGAAAGGTGAACAGGCTTGGTGTAAGATGGTGTGTGGCAAGTGTTTGGATGTGCTTGAATTTGCATAGCATGAAAGATAGGAGGCTGGCCAGGAGAGTATAGGAATCATTGGAATTGGAGCTTCTTCATTTTAGCCTGTTTCAGCATTAAAGTGGTAGAGCACCCATTTTTCTACATTGATTCATTTAATAAATCATTTCCACACAAAGCTTTCTCTACTTTGCAGTGAAATATTTTTAAATTCAAATTTTATTGAGCATTTTCCCAATATCAGTTATCCACTTTGCCAATTGTTATTAAATTTAAACAGTTTTCAATCATTAGTCTGTGTGTTGTATGAAATTGTGCAGACAGTACAAGATATTTGGACTTGGGGGAGAAAGGGCTTTTTTTCCAACAATCTTGGATAGATTTTGAATCTTGTAGTGATAAATAGTATTTCATTGACCATAAAATTCAATATTCCTCTCCTCTTCTTTACTTGCCTTTTAGTTAGCTGTTGTAATCTATGTATTTTAAATGTAAACTTTAAAAATAGTTGATTTCTAAACTTATAGAATTGTTTGAAAAACTGTTTCTCTTTTTGTTACTTGCTTTTCCCAGAGCCACTTACGCTATCAGAAGACAAGCTAAAGGAAGTGCCATCAGGTATTTGTATTTTCCATGTTTTACACCTTTTATCTATGACCATCAAACATAATAAGATAACAAGGAGTAGAAAAGGGTCCAGACCCAAAACGTCAGCTTTCCTGGTCCTCTGATGCCGCTTTTCCTGCTGTGTTCATCCAGCTCTACACCTTGTTATCTCAGATTCTCCAGCATCTGCAGTTCCTACTATCTCAATCAAACATAATAAGATATTTGGTCATTCTACAGAATATATTTTGTCTATCCCTTCAAGTCCTTTATCATTAGTCCAGATGGAACCATAAGCATCTCTCTGTTGGAGAGAGAGACAAGTGGTTATGTAGCTTGGGAGGCCCACATCAAGCCTGGGACAAAGCCAGGAGGCAGACTTTCGTGCACAACTGCTGGCAGTATGAGATTGAAACCCACAGCATTGGCATCTTTCTGCAACACGTTCTAGCCATCTAACTGACTGGACATTGAATGATTTAAAAGTATTTCACTTATATAAACTACTTGAATATGGAGAGTCCTGAGAGAAAGTGTGATATTTGCTAAGTTTGCTTTTATAAAAGAAGATCAAATAGTATCTATAGGTGCCTATCACTTGGATTTTCCTCTATTTGATAATTTAGGTTATTTCATTGAACTCATGGTGGCTTCGTTGCATTGTATTATATCCTGACAATTGTAAAGCCACATGGCAAATAATCCAGGTGAATCAATATCATTAATGTAATTGAATTATTCTAGTAGTTTCCTGAAAGAAAATAAGTGGAGTGTACATGTGCCAACCATTTCATGACATTCCTGGCTTCTTCCTGCTACCTGTAAATATTTGAAATTAAATATTTCTCTATAAATTAGTACTTTGAGCATTATACTGCTTCATTGGAAATTAAATCACGCAGTTTATTATCATTGTTATAAACTGAACAGCATTAACCTAGGCAATGGAATTAATAATGCAGAATTCCTTTAGTGCATTGATATTTTCAAGTCAATTATTAATGTCTAATTGAGTGCACACGATAATTAAAAATGCCCAACAATTAATGTAAATGAACAGAGTAACAATATTCAGCAGCATTCTACCAATTTGTGTGACATGCATCACATTTGCCTTAATTAAATTAAGATAGCCCACAAAGTGCGTAGAAACCGAATGTAGTTAGCTGCACATTGAATACAGACACGGTACCCAAGGCTATTAGTCTGTTGACAGGTTCCAGATTATTATTGCTAGGTTTAAGTGCAATTTTTTTAAGTTAATATTTAACAAAGTTTTTCAGCAACTCAGTATCTCTTGGACTATTGTGAGTTATCATAAGAAAGTTGAAACATTGAGAATTTGGATCTTATGTTTTGCCCTTGAGATCTGTAATTGTTTATTCCACATAGAAACATAGGAGCAGGGGGAGGCCATTCAGCCCTTTGACCCTGCTGCGCCATTCATCACGATCATGGCCGATTGTCCAACTCAATAGCTTAATCCTGCTTTCTCCCCATAACCCTTGATCCCATTCACCCCAAGTGCTGTCTCTCGCCGCCTCTTGAATATTTTCAATGTTTTGGCATCAACAGTTTCTTGTAGTAATGAATTCCACAGGCTTACCACTCTTTGGGTGAAGAAATGTCTCCTCATCTCCGTCCTAAATGGTCTACCCCGAATCCTCATTCTGCGATCCCTGGTTGTGGACATGCCCACCAACGGGAACATCCTCCCTGCATCTACCTGTCTGGTCCTGTTAGAATTTTATAAGTCTCTATACGATTCCCTAGCCCCCCGCACATTCATCTGAACTCCAGTAAAGCCAATCCTAAGCTAGTCAATCTCTCCTCATACGTCAATTCTGCTATTCCTGGAATCAGTCTGGTAAACCTTCGCTGCATTCACTTGAAAACGAGAGCATCCTCCCTCAGAAAAGGAGACCAAAACTACACACAATATTCTAGGCGTGGCTTCACCATGGTCCTGTATAACTGCAACAACATATCCCTGCTCCTGTATTCAAAACATCTCGCAATGAAGACAAACATACTATTTGCTCCCTTTACCGCCTACTGCACCTGCATGCTTACCTTCAGCAACTGGTGCACAAGGATACCCAGGTCCCACAGCACCCTCCCCTCTCCTAATTTACAACCATTCTGTATTGTCGTTAACAGCAGTTATTGTATAACTTTCACTTTGTTATATTCTTATGAATTTTTTTATCTGGTTGGAATTTTGATTTTAAGTACATATATTGTATACTCAACAAATTAAAACCAATTGGTCATTTTTGGCTGTTAATTAAGAAACATTAACAACTGCTGCTTTCAATTTACTTTGGTTTACATGCATGTTCATAATTGATGCCAGGTATATTTTTTGCTAACTTTCAAATAACCAGAGAGACACAATAACACTGATGAGCGTTTTAGAATTTGGCAAAGAAAGCGCTTTGAACCACGAGAAAGGACTGCTACACATATTAAGGCACCCACTGAGTATTAAAGCATAAGATACACTGAGAATGAAGTATTTAAAAGATCCTTTCTTACTGTTGTTTATGTCATACTTTCTATAACCTAGACAAAGTCAATTTTATTATGTACCTCCTAGAAGTTGACCAAGGATATTTAAATTCTTTGCAATGTAAGAACTAGGAAGAAATGTTCTTGCATTGGTACTGATTGACAAAATTTTTAAGCTGTTAATTGTTAAACAACAGTTCAGAATCTGGCTATACCAAATCCATTTAGTATTTATTATTTTACTGTTTAAATTTCCTTTGAATACACTATAGCTGCATGTGATACCATATTATGTTCTCCTTGATATTGGTTTAAGAGTAAAATGTTATACATCATGACCACTGACAGATCTTGCTGATGAAACTTGCCACCAGTGGACTTGTTTTCTTAAATCATTAGACTTCTTTCAATGCATAGACCATTCAGAATTCTACCAAGACTACCCCATGTAAGATATAGTAATGAAATTCATTTAGGCCGAGTTTTGGGCAAGTATTGTGTGTATAGTGTCCGGAAAGAGAAACTAGAGTATCTCAAAAGTTTAGAGCTTAAGTTTTGTTTAATATTGCAATGAAGTGCTGGTGTCGCTCATGCTTCCTCACGTTGAATGTGTGAATTTCAGGCTGACAGCCTTGCCAGCAGTGTGAGGGGAACAGATTGTGGCCTCCAGTGACCATCAGACTTGTGGAGGTGGATGGAGCACGCCTCCAACTGAGTCCAGACCAGTTTTAAAAGTAACTAAACTTCTCTTGTAGAAGATGAGAGGTGAAAATATAGGGCCACAAAACAGGTGTAATGCTTAAAACAATCCTGAAGAGTGTTTTGCTCAGTTACCCAGAGTACCTGAAAGATGAGCTGAATAAATTTTGGATTTAACGCTTTTCTGATGACTTTGAAACATAAGACAATGGAATTGGGTCTCATTGCATCCAATTTTTTAAATTCATTGTTGGGTTGTGGATATCTTGGGCTGGGCCAACGTTTGGTGCTTTTCTTGAATTGCACTTTGCAAAGTAGTGATAAATCATCTTCTTGCACCACTGCATTACGTAGTGGCTTGGTCCAACTGGGTGACTTTCAAGGTTTTTAAGAGCAGTTAAGACTCAACCATGTTTCTGTGGGTCTGGAGTCACATACAAACAGGCAGTCACAGAGCACTATTGTCACTGGACAATAAATCAGAAATCCAGGCCAGAGCTTTAGGGACATGGGTTACAATGCCACCATGGCAGGTGGTGAAGTTTAATTGGAATTAAAAACTAACCTGATGTTGACCACAAAATCAATTTTCATAGATATGTCATAGGAAAGACAATCTGTCACCCTACTTGTTCTGGCCTCCAAATAGTCACAGTAAAGTGGTTTGACTCTTAACTGCCTTTTAAAAGGCTTACTAAACCATTAATACGACACTCCCCTCTAAGAGAGATTCTAACCATCTCAACCTCTTGTGGTTTACCATCTTTGAATCTCCTACTATCAACATCATGGATGTTACCATTAACCAGAATCTGAAGAGCAGGCTTGGTCTTCTCTGGGAGTAACTCCTCATGTGACTCCTCAAAGCTTGTCCACCATCAACAAGGCACATGTCACATATGTGATGGAATCTTTCTCACTTGCCTGGATGAGTGCAGTTCCAACAGCACTTGAAGCTCAACACCATCCAGGACAAAGTCCCATCCACCACCTTTAGAATTCACTGCATTCACTACTACCACACCCTGGCAGCAGTGTCTGATAACAATATGCACTGTGACAATTCACCAAGGTTCCTTAGGCAGCCCCTTCCAAACCTGTGATCTCTTCCATCTAGGAAGACAAGGGCAGTACACATGGAAACATGTGGGACTAGTATCACTGTTTCTTCAGTGTGACTTGGTCAAAATCCTGGAACTTCCTCCCTTGTACCATTGTGGGTCTACCTACATGAAATGGACTGCAACGGTTCAAGAAGGCAGCTCTCCACCATATCAAGGGCAGTTAGGGATGGGCAATAAATACTGCCCTAACCAGTGATAACGACAACCCATGAATTGATGAATAAAGTTTGCTTTCCAGCATCCACAGTTGTTTTGGATTTTAATAAAGAAATGTGGATCAGACCATGGCAGATTTCCTTCTCTAAAAGGCATAAGTGAATAAATGGGTGTTTACACAAATTGATGGTAGTTTCATGGTTACCATTACTGCAACAAGCTTTTTCTTTCAAAATGTTATTCCGATGATGATAACTGCTAGAATTTGAATTCAGTGGTGTAATTTGAACCCATGTCTGTGAGGCATTTACTTAGGCCTCTGAATGAAACTAATCCGTTGACTTTATCGTCATGCAACTACTTCCCTAATTTCTGGGCAAAGGATTCCAATTTCTACATAAGTACGAGGAACTACTGTAGACCTCTTTTGTCCTTTGAACCTAATCTGAAATTTAACAAATTTAACATTGCTTATCAACCTCAACTTCACCTTCCCTTGATACTTTTGTTTTAAACATATATTATGGGATTTGCGTGTCACCGTCTGGGCCAGCATTTAATGCCTGTCTCTTATTGCTGTGGAGAAGGTGGTGGTGAGCTGCCTTCTTGAACTACTGCAGCCCATGTGCAGTAGGTTGACCCACAATGCCATAAAAGAGGGAATTCCAGGATGTTGATCCAACAACACTGAAGGAATAGTAATATATTTCCAAGTCAGGATGGTGAGTGGCTCGGAGGGAAACTTGAAGGAGGTGGTGTTTCCATATGTCTGCTGCCGTTGCCCTTCTAGATGGAAGTGGTCATGGATTTGGAAGGTGCTGACTAAGGATCTTCGAATTTCTGCAGTGCATCTTGTAGATAGTACACACTGCTGCTACTGAACACTGGTGGTGGAGGGAGTGGATGCTTGTGGATATCGTGCCAATCAAGCGGGCTCCTTTCGCAATGTTTGTGCCAAGTTTCTTGAGTGTTGTTGGAACTACTCCCATCCAGGCAAGTGGGGAGTTTTCCATATACTCCTGACTTGTGCCTTTATAGGCGCATAGGCTTTAGGGAGTCAGGCGGTGAGTTACTGGTTAACGTCTGTCTTGGATGCATTCTCAGCATCCATAGCTCTCTAGGTTAGTTATTTCCAAAGTTTCACAGCCGTTGAAGTGAAGATGTTTTTCTTCCATCAGTCCTAAATGGCTGACCTTTTATTTTGGGTACTCTGGGCCATGTTCTGCCTTCCGCAGTGAGGTGAAGATTTTTCTCGGCATCCACCCTGACAAGGGTCTTTAAAATTTTTCTATATGTTTCAATGGGGTTACCTCCCATTTCTGTAAACCACAAAGGATACGCACCTAGCCTACCTGATTCATCGTATCTTCAACCCCGTTGTAGTCCCTCTGGCACTTAATAACCTCCAGGTCCTTCAGAAAAGAAATTTGGCCATTATTGAAGTAGGCCACTGACCGGTTCAATGGTGATTAAGGAAAACAAACTGTCATAATTTAATGAGTGAATGAAGTGTGTACTGCATAAGCAAATTCTGGATAAGCAAGAGGATTTGGTTACTTCGTGTGTGTGGATATCTTGCAGGTTTCGCATGATATTGGCAGAATATTTGTCTTTAAGAACTTGAAGAAGGGCACATCTTTTATTTGTGCACAGGATGTGCTTGTCACTGGCAAGACCAACATTTACTGTCAATCACTAATTGCCCTTGGAAGTGAGTAGCTTATTAGACCATTTCAGAGTCAGCCGCAACACGCTATATGGTCAGAAATCACACGACACCAGGTTATAGTCCAACGGGTTTGTTTGAAAACACAAGCTTTTGGAGCCTCGTTCCTCCTTCAGGTGTTAGTGAGAAAGGTAGTATCCGTTGCAGAATTCGTAAGTAAAAGATCAAAGTTCACACCATTGAGGATGTATTAAACAAACCCAAGATGTTATTAAATCTTTAATCAGTTAGAAGGTTTTAATTAATTAATATGTATATGTAAATCCCCGAATTCTGTGTCGCACGCGCACACACTCTCACTCTCCGTCCCGCAAGCGCACTCTCGCTCAATTTCTTTCACTCTCGCATGTGCATGTGGGTGAATTAGTATTTGCAGATAAGTTCTATTTTGTTCGAAAAGCACACAATTTATAGACAGTCAGTCAGTCAGTCAATGTGGCATTTTATAAATTCCTACTTTAGAAATAAAATCAGTCTGACTCCAAACAAAAACATAAACAGAGATCCTAAACACCTAACATGCATTGTCTGACCTAAAATGTCACCTCTTTACACTAATAAAACCTTTAGTTCTCTCAGGACACTGACTTCAAGGAATTCAATGATTTACATATACATATTAATCAGTCAAAACCTTCTAACTGATTAAAGATTTAATAGCATCTTAGGTGTTTAATACATCCTCATCAGTGGTTGTGACCCTTTGATCTTTTCCTTATAAATTCTGTGTCTGATGCTACCTCTCTCACTAACTTGTGAAGGAGGAGCAAGGCTCTGAAAGCCTGTGATTCCAAATAAACCTGTTGGACTATAACTTGTGTCATGTGATTTCTGACCTTGTCCACCCCAGCCCAACACTGGCACCTCCACATCATGGCAATGTACTACAATAACAGGTCACACTGGGTGAGGACAGCAAGTTTTCTTCCCTAAAGGATATTATTGAACCAGATGGACTTTCAGAATAGCTTATTGGTTTCATGCTCATCATTACTGATACTAAGTTTTTCATTAAAAAGCTTTTTTTTAACTGAATTCAGCATTTGTTTTAAACTTGTCTGAATCATTAGTCTAGGTCTCTGGATTATCAGTCCAGTAGCCTAAACAGCTGTACTCCCTTTAAACATTTTCAATTGTTTTTAAAATGCCTCTCTGGGGGTATTTATTTCGTAATCGCTGTCGGTAAAAGGATATCTCATAGATTGTGTAAGTTCTGTGAAGCTTAAAAAAAAAATGGAAAAAATGTTTTTTCGTTTCCTCATTTTGGTTGAGCACAGGTCTATATGTGCAAGATGGAACTACATTTAGTAATTGGGGAAAACACCCTACGGGAGATTCGTAATTCATTCAAACCAGAAATAAAAACAAAGTGCTAGCAATACTCGGGTCTGCCAGCATTTGCTGAGAGAGAATTATTTCAATCTGCTCATTTAATAGCTACTGGAATGCATTCACAATAATATAACAGTGGTTTTGAAGTCCTGAACCACAAGGCTGGTGATCATTGGTTAAAAACTGAGAAGCAGTAAAAGTAAATGGCATGTCTAAGGTAAAATAGCATGCGCAGAGCCTGAGTTTCATTTAAAATAAATTGTGACAGATACTGATCACCATATTGGGCCGAGGATTCTGGTTGCAGGTTTGGCGATCCAAAGAGAGATGGTAGAAAAATATCAGAGGGCAAGAATTGAGTGAGAGCAGAACATTAAGTCCTGCCTAACTATAAATATAAACATCAGTATTTTAACTAAATGATATACTATGGTAGTATTGCTAAGGGTGAGACAAATCTCATATAAAACCCGATTGAAAAGCATAAAATTAAAGATGCAAAGATCTGAAATAAAAGTAGAAAATGCTGCAAAAACACGACAGGTTGGACAGCAATGCGAGAGTTCTGATGAAAGCTCATCAATCTGAAAAGTTAGCTGTTTCTCCACAACTGCTTGCTGACCTGAATATTGTCAGCATTTTTTATATTTCTTCTAGTGTGTAAAACAGTTACTTGATTTCATTCTTGAATGGTCTCTTATACTCCTTGATGATACTGATGCGTTCTTCTGCACTTTCGGAATCTGTTGTCTCTCTTTTTCTTCCTTTCTCCCCTGCTGTTTCAGAAATTGCCATCCCTACTCTCCCTCTTTCACACTGTAGTTTTCATTATTGAAGGTCAATCATGTCAGCTCCAGGACATTTCTGCAAGTTGATGCCTTTGGCCCAGTCATTTTCAACTGTTTCATCAATGACTTTCACTCCATTATGAGGTCACAAGTGGGAACATTTACTACAGTGTACTTGGCGTTCAGTGCCATTTTTCAACTCCTTGGATATTGAAGCAGTCTTTGTTGATATGCAGCAAGACCTGGACAAAATTCAAGCTTGGGCTGATGAAAAGTTGCATGTGCACCATATAGTCAACAGGCAATGACTATCTCCAGCAAGAGAGAATCTTGCCATCAACCTTTGACATCCAATGGCATTATCATCATTGAATCACTCACTGTCAACATTCTGAGGATTACTATAATCCGGAAACTGAACTGAGCCAGCATACAAATACAGTGGTGGACTGTCTCTTTGCTGAAGTGGTTGGTACATCTGCACCAGAAAGTCTGGATTCAAGACTCACCTATCTCAGACATATTGAGTCTAAACGGGTTGGTTCAAAAATCTTTATAAATACTGTGGTTGCAAGAGCAGGTCAGAGGCCAGGAATTTTGCAGTCGTAACACACCTGTCTTTCCCATTGCATTTCCATTGCTTACAAGTTACAAGTCAGGAATGAAATACTCTCCACTTGCCTTTGTGTACAATTCTAACAACATTTGTAAAGAATGATTGATTTTTTTTTCCCTATATTTCTGATTGTGGAGTGAATTAGGAATAGATTGCTGTAAAAACCAAGGATTATGGAATGGATTATTGCACTTTTAAAAAAGCAGGATACCTGAAAACACTCATTGTAAGTGTAGTTTATGCAATTGTTTATTCAAGCACTGGGCGAGGGTGCAAAAGAAAGCTCAGGTTGTGTACAGAGGGAGATTTAGACAGCAGTAAGTTGCTGATTGGTTTGTGGGATGTTGACCCACTTGTCTCTGAACAATAGTAATGTAATTGGCTTCCAAGTAACTGAGCAGCTTGTGGATGTGAATTTTTGGTCAGAAGCCATCGAATTTCTGGAGAGGAAGTAGCTGTCCTTTTCTCTGCGGTAAAAACAGCTCACACCTGAAGAAAGCTAGTTTCTGTTTCCCCTCATCAGTTGCTGTAAGCTGTGGCTTCTAACTAATGTGTCAGATTTTATTAGTGAGAATTGGTCACCTCCTGCAAGCAAGTAAACGTAGCTGGAGAAGAGAGATTGAGGAGCAGCAAGTCTTGACAAGCTAAAAAGAGAGAGGTGGGTCTGGGTGGAATGCTGTTTGGAGAGTCAGTATGGATTTGATGGGCCAAATAGCCTGCTTTCACATGTAGGGATTCTATCTTCTTATGTAGCTTAGAATTGGTTTTTGCATTATGACAGTCCTGTGAAGTCATGGGCATTTTATAATGTAGAAACCACTTTGTAAAATATAAGCTGATCAGACCCATACTTGCAACTTGACTGTCACCTACCTGGATTTTCCTACTTGAATAATTAATCCAATTAATTAATTAATTATTCAATTGTGCATTGCACAACTTTATCATCATCACAGCTTTTTATTTATTTATAGCAATGTTTTTCTTCTTTGTACTGGCATGTAGTATATTCAGCATTATTCCTAGCATGAACATAATTATCTTTAATACGATATTCAATTGGAGTAGTTAATAGAGCATTCTATCTCCCACAGGATGAGTGTATTTAAGAAAAATAAAGCAGTCTGGTTCAATTAGATAATGTTTCTAGAATTTGCAAGTTTAAACTCATTGATATGTTTTTCTCCTAGTCAAGGAGAGAGAACCAAGTGTTTTTTTTAAAGGCATAGCAATATAATGTCCTAAATTCAGCTTCCCATAAGTTGAGCTGTTCTTAACTTCTTAATTCGTGTATTATGCACCTCACTGATTTATTTTTGCCAACACTGATTTTTGTAAATGCGTATAATGTTCGAAAAGCAAGTTGTGATCTATATCCAAAAAATGATACTACCATGGAGCGGCATACTAGAGTGCCATTCAGGAATGAGCTATGTGCTCAGCTGCCTGCAGTTTTTTAATCGTCAAGCTATCTTTTGTTTTATTTCCATGTTGTAGGTTTCATCTTATGTCTTCTAATGAGAGAAACACATAATTTACTTCCTTATAACTATTGTACTCAACATAGTGGCAAAATGTCAGATTGAAATGTATGCCTCTGTTTTTTGAGTATGCTATTAGCTACATTCAGCCAATTTAAGATGGTCAATCATAATGTACCTCATTTATGCTTGCTAAATCCGGACACGGGTACCCACTTTCAGCAAAAAAAAAAGCAATATGTTTAAGTCTTGTATTTTTATGGAATTGTCCAGAAGCTTGGAAAGCCTATAGTTCCCAAATGCTTTATCTTGGCTGATCACTTTCCAATCAATCAATTATTTTCTCCATAGTCTATATGTGATCATTTGAAATTTGGCATTATTACTTTGCTGATGAGTGCAAGATAAAAACATCTGGCAATGTGCCTGTCCTCTCAACAATGTTCAAGTTACATACTGCAAAAGCACTTAAATATTCACTTGCTCCACCAATGCACAGTGGCAGCAGTGTGTTGAGTCTACAAGATGCACTGCACAAGTCACCAAGACTACTACATGGTAGTTTGTAAACCCACCACGTATACCACTTGTACGACAATGGTCGCAGATTCACGGGAATCAGTACTTACAGGATGCCCTCCAAGCCGCATATCATCCCAACTTAGGGCTGTAGTTCTTAGATTAAGGCATTAAATCCTGCATTGGCCTTGCCAGCAGCACTACGGGTGTCTCTGCACCAGATGGCTTGCTGTGTTTCAAGGCGGTGGCTCATGCTCATGCTCATGCTCATGCTCATCTTCTCGAGAGCAGTTAGGAATGGGTAACATATGCTGGTCTTCCCAGCAATGTCCATATTCATGAAATAATTTTCTTTTAAAGTGTTTGTTATTTGAAAGCTGAATGCAGAGTCATGAGTAATAAATAACGTTCGTATAAAAGTGTACTCAATGGGCAATTCAGCCACCTTTTCAATATAAAACTAATTTGAAATGTGATTGTTTGTTTATAAATCTGAATTTTACCCAAAATTCAGTGTGACAGGGATCCATTGACATATCGGTGACATACTTTTGGACAAAAGCTGTAAACAAATCTGAATTAGAATCAGCATCTCCTGACCTATAGTAATTATTTGTGTGTTGGTCACGTTTTGAATTATTAGAATAAATCCAATTGAAACACAGGTACAGGGTTTCATTTTTAAATCTTTCTGTAGCCCTCCATCCAAAATTTGTGTTGAACTATTCAGTAATATCCTTTATGGAAGCTCACCAACTTCCTTTCCTCTATCCCTAGATTGACTTTTACAAAACTTTTATCCACATCGTGTGGTTAATTTGGAATTCCCACTGAAGTGGCCAAGTTAGGGACTACTGTGGCAACCTTGCCATCATCACGCACATCCCTGAGCAATTTTTTTTAAAGGTAACAAGAACAGAATGTAGCTGATTGAGCAATATCTTGGCAACCTTTTGAGTATAGTTGTGATGTGATGTTATGTTGAAGTTGTACAGGGTGTTGGTGAGGCCTCTTCTGGAGTAGTGTGTCTACTTTTGGCCTGTTATAGGAAGGATATTATTAAGCTGGAGAGGGTTCAGGAAAGTTACCAGGATGTTGCCAGGAATGGAGGGTTTGTGTTATAAAGATAGGCTGTGACTTTTTTTTTCCCCTGGAGGTTGAGGATGGACTTTATGGAGGTTTATAAAATTGAGAGGCATAGATAAGGTGAAAGATATAAAAGGGATCTGAGTGGTAACTTTTTCACATGGAGGGTGGTGCGTATGTGGAATGAACTGCCAGACAAAGTGGTAGAAGCGGGTACAGTTATAACATTTAAAAGACATTTGAACAGGTACCTGAACAGGAAAGGTTTAAAGGGAATGAGCCAAACACTGGCAAATGGCACGAGTTTAGTTTGGGAAACTTTGTCAGCATGGATGAATTGACAAAGGGTCTGTTTCTGTACTGTCTGATTCTAGAATTAGTTTGAGGAGCTAAATGAACATGGTGACAGGTAATTGCACAAGATAATTACCAAGCTGTAGCTTTACAAACATTAGATTTGAAGTTTGGGCAAGTGCGTTCCTCACCATAGTTCAAATGTAGTCGTGCACTGGGGGCTCAGTAATTTAGTGCATGCATTTGTTTTGTTCCAAGATATGGGTGTTGTCCTGAACTGTGTGGCTTGGCTTTCATTGGCATTAATATCTAATATATGTGTACTTGTTTATCTTCAATTTGGTGGAACTGCTTCAACATATTGATGTGACACAGCCATTTCTTTTTCTAATGATGTGGCATGTCAACCAAATAATTTACTTTCCTAGTCCCTTTGGCTATCCTTTATGGACTATTGAACTGTGCTTTGCACAGATCACTTTAAGGCAGTTATCCTAACTATCATCCCCTGGTTGAAATGTGTTGATTTTGGTGCACGTTTTCATGGTTATTTGTAAAGTTGTTAGGTGTCTCTGAGCCACTTGTTGACTCTTGTGAACTGTTCCTAGAACACAGATACATTTTAAACATCTACGATTCATCCCTCTGACCCAGAAACTTTTCTTTGATTAGTTTCATAGGACTCTTAAGTCATGTCGATAAACCAGTTCAAAAGGACTAAACCTGGTAGATTCCTTCTCTGAGACACTAGTACCAAACAAGATAAAGTCCACTTCTTTGTCCCACTTGTGGGGTCTTCATGGCAATGTGCCCTGATTGTCATTTTGAGGGTTAGTTGGTGCTGTTGTTATGCCTTTTGTATTTGTTGATTTCTATACTCAAGCGTTTTACTGTTGTATACCTGGACTACACATAGCTACTTCAAAAATTTTAAACATAAAGTAGGAACTTTGATCTGATTGGTTCGCAGTCAATTGAGTGAAGAACTGGGTTAACTTCTCAACAGTGCTTGGCAGAAATTGTTCTTGAGGGAAGTATCAATCTTCATAACAGTACGGATTTTTAAAACGTTTTTCCAATGGCTGAGGGATTTGCTAGCTGGGTCAGCATTAGCCCTAACCCTAATTGCCCTGGAGAATGTGATGTTGAGCTGCCTTTTTGAATCACTAGTCCTGGGGAGTTCAGGGGCACTCTCATTGCTGTTCAGAATTGAGTTCCCGGATTTCAACCTAGTGACAAAGAAGGAATGGTGACATAGATTCTAGTCAGGATAGTGTGTGGCTTGCAAGGGAACTTGCAGATGATGTTCCCATGCATTTGCTGCCCTCCCCCTTCTGGATGGTAGAGATCATGGTTTTGGAAAGTGCTGTCAAAAGAACCTTAGCAAGTTACTGCAGTGCATCCTATAGATGGTACACACTGCTGCCACTGTGCATTGGTTGTGAAGGAGATGCATATTAAAGGTGTTGGATGGTGTACTAATGTCCTGCTCTTATTCCTGCTACAAGTCCCAAACAGTTTACCAACATCTTACTCATGGCTTGCTAAAAACTGGTATGGAATTAGAGGTGTTGGTTTGATTAAGAGTTACAATTTTCCCATAGTCTGGCATATGACATGTTTTAGAAAGCTCCTCCATGTCCTTGTGAAGTCCAGGCCTGTAAAAATGTCAACTAATAGATGCTTGGATTTTCTGAATCCCTCTACATTTTCTGACCATAGGAATTCCACAGGCTAGTCTTAGTATCCTCTGACTGCTGGGTAGCACAATTATCTGGTGAATTGGAATCCATTCTTCATCTGCAGGTCTGTGAGGAGGTCTCCACATCCTCGGAGAATCCCATTTTAAATTATAGAACTCCTCTGTTCCACCATCATTGTAACTGCTTTTCTTAACTCTCAATCGACTTCCTGAGCCTCAATCAGAGAAGACTTTTTAAACATTTCCTTTGGATTATCCAGATTCCCAAAGAATGTTTCAGAAAATCATATATCTGGCTGTGGTACCAAATGACGATGGAATTTATGTAGTGACCCACTATGAGGGAAATATTCCAAGGACACTTTCTTGCAACTGCTGTGGCTCCTTGACCTCACTGTACTTTCTGTGACATGAAGCCAGACTTTTCACTCTGGCTAAATAATTCCTCAGGAGTGTGTCAGCTCCATCTACGAGGTGAGCTATGGACAATCTTTACTTTTTGCATTGCAGTGTGACCTATTATCTGAAGTGCCATGGTATAGATATATATTCCCTGTTACTCTTGGCTATTTTGTTCAATTCCCTTGCATTTGCATCAGTGTCTGCTTGGCCCCTCAACTGCCCCTCTAAGGCTCGGCCAGCTGTACGCTTGTCAGGGCCTCCCTGTCTCTGCATTGAGCTTGTGTACCCCAGTAAGTCCCATGGGTTTGTCATACAACTTCAAGCAATCTGCACAAAGCTGTCTCTCTGTGGCGAAGGAAGCACTCGGGCTTTCACATACCCCTTCCATCTGCAGCACCATCCTTTTTGTTCTGAGGAGATGATATAGTGGAGTTCCTAGCTGTTCCATCTCATCCCCAACTACTGGTGTTCTTTTCGCTCTCCAACATTTTGGGATGGGAGTGTGGGGTTGATGGGGAAAGGGTTTGGATTTGTGGACAAGTTCACGATCATTAGCCATCTCAGCTGGCTGTTGAAATCTTCTGATTCTCTATCGGGATTATTAGATATGGGGGAATGCATTTAAAATTCCTTGGAGAATTATTTCCCAGAGGGTCTCTTGTGTGACGTCTAGCTTTAGTGCCTGTATCCAATGGTCAAAATTAATTTGTTTGACCTTCTCCATTACAAGTCTACCCAGGCTCCTTCCCGTGATTCTAAAACGACTGCCTATAAGCACCAGGTTCCAATCCATATGTACCGAGAACAGCGTCTTACATAAAAACATAGAAATGTACAAGATAGGAGCAAGAGGAGGCCATTTGGCCCTTCGATCCTGCTCCACCATTCATCACGATCATGGCTGATTGTTCAACTCAATAGCTTAATCCTGCTTTCTCCCCATAACCTTTGACCTAATTCACTGCAAGTGTTGTGTCTCGCTGCTTCTTGAATGCGTTCGATGTTTTGGTATCAACTACTTCCTGTGGTAATGAATTCCACAGGCTCGCCACTCTTTGGGTGAAGAAATGTCTCCTCATCTCCATCCTCCATTGTCTACCCTGAATCCTCAGTCTGTGACCCCTGGCTGTGGATATACCCATCATCGGGAACATCCTCCCTGCATCTCCTGTCTAGTCCTGTTAGAACTTTAAGTCTCTGAGATCCCCACCCTTCATTCTTCTGACCTCCAGCGAAAACAATCCTAACCTAATCAATCTCTCCTTATATATCAGTCCTGCCATCCCCAGAATCAGCCTGGTAAACCTACGCTGCACTCCCTTGAGAGCAAGAGCATCCTTCCTCAGAAAAGGAGACCTAAATTAAGCATAATATTCCAGGTGCGGCCTCACCAAGGCTCTGTATAACTGCAAAACACATCCCTCAACCTCTCGCAATGAAGGCCAACATACCATTTGCCTTCTTTCCTGCCTGCTGCACCTGCATGCTTACCTTCAGCAACTGGTGCACAAGGATGCCCAGGTTCCCGCTGCACACTTCCCTGTTCCAATTTACAGCCATTCAGGTAGTAATCTGCCTTGTTTTTGCTTCCAAAGTGAATAATTGTCTTCATGTGATCTATAGAAGCCTCCTCTGAAAGAATAGCACAAGCATTAAGAGCTCTGCCACTCTGCTTTTATTTTGGTCTCCTCATCCGCTTAACTATCTTTCTAAAAGAAATAAATGCTCCATATCTCGTAAAATCATACAATGCAGAAGGAATCCTTCAGCCCATTACGTCTGCACTGCCAGTAACCCTATTCTAAACCTACACGAGTCCCATAGCCTTGACTATTATGACATTTCAAGAGCCTGTCCAGGTATTTTTTTTAAAGGTTGTGAGATTCCCTAACCTTAACTACCTTCCCAGATTACCACCATACTGAGTGAGAACATTTCTTCAAAACCCCTCTAAACCACCTGCCTTTCACATTAAAAATTTTGCCCCCTTGTTATTGACCCTTTGATTAAGGGGAACAGCTGCTTTCTACCCACCCTGTTAGTGCCCCTCATAATCTTACACCTCAGTAAGGTCCTCTCTCAGCCATCTCTGCTAAAAGAAAACCACTTGAGCTTTCCAGTCTCTCCTCACAACTGAAATGCTCTATCCCAGGCAACATCCTGGTGAATCTCCTCTATACCCCCTCCAGTGCAATCCCATCCTTCCTATAGTGACTGAAACTGCACACAGTACTCAGGCTATGGCCTCACCCAAGTCCTGTACAGCTCCAAAATAACCTTAGTGCTCTTATAATCTACGCCACAACCGATAAAGGCAAGTGTCCTGTATGTTTTTTTAATTATCCTATTAACCTGTCTTTTTGCAGTGACCTGCAAGACCCCTCTGTTCCTCTGAGCTTTCTAGTGTCCTGCCATTCACCGAATATTCCTTTGTCTTGTTTCTTCCAAAGTGCATCACCTCTCACTTTTCAGGCCAAGTGCCAACTGCTGCAGTCAAAGGCCAATGTCCTCATTTGGGGCCATGAGTTCTGGACATAGGAGGCGCATTGAGTGTGCAGCAAGTATGGCAACAAATGTCTCACTGATGTTTGACTCTCTTCTACAAATAAAATATTCCACCGTCCTCTGCATACTCTTGTTTGCTGACGAGGCAGTTCTCAGCCGTAACATCAGGTAACAAGAAACATTCAGCAGCAGCAGTTTAGCACTTTTATGTGCAACATATCTTTGTAAAAACTACTGCACTGATCTTTTTAGCTTCAAAATGTGTTAAACCATGTGAGAGTCTGAATCCTGTTTTAGTATGCAACGTTTTAGGCCCATTTTCCACTACTTTAATCTTCAAGGTATTTCTGTGAACCCCATTCTTGGTACTTCTGGCATTAATTATTTAAAGGTAGCCATTTATAGTGGAGGTTTGGGTGACTGGGTAATTTGACAAAAAGCTGTGTGGTTAAGAGGTTTGTTAGGATTACTTGTAGTCGAATCCCGTGAATGATACAATTTCAAGTATCTCTGCACAGCACAAGTTTTATGGTTAATGTGTAGAGGTCTTGATTATAACCAGTCCGAGATATGGTGGAATGTAGTGAAGTTCATTGAGTGGTAGCTATTTACACGGAGCGTATTCTTTCTTTACTATATTTCTTCCATTTGAAGAAAACAAAACCTCCGCTTTAAATATGTAACTGAACCTGATGAAGTGCAGTTTTGTGGCAGTGATCTGCAAGATGTTGGGTACAGCCAGCGATTCAGCCTAATCCTCCAGATGGATTAAGTAAATATAAGTACAAGAGAACTTAGTCATTGAGAATTTAAAGCAGCAAAGCATCTTGCAGAATTCATGATAAAAAAGGCAGTATCTAAAGGTGCAGATCAATTATAATTGTCAGTCAATTCCACTAATGTCTGCCTGGACTTTTAATTAGAAATTTGTATTGTTTTACAGATCTTTAAGTCATCACAAAGACTTCAAATCATTTGGACCAGGCCACTCTACATTCCACTATTAGTTTATTTCTTTAAGTTTTGCTCTTATTGTAAAGCAGTCTGGCAATTAGTGTATGACCTCTGGGATGGAAGATAATGTGATGGAACACCCTAAAAGATGTGTGGAATATTTTTCCATCAGTACATTTTTTAAAGTTACTTGTATGTGTATTTTTAACAAAAATAATAATTTTGGATCCAGTGCGCTTTTATGAATTCTGTAGGATGCAGTGCAAAGCATCTTATAAAAACCTAATCATGTAACACTAATGACTGCCATGGTAGATATTCAATCAGTCTGCTATAATCTCATACAAAGTCTGCTCTCAAAAATTAACGAGTTAAGTTACAAACCGCTAATATATATGTTGAAATGAAAGACTTAACAGTGTCCAAATGGTTTATTTTTAATAAATCAGTATCTGAGTGGGCTGTAATGAATAGATGCAGTAAACTTACATATTCTATTTGAACAAATTGTAACCATTTAGCCAAAGGATGGTGCAGATGTAAACATTTTTAATGTTATTTTTTGAGGGAGAAAAAATTTAAAAGTTTTTAAAAATAATTGAGTGTAAATTCAGCTTGAGTGCTACCTGTACCTATTGTGTGAAAAGCTAAGAGAACCTTACAGAATTGTGAAGAGCATTTACTCAGATTAGCACTGGTGCTTTATATGTGGTGGTTATAAATGGCAGGGAAATTTTAACTAACACTATTTTCAGTAAGAACTGATTTTTTTTTTTAGAGCCAAACTAAGTTTCCCATTATAAATGTGATAGTTATTGGTCAGATTTAGCAATAAAACCTTTCAGCTGATATTTTGGCATCTATATATTTGCCTTGTAAATAACCTTCTGCTGAAAATTGACGAACTTAATGTTAACGTGTGGTATGTATATTTTTATTGAAGGCAATGTATTAAGTTTAAAAAGCCATAAAGTTTGAAAGAGTGAGATAATCGGAAAGGAGATGTCAGCTCCAAATTGGGAGAAGTTGCTAATCTGCAGTGTTTGGAAAAGTCTTCTCATTCTGGCCAAGGATATTGGTTTATACAACTGACTTGACAGTCAAAAGTTTACATGTGTACTAACTGACTTTAAGCTAGTAGTTCTCAACTTGTCAAAAGCCATGTTGGCGTAAAGGAATATCTTGCATTTGGATTTGATGTAATTTTATTCTATTGCATAAAGTGCAGGTGCAAACCTGTTTACTGTAACAATGACAATGTGACTTTGGATATGTCATTTGTCAGCAATAAAACTTTATTGAATTACCTATGTGAGACTTTGTTCTTTTCTGTGTAAATGCAGTGAATGTAGTCATGTTCATTGATCATTAAACAGAAGAATAACTTTTTTGGTATTTCTAAAAAGTATTTTCAATCAGTAAAATGCAAGCTCAGCCCCACTACAACCCTGTGTATAGAAGAAAACCTTGCAGAACCTAAAATGCTTTCTCAAATTTATCACCTATGGTTTTGTGCTATTTGACACCATATAATGTTGTTATATAGACCATACCATCACTTTATATTTTACACTTCTGGAGGAACCATCACATTGAATTATACATATCAAATTTAAATTTGAGGCCCAGCCCAGTAACTTGAGTGCTTTCACATAATCTGAAACAAAAACAAATTGCTGGAGAAACACAGCAGCTCTGGCAGCATCCGTGGAGAAAAACAGAGATAACATTTCAAGTCCCGTGACGCTCCTTCATAACTGTTAGTAGCTGGGGAAAGGTGGTATTTATGCTGATGGCGAGTTTGGGAAGCGGGGAGAGGGATGATAGTGTATTGGCATGAAAAGGAGTGAGCGAAGAAATGGAGATGGAACCCAGAGAGAGCCAGTTAGCCAGACAGAAGGATGGTTGAACAAAAACAAAGTTGCTGGAAAAGCTAACTTTGTTTTTGTCCCTGATTTACAGCATCCGCAGTTCTTCCGGTTTTTATTTAAAAGGATGGTTGATATTAAGCCAGGGAAGGAGAAAAGCTGAGTCGGTGAAAATGGGTTGGCTGTGTTGAAAACTGCCCTTGTCATGACTAAGGACTGGGGTGTGGGGGTGGACAAAGGGCATGGGAGGTGGTGTTCAGGTTCTAAAATGATTAAACTCAACATTGAGTCTGGAGGCTGCAGGGCCCCCAAGTGGAAGATGAGATGCTGTTCTTCGAGCTTCTGCTGAGCTTCGCTGGAGCAGTGCAGTAACCCAAATGCTGCCAGACCTGCTGAGTTTCTCCAGCAATCTTTTTATTTCAGATTTCCAGCATCCGCATCTTTGCTTTATTTTAGGTAAAAGAATAGGAAGGGTTTAAAGGGACATGGGCCAAATGCTGACAAATGAGGCTAGATGAATTCAGGATATCTGGTCAGCATGGACAGGTTGCACTGAAGGGTCTGTTTCTATGCTGTACATCTCTATGACTCCAGTGCTTTCACATGATGTTTGCTGATATCCTGGTGTATTAATCAGTCCTGATGATTATACACATTTATCCACCCGCATTCCTTTATCAAGTTTCAAAGAAAACATCCATTGAGCTAACCAGCTTTTAAATGTTTGTGTAACTAAATGTTTCCTATTTCCTAACCTCTTTGTAACCATGAAGCTTTCAGTTCAAATATTACCAGTGTTGTGATCAGCAACTTGAATCATCCTCCTTCGACCTCTGCATCACGGCTACTGTTTTGCTTGCAGAGGGAAATGAATGAGATTTGCCATAACTTTAATTCTTCATATTCCAGAAAAATTGCCCTTGTTTGTATTCTGATAACATTAAAATCTAATGTTAGAAATCATAGTTGTGTGAGAGGTGTCAGCGTACTTTCTTTTTTTAAAAAAAAAAAGCTAATTTGCTTTAAAAACTCAATATAATTAGTTGCACATCACTCCTTACCATCAATGTATAGCTATGACTTGTATGTCAAATGTCAGGACATTTTAGGCCCTAAAATTCCAATTTATTGCATTTCAAAAACACATTATGCAATAACCTGCATTAGCACTGAACTGTAGAATTTCCTTAACCAACGAAATAATTTATTGTAATCTTCCAGACAAAACATCTGACTCTGAAGTAAAGAAGGAAAAGAAAGGTAAGCTCCATCTTGTGTTTAACTGCTTATGGTAACAATTATTTAGCAACGGTTGTTTAGGACATTGTACATTTCAGATGGTCGTGAAGTTGCCAAAGTTGTGGTCTTTGTATTATGTTTTGATTTGATTGGGTGAGACAAAGATTGAATATTGAAACATCAAGTAGAAAGCTGTGCTCAGAATTAACTCTGGATTAACCAGGTTGCACTGAGACCTGCTTGCTGCTCGTAACATCTTTGTCATCATTGAGCTACTTTGCTCACATGGAGGAAGTCTTGGGCTGAAATAGGTTTGTCTCTGTTTCAGTTTGTGTGTACATGTAAACATTAAGTGGACTGCTTTAATCTAAACAGGAAAATTTGTATTTCCTAATTGCCATTTTTGCAATACTTGAGATTTAAAACAGATGTAGGTTGAGTTGTTGATACAATCTGTCATCTTTTTGCAAGCTTAATCGAAATGGAGGTTTAGTCAGTGACGAATGATCAGAGATGGAAAGCTTGCAATCTTCTCTCACTAGATGGCACTGCAAACTAATAAATAACATATGCTGTTTTATGTTTTTGTAAAATTGCATGGTAAGTGTAAACAAAGTCATGGAACTATTGAACAGGCTGATGTATGCTGCCCATGACATTCTGTGAATGCCTTGGACAATAAGCTTAATTTTGAGACTTAAGCCAATTGTGTGAGAGTTATACTTACATGACCAGAAATTTTGCAGAGTTTACTCTTTGCAATTCAGAAACTAATCAGCATAATCAACACAGCTCCACAACTGAAACCCAACCCAACTCTCTTTCCATGACCCCTCACCAAACCTGTTCCAACTACTGAACCACTTCCCCATCTTGACCCACTGCTTCTCCCTCCACTTCTCCTGGCTGAACTTCTCTCTTCCGTCTGCTTCCCACAACTCCCCAATTCACCTCACCTGACCACACCCCCCTCGCTCTACTGAAAGTCTCTATCGTTGCATGTGCTATGCAGTGCCATATTCATTTCCAGCAGCGCACTTTAAGCAAGCCTGTAGATGTTAAGAGAAGGAAGTGGGAATAAATTCTTTGCAGGTCAAGCACGATATCTAACCCACTTATCTTCAGTGCCTTGGTAAAAATGCCAATAGATCGTTGTGTGGAAATCGTTGAGTGGCTTTTTGGATTTTCTATTATTATGTTGGAAGGCAAACTAGTTGCGATAAAAGGTTCCATCAGCATGCAAACTTATTTTAGTGGCTGACCACAGTATGTTTTCCCTTAGTTCTCCCCCTATTTTCTGTAACTGAGGAAGGGTCACCGAACTCAAAACGTTAACTCTGATTTTTCTTCACAGATGTTACCAGACCTGCTGACCTTTTCCAGCAACTTCTGTGTTTGTCCCTGATTTACAACATCCACAGTTCTTTCAGGATTTAGAGGGATATGGGTGAAATGCTGGCAAATGGGACTAGGTCAGATTGGGATGTCTCGTTGACACAGATGAGTTGGACTGAAGGATCTGTTTCCACGCTGTATGACTCTATCCTCCTCCAACATCTCACTCCTATTATTCAACTCTATGGCACTGTCATAGCTTAATTCCACTATTGACTGTCCAGATGTGGTGGAAACAACTTTCCAGTAGCTTCTTTTCCCACCTTGCAGTGTCTCAATGATGCATCATTGGTTTCTTCCTTTCTCATACCTACATGCTCTGCCTTTAGTGATAGTTTCTGCAGCTAACAATTGTACAGAAACTTTACTTCTGCACTGTTTCTCTCAATGCTTTCACCTTCCTTGTTGTCAGACTGCTTGTCCAACATCCAGTTTTAAAAGAGCATGAAAGACCTCAGTTTAACTTCGGAAGAACTGAAGCGATCCTCATTTGTCCTGTCACAATCTCCACAACCTTCAACATTACTTTCTTCTCTGACCCCAGCCATTATTTCAGTTTAAAACAAATCTGCAACCTATTCAACCTGCAGTGAGCCTCTGGCTTTTATCATCTCCATTACAAATGACTGCTGTCATGTCCTAGAACATCTTTCTTCTTAACCACTTCCTTAGCTCATTGGTTGCTGAAATGCTTATCTAAACATAATTGTCTTGTTGTCCTCTGGATGCCTTCCAGTCTTTTACCTTTATTTTCAGTTCAGCTACCATTTTAAGAGTTTGGTTTGCATAAAATCCAATATCAAGTTCAGTTCTAACTGAGTCAGTCAAGTCATCACTAGGTTGGCACCCAGTTTTCTGGACCCTTGGGTTTAGAATTCTCACCTTATGTGTAAATACCTTAGCGGCTTTACTCTTCAATTCCATTTCTTTCTATTATTCTCTCTCCTGCAGCTCTAAATTTTTCTCCCTTTCTTATTCATTCATGTGAAGTGAGTGTTGCTGGTTGAGCATTTATTGCCCATCCCACTTGTCCAGAGGACAGTTAAGGGTCAACCACCTTGCTGAATAGACCTTATAGACCAAATCAGGTAAAGTTGGCAAATCTTCTCCTCTAAAGGACATTTGTATTAGATTTTTACAGTGGTTACATGGTCCCCATTTAGGTCAGCTCTTCCAGTTCCAGATATTATTGAATTTGGGTTTCGTCTGCTATGGTGGGATTTGAATCATGTCCCCAGAACATTTGCCTGGCGTTTTGGATTGCTGGTCCAGTGATATTACCACTGCCCCACTGCCTCCCCTCTCCTTATACCAGCTTCGTGTGTGTTTACTACCTTCCCTTTTATTACATCATTGACTGCTATTTGTTCACTTGTTTATGGCCAGTACTCTGAATTTCTTCCTAAACCCATTACAACATCCCATTCCTCCTTCATCATCAAGATCTTAGTCAACCCTCAATCTCCACTTTTTAATATGGTTGGTTTCTCTTATGCCTCGTAGTTAATTTATAAACATGATTTAACCATAAATGCTTCTTGGGGAGTGGTGTCAAAAATTTGCAAATGCTGTGATATCTGAAGCATGTCTATTGGCTGCTTATATTGAGCACTTAACTTTGCTGCCACTTTTATTTGAAATGTAAGTTTACATGAGTATGCCCTGTGTAAAGTGGTGGACAGAGTAAAGAGTTTTGAGCAATATAATCATAATAGTGCTAAATGTGGAAGACTACACAGTTGTGTAGTACTCCTTTTGTGTTTAAATTTTGAAGGCTACTCAACTGTGTAGTTTAGGATCTTTACAGTTTGAAATGACAAGCGAAGTGGCCCTAATGATTGTTGCAGCTGGTGCTACTACTTGCAATACTGAACACAACTGAAATGAAATAAATCAATGTTGTTGCTCTCTGTACCTTGTGTATTTCACCACCTACAAGAATTCAAACAATTCAAACATGCCAAGATTTTGTTTTACCCCTCACTGTTCTTTCATCTTGAAAGTTGCCTTGCTGCCGATCCCTTGGGTGATGTTACTAAGTTGCCTCCAATCCTTTAGTGTCGAAGTTTGGAGAGTGATGTTCTTGTACTCGCTGTAGCAGATCGCACGGCTAAAATTGGTACACTGATCACAGCGGTCGACTTGGAAGTCTGGGGCTTTTGTCAGGATAAAGAATTGGATTCTGCGGGAGAAATGATGGAACAGGTTCAATAACCTGGAGGCTTTGCATTATATAGTCTTGATATTCGTAATGTGCTGGTTAAATAGAGAAACAGTTTTTCATACAGTCTATGTTCCTTGTGTGTGAGTTTAGATGATAAATATTGACAAGTCACTTGACCACAGTTATTTGATTACCTACCAACTTGTGTATACACCACCTATTCTCTTTCTTTGCAACACAGACCGCTGACTACAGATTCAAGTGAGAACCCTGATTTCATTTTTTGTCTTTCCCTCCCTGGTGTCCCAGTCAGTATTAACAAATTCAACCCTTCCCAAAGAACCTGAATATTTGAAATTCTTCAGTTTAACATCAATGTTTCACCTACTCTACGATCACAGTTGTTCTTTGCCTTTCTAGTTTCCATTATCTAAATTTTGTCCATTCAGATTTTCCTGAAGAAAAATTCCAGCAGCTTTAAATGATGCAGTAATTGTACTTGATATTTATATGGTTGCTTTGCTTAAAGGAGTAGCTTGAGAGTCCTGTATTTTGAATGTTTGAACAGAGATAATGATAAAGACTCCATGTTTATTTTGCTAATTGCTCATCACAGATTTTGTGTTCTAAGAGCTTAAAGCAGTTTGTTTAAGAGCATAAGAACTAGGAGCAGGAGTAGGCCGTCTGGCCCTTCGAGCCTGCTCCGCCATTCAATAAGATCATGGCTGATCTACATTCTACATGAAATAACTGAGCTGTTACAACTTCTGCATTTTTTATAAACATTGTCACTGAATTCTAGATTGAAAGTGGAGAACTGTTGAACTAAATTTTGCAGCAGAAGTTGGGATACAGATGCCAAGGACCCGAGTAGGTCCCATAGCCTGCGGTGTCACAGAATGCTGCCTGCCTTTGTAGTTGTTGCCAGAGGTGGCCAATTGATGGACTACCCCCACAAGCCCTGCCCATTAAGGGCTTGTGTGTGAACTGGGTGATGTGGACGACCAGTTAGAGCACCTGGGGGTGTGGGCAACTAGCATCTCTTCCAGGAAAAGTGAGTCTGAGTGTCCCCACAGTCAGTGAGATCCTTCCCTCACGATGGCCTCAAGCTCCTGCTGTGGCCTGATGAACACCACAACTGCAAGGGGCAGGATGTCAAAAAAGAGGTCGGTGATGTCGAAGGTGGCATCAGTGACTCCCTGCTTCCATTGACTGGGAGCTGCTTTTAACTGTTAAATTCAGAACAGAACAGGAGGCAACCCTGCTGGCTTAGCTAGCTGCCAACCTTGATGGAGAGAGCGTGCAACTTCCTTTCCTGGAATGATGAGTAGTGTAGATAAGGTGAAAGGCAGGTGTCTGTTCCCTGAGGTGAGGGATTTCAAGACTCGGAGGCATATTTTTAAGGTGAGAGGAGGAACTCCTGCTGCAAGATGTAGTTCAACAGTTCTCCACTTTCAATCTAGAGAGGAGAAAGATTTGCAAAAGAAACTAGGGGCAATTTTTTTCTTTCACACTGGTTCATGTGTGGAAAGAACTTCCAGAGGAAGTGGTGGATGTGGGTACAGTTACAAAGTTTAAAAGGCATTTGTGTAAGTATGTGAATAAGAAATGTTTGGAGGGACATGGGTCAAGCGCAGGCAAATGGAACTAGTTTAGTTTGGGATTATGGTTGGATCGAAGGGTCTGTTTCCGTGCTGTACAACTCTGACTTTGAGGTGGGAAGATGGGTCCACAGAACAATCCAGTCCACTGTTTCTGAACCACATCTAATTTTGAGGAATTTTATATTTTCATATGTACTGGAAACATTTTTTCAGAGAGTTGCCTGTACATTAAAGGTAATGACCATTCCATTTTGTGAGTCATATCAACCAGATCTTAGCTGGGTCAATAATAGGGCTTATTAGTATTCATTTGAATACTGGACCAGACAGGGAGCAAATGAACTCTGCTTCCCACAATAATTCAAGATTCTAGCAGAAGGATAAAGTTCATGTGTAATTTGGCAGCTACAATATCAATAACTGTCTAGACTCATACAAGAATTTAAATTTGGGAAGGTACCAGGAAGCTTTTCATTGTGCCATTGCCCTCCTGCAGCTCTGTTAATCCTGCCTGGCTGCTAACACGAGCTGATAAATGATATGTATCACACCTTGGAAAAGAAAGCACTCATTTTAAAACAAAACATCTTGGAAAGTGGGTGACATTGTGGTAAGGCTGTATGTATTGTTCTATGGTGATAGTGATTGGTTTTTTCCTATGGCTCTGTAATCCCGCAATCATGTTTCATAGGAAATGCTATGATTTTGCCTCATTGACAAAATGCTGCGGTATGTCTAGGTTGTGGTAGTAAGACTTTATAATTAATTGTGTTACAATTTTTTTTTGCTGCTTTCCTCCCTGGTGGCCAAGGTCATAGGGTTGGGAGCATTTGTCAAACTAAGTTAGTGAATTGCTAGTGACTTCTTCAATGCACGAGAGTCAAGTTAAAATCAGTTGATTTTATTGTCGATCCAGGGCATTGAAATAAGTCAGTTCCTTATACTGTCTGGTGGTGCGCAAAGTGTAGATATTTTAAGCAACCTGTTCAGAGTTGTTGGAGCAGGTAGGACTTCTGCCAGACCCTCTGGCTCAGAGGTGGAGATGTTACCACTGTGCCACAAGTGTTTTCTCACGGTCGGGATGTGTGGGGTTAATCTTTAGTTGCTTTGACTTTTTTTAAAACACTGCCTCTCATTTAAAATAATACACTCTGGTTAACTACAGGGGATCTCCGATTTACAGGCTTCCAACTTCCTGATGCCATTCCATACAGGGGTGTAATTTTACATATCTGACATACAAATGGCTGCTTTATAACATCCTGAATTGTGTCTGGCTCGCATACAAATCAACTTGGAAATGGACTCGGGAATGGAACCTTTTCGCAACCTAGGAACTGCCTTTATTGAAAAGAACAGATGTTCTCATATACTGAGGAACTGACCACAAACAGGATAACTCAAGGAGCCAGAAGCTGTTGATAAACAGCTTCCATCTGAAGAGAAATCTAATAACGAAGTAACATTTGCTCTTCCTTACAATCTGCTACTAACAAGGCTAGGAGGGTAATTGATATTAATCTTGAGATTTGATTGCCATTTGGCATAGAATCCCTACAGTGTGAAAAACAGGCCCTTCAGCCCAACAAGTGCACACTGACCCTCAGAGCATCCCATCCTGACCCATCACCCTATAACCCACCTAATCTACACATCCCTGAACACTACCGGCAATTTAGCATGGCCAATCCATCTAGCCTGCACGTCTTGGACTGTGGGAGGAAACCGGAACACCCGGAGGAAACACTCTCAGACATGGGGAGAATGTGCAAACTCCACACAGACAGTCACCCGAGGGTGCTATTGTGGAATTTAACAAGGAACAAGAGTTGGCTCCGTAATTTGACCAAGAAGGTATTAGTTGCTGAAAATAAATTTTTCAGGGCAGAGGTATTAAAACCATAATGTTTAGAAAACAAAATAAGATTACAACATAAAAATATGCAAGTTGGCAGTTACTTCATGAAATCGATGAATAAGGAAATTTAAATGAAAATTCAAAAAAGAAGCATAATGCACAAGTGGTAAGGAGCAAAAAAAAAATTTAAAAAGAGACATGTACACGGATCTATAAATTCATCTGAAAGGGCACAAATATGAAAAAAGACCTACACCAAAGCATAAGTAAAGAAGCAAAGTGCAATAATAAACATGCCTTCAGTACCACACCAGGAATAAGCGAAAATGTAGAGTACTTTGAAATAAAGGAAAATAGTTACAGTACTATTTTTGTCCAGGAAAAGAACGTTAATACAGTATAGATGCATTCATTTATTATATCAAATGTTACTGAAAACTTCCAGGTCCATGTAACAGATGGTGGAGATGCTAAATTTCATAAATACATAGTAACTCTTTACATTGTTTTGCTTAGTTTGTCATGTAAAAGATGACTGACTTGCAGAGTCACTAATCAAGTATATTCTGCATAATATGCTTCAGTTTTTCAGTAAGGTGAGAGAATGGTAATTATTATTTTAATGGACTCTGTTTATAGGGTCATACAACATAGAAACAGGCCCTTCAGCCTACCATGTCTATGCTGACCAACAAACATCAAACTACACTAATCCCATTTACCTGCACTTGGTCCATAGCTGGCTATGCCTAGGCATTTTAAGGGCTTATCCAAGTGCTTCTCAAATGTTGAGAGTACCTGCCTCTACCGCCCCCTCAGGCAACACGTCCCATATTTCTATCACCCTCAGGAGGGGAAAAGAAAATTCCAGATCTGCTGTAAACCACTTACTACTCATCTTAAAATTATGCCCTCTGGTCTTAGACACCTGCTGTGTGGTAAAGATTCTCAGAAGTCACACGACACCAGGTTATAGTCCAACACGTTTATTTGAAGTCACAAGCTTTTGGACTCCACCTGACAAAGGAGCAGTGCTCCGAAAGCTTGTGATTTCAAATAAACCTGTTGCACTATAACCTGGTGTCGTGTGACTTGTCCACCCCAGTCCAACGCTGGCACCTCCATATCATAAAGATTCTCACACTTGATTCTGTCAAGTCTTCTGTAATTTTGAACACCTCTATCAAAACTTCCCTTCAGCATCCTCTGCTCCAGGGAAAACCAATCCACTCTATCCAGACTCTCTTTATAACAGAGGCTTTCCATCCCAGGCAGCATCCTGGTGAATCTCCTCTGCTGAAGTCATGTCTTTCCATTATGTTGAAGAACCACTTGCATTGGAAGGAAAATTTGTGCCACACAAGTACCAGGCTATGATCTTCTCCAAAAGAGACTGGATATCTTGAAATTCAATTGTTTAGTCAGAGCTGAGTTTACAAGTGTCAATATCCTGAGTAATGCCATTGACCAGAACTTAACTGCAGCAGCCACGTGGATATTGTGGTTACAAGAGCAAAGCAGAAGCTGAATATTCTGCAGCAAGCTCCTCAAGGCTCCAGTCAGACTACACCTAGAATACTGAGTCATAGTCCATGCTGATCAGGTTTCCTGAACTAAACTAGTCCCAAATTCCTCCATTTGGCCCATAATCCCTCTAAACCTTTCCTATACATGTACCTGTTCAAACGTCGTTTAAATGTTGTAATTATACTCATTTCTTCCACCTCCTCCAGCAGCTCATTCCGTACATGCACCACCTTCTGAGTAGAAAAAGTTGTCCCTCTGGTCCTTTTTTTAAATCCTTCCCCCCCACCCCCGACCTTAAACCTGTGCCCTCTAGTTTTGGATTTGCCCTACCCCGGAGAAAAGACCTGGGTCTTCACCTTATCTATGCCCCTCATGATTTTATACAGCTCTGTAAGGCCACCTTCCTTTGCTTCAGGGGGAAAAAGTCCCAGACTATCTAGCCTCTCTTTATAATTCAAACCCTCCAGTCCCTGCAACATCCTTGTAAATCTTTTTTTGCACCCTTTCCAGTTTAATAACATCCTTCTTATAGGGGGCTGACCAGAATTGTACACAGTACTCCAAATGTGGCCGTATCAATGTCTTGTACAGCTGTAACATGATGTCGTAGCTTCTGTGCTCAGTGCTCTGACCGATGAAGGCAGGCATACAAAATGATGTCTTCACCACCCTACCTACGTGTGACACCACTTTCAAGGAATTGTGTACCTGCACCCTTAGGTCTCTATTCAAAAACAATCCCAAGGGTCCTACAATTAACTCTGCAAGTTGGCCGTTTGTTTGTTTTACCAAAATTCAGCACATTGCATTTATCTGAATTAAATTCCATCTGTTATTCCTTGGCCCACTGGACCAGTTGATTGAGATCCCGTTCCTCTCTCTCTTAGATAAACATCCTCATTGCCCACTGTACCACCAACTTCAGTCGTCTGCAAATTTACTAACCATGCCTCCTATATTCTCATCCAAATCGTTCATATAAATGAAGAACCGCAGTAGACCCAGTACTGATCCTTGCGACACACTGCTGGTCACAAGCGTCTAATCTGAACAACCCTCTACCACCACCCTGTGTCTCCTACCTTCAAGCCAATTTTGTATCCAGTTAGCGAGCTCTCCCTCCCTGGATCCCATGTGATCTAACCTTATGAACCAGTCTACCGTGCGGAACCTTGTCGAAGGCCCTGCTAAAGTCCGTGTAGCCAGCGTCTACCGCTCTTCCTTCATCTATCTTCTTGGTCACCTCTTCAAAAAAAAAAACTCGTTTGTCAGACACAATTTCCCATGCACAAAGCCATGCTGATTATCCCTTATCAGTCCTTGCCTTTCCAAATGCATGTAGATCCTGTCCTTCAGAATCCCCTCCAACAATTTATCCATCACTGATGTTAGGCTCAGCAGTCTGTAGTTCCCTGGCTTTTTCCTGCAGCCTTTCTAAAATAATGGCACAACGTTAACCAGCCTTCATCTTCTGGCATCTCATCCATGGCTGACGATGATACAAATTTGTCTGCTATGGGCCCTGCAATCTCTCCCCTAGCTTCTCACCATGTCCTGGGATATACTTTTATCAGGTCCTGGGGATTTACCTATCTTTATACGTTTTCAGACCTCCATCACCACCTCTTCTATGGAGTCATATAGCACGGATGCGCAGACCCTTTGATCCAACCAGTCATAGAGGAATACAGCATGGAAACAGGCCCTGCAGCCAAGCTGACCATGGTGTCCACTTAGCTGGTTCCAATTGCCCACATTTGGTCCATATCCTTCTAAACCCTTCCCATCCATGTACCTATCCAAATATTTTTAAATGTTGCTATTGTACCTGCCTGAACCACTTTCTCTGGAAGCCCATTCCATATTCACACCACTCTCTGCGTGAAGAAGTTGCCTCAGGTCTTCCTTAAATCTTTACCCTCTCACCTTAAACCTATGCCATCTAATTTTGAATTTCCCCATCCCTGGGAAAAAGACTATATGCATTCATCCTGTCTATGCCCTCATGATTTTATACACCTCAAGAAGACCACCCCACATTCTCCTATGTTCCAAGAAATAAAGTCCTATCCTGGCCAACCTCTCCTTATAACTCAGGCCTACTAGTCCTGGTAATATCCTCGCAAATCATCTTTGCACACTTTCCAGTTTAACTATGTTGAGGTTGATTGGCTCGCCGAGCTGGTTTGTTGTTTTGCAGATGTTTGGTTACCATGCTTGGTAACATCCTCAGTGCAGCCTCCGATGAAGCATCGGTGTGTTTTCCTGCCTGGTTTTTAAACTCTGGGGTCCGTTGAGCTGGATTGCTTCACTTCTGGTTTTCCTTCGTAGTGGAATGTATATGGTGTCAAGTTCGATGTGTTTATTAATAGTATGCTTCCAGAAATTCTCATGCTTGTCCCTGTCTAGCCTGTCTCAGGATCTTGGTGTTGTCCCAGTCGAAGTGGTGGTTCTCCTTGTCCATGTGGATTGAGATGAGTGAGTATCGGTCGTGTCTTTTTGTAGCCAGTTGGTGTTCATGTACTCTTGTTGTTAGTTTGCTTCCTGTTTGTCCGATGTAGTGTTTCTCGCAGTCTCTGCAGGGGATCTTGTAGATGACATTGGTCCTGTCCATGGTGGGGAGTGGGTCTTTAGTTCAGGTGAGCAGTTGTTGTAGGGTTGACGTGAGCTTGTGTGCCACTCTGATGCCCAGTGGTTGTAGGAGTCTTGCGGTGAGTTCTGACGTGTTCCTGATGTAGGGTAGTGTGTGTGTGTCGGGGCGTGTAGAGTCTTTTTGGTACTGTTCTTGTAGGCATCTTCTGACCCAGTTCTTTGGATATCCATCATCCTTGAACACTTGGACGAGGTGGAATTCTTCCTCCCGGCATAGATCAGTGTTGCTGCAGTGTGTTGTTGCCCTTTTAAATAGTGTTCGCACGCAGCTTCGTTTTGTGTTTGTTGGGATGGTTACTATTGAAGTTCAGTACCTGGTCTGCGTGTGTGGCTTTATGGTGTACTTTCATTTGCAGTTCCCCACTTGTCTTGTGCTCTACTGTGACATCCAGGAATGGGAGCTGTTTGTTCTCCTCCTCTCTGGTGAGTCTTATTCCGGTGAGGGTGTTGTTTATAAGTTTGTGTGTCTGTTCTAATTTGGTCCGTTTAACGATGACAAAGGTGTCGTCTACGTAGCGTATCCACAGTTTAGGTTGGATATGTGGAAGGGTGGTCCTTTCCAGTCTTTGCATCACTGCTTCTGCTATGAGTCCGGAGATAGGTGATCCCATGGGTGTCGCGTTGATTTGCTCGTATGTTTGGCCGTTGAAGGTGAAGTGGGTAGTCAGGCATAGGTCCAATAGTAGTAGTCTATGCACTACAAAGACTTAAACAAACAGGACAGATCAACAAAACAGACTTCTTAAAAATGAAACCCGAAGGAACCAACAAACCCCGATTCTACGGCCTCCCTAAAATGCACAAGCCGGAAGTCCCCCTCAGACCCATAGTCTCCCTACTAGGCACTCCATCGCACAGATTAGCCAAAGAACTACAAAGGAGACTCGGGCACCTAGTCAACAAATCACCCCACTCCATCCACTCAGCCCAACAATTCCTCAACTCCATCAACGACATAAAGATAGAGGACGAAGAGACCATGATGTCGCTTGATGTCACTGCCCTATTCACATCGATAGACATACCACTAGCAAGGGAAACAATGACAACACTACTTGAACAAGAACACGACCCCAGTGAAACCATCTCCAAGGACAACATGCTTAAACTACTGGACCTATGCCTGACCACCCACTTCACCTTCAATGGCCAAACGTACAAGCAAATCAACGGGACACCCGTGGGATCACCTATCTCTGGACTCATAGCAGAAGCAGTGATGCAAAGACTGGAAAGGACTGCCCTTCCACAAATCCAACCTAAACTGTGGATACGCTACATAGATGACACCTTTGTCATCATTAAACCGACCAAATTAGAAGAGACACACACAAACTTATAAACAACACCCTCACCGGAATAAGATTCACCAGAGAGAAGGAGAAGAACAAACAGGTCCCATTCCTGGACGTCACGGTAGAGCGCAAGACAAATGGGGAACTGCAAACGAAAGTACACCGTAAAGCCACACACACAGACCAGGTATTGAACTTCAATAGTAACCATCCCAACAAACACAAACGAAGCTGCGTGCGAACACTATTTAAAAGGGCAACAACACACTGCAGCAACACAGAACTATACCGAGAGGAAGAAGAATACCTCTTCCAAATGTTCAAGGATAATGGATATCAAAAGAACTGGGTCAGAAGATGCCTATAAGAACAGCATCAGAAAGACTCTACACGCCCCGACACACTCATCATACTACCCTACATCAGGAACACGTCAGAACTCGCTGCAAGACTCCTACAACCACTGGCAGAGTGGCACACAAGCCCACATCAACCCTACAACAACTGCTCAGCTGAACTAAAGACCCACTCCCCGCCATGGACAGGACCAATGACATCTACAAGATCCCCTGCAGAGACTGCGAGAAACACTACATCGGACAAATAGGAAGGAAACTAACAACAAGGGTACATGAACACCAACTGGCTACAAAAAGACACGACCAATACTCACTCATCTCAATCCACATGGACAAGGAGAACCACCACTTCGACTGGGACAACACCAAGATCCTGGGACAGGCTAGGCAGAGACAAGCACGAGAATTCCTGGAAACATGGCACTCCACGAAGCATGATATCAATAAACACATTGAACTCGACCCCATATACATTCCACTACGAAGGAAAACTGGAAGTGAGGCAATCCATCGCAACGGACCCCAGAGTTGAAAAACCAGGCGGAAAAACACACCGACGCTTCATCGGCGGCTACACTGATGATGTTACCCAGCATGGTAACAAAACATCTGCAAAACAACAACCAGCTCGGCGAGCCAACCAACCTTAACATCCACAACCCGAGCTACAGATCTATTCCAAAATCTCAGTTTAACTAGGTCTTTCCTAGAACAGTGACCAAAACTGTACACACTACTCCCAAGTGTGGCCTCACCAACGACTTATGCAACTGTAACATAACGTCCCAACTCCTGCACTCAGTGCCTCAACTGATGAAGGCCAGCATGCTAAATGCCTTCTTCACCACCCTGTCTACCTGTGACGCTGATATCAACGAATTATGTACTTGTATTCTCAGGTCCCTCTGTTCCACAACACTCCTCAGCTCCTTACCATTTACTGTATAAGTCCTATCTTGGTTTGACTTTCCAAAGTGCAACACCTCACAACATGCTGACCATAATCTCAAACTAAACAAGTCCCATCTGCCTGCTCTGGGCCGATATCCCTCCAAACCTTTCCTATTCCTGTATCTATCCAAATATCTTTTAAACGCTGTGATTGTACCCGCATCCATCACTTCCTCAGGAAGTTCATTCCACACACAAACCACCCTCTGTGTAAAATAAAAATTTCCCTATCATGTCTTTTCTAAATTGCTCTCCTCTCACCTTAAAAATGTGCCCTCTAGTCTTGAAATTCCCCATCTTAGGGAAAAGACAACTAGCATCAACTCTATCTATACCCCTCATTATGTTATAAACTTCTTTCAGGTCACCTCTCAACTGCCTATGCTCCAGTCAAAAAAGTCCCAGCTTTTCTTTATAACTCAAACCTTCCATACCCAGCAACATCCTGGTAAATCAGTTCTGAACCCTCTTCAGCTTGATGTTATCTTTCCTATAACTGGCAACCAGAATTAAACACAGTATTCCAGAAGAGGCCTCACCAATATCCTGTACAACCTCAACATGACTTCCCAACTCCAATATTCAAAGGACTGAGCAATGAAGGCAGGTGTGCCAAACATTTTTTTAACCACCCTGTCTGTTTGTGAATGTGGTCCATTTTCAGGACATCACTAATTATTTCTCAAATTCCCTAACTTCCATGTCTTTCTTCATGATACATACTGCTGCAATATATCCATTTAGGATCTTGCCTGTCTCCTGTTGTTCCGCATGTAGATGGCCTTGTTGATCTTTAAGAGATCATATTCTATTCCTAGTTATTCTTTTGCCCTTAATATACTTGGAGAATCTCTTTGGATCCTCCTTTACCCTATCTGCCAAAGCTATCTCAGGTCCCCTTTTTGCCCTCCTGATTTCCCTCAAGTGTACTCCTACACTCCCTATACTCCTTAAGGGATTCCCTTGATCCCAGCTGTCTGTACCCTACATACGCCTCCTTTTTCTTAATCAGAACCTCGATTTCGCCAAGTCATCCAGTGTTCCCTACTCCTGCCAGCCTTAACCTCCACACAAATCAGAACCTGCTGGCTCTGAACTCTATTATTTTGCTTTTGAAAGCTGATGTGCTTTTCACATTTCATTAACACTTCAGGCAAAAGTAGAACACTACAGTGACATCATAAATATTTATTTATAGATCTTATTAGTTTTTGGGGTACTGTGCATGACTGGGATCTTATTACCTGCAAGAAGATCTCCAGATATTTTTATGTCCAAGGATTTGCCTTCTGACCTGAGCTCATGAGAACTCATCTGTCAGTGTCGTGTTGTAAAGTACAGAATACATTATTTATCAAAATCAATATTAGTGACGTAGTGTCTCAAATATAATAAAACGCTGGATCATAAATTTTAAGGATTATAAAAATATGGTGAAAGGACAGCATGCAAAAACAACTCCTGCTGATATTAGATTTCGTCTGAAGACTGTCCCAGGTGTATAAAATGGGTGTTTCATGAATTAAAAGTTCCTGGGGCATGGATGTTGCAAGCAAAAGTCATTACTAACTGCCTTTTGAGAAGGACACGGTAAGTCACCATCTTGAGAATGGAGAGACTTGCTGGGCTATTTGAAGCGAGTTGAGAATTACTTTGTAAGGTTCTATTTTGTTGACAGTTCTGAAAGCCTTCATGAGATTCACAGTATCCTGTTCAATACACTATTCTTGTAGCAGACCCGTGGAGAAAATCTTCAAAGAGGTTTATAAAATCATGAGGGGCATGGATAGGGTGAATAATCAAGGCTTTTTTCCCCCCAGAGTAGGGGAGTCTAAAACTTAAAGCTAAGCCCTCTAGGTGAGTGGGATAAGATTTACAAGGGACCTGAGGGGCAACTTCTTCGCAGAGAGTGGTGTTTGTATGGAATGAGCTACCAGAAGAAGTGGTAGAGACAGGTACAATTATCACATTTAAAAGGCATCTGGATGGGAACATGAACAGGAAGGATTTAGAGGGGTATGGGCCAAATGCTGGAAAATGGAAACTAGATTAATTTAGGATATCTGGTCAGCATGGACAAGTTGGACCAAATGGTCTGTTGCTGTGCTGTACATCTGACTGTACAACATTAGAATTGCTAACACAGAAATTGCATTGTGCTTCTGGCTACGCTCGCTCTGTGTGTAGAAGGAATCTCAAAGTATGACTTAAAAGTGACGAGGGAATGAGATGTTCTTACAGTTGTTGCAGTCTCCTCTGTTGGTTTTTTTATATTCACAAACCAGCTATCCAGCTAACTGACCCTATTTTTGACAGTGATGCACTATTATATCTTAACTAACCTTTTTTCAACTATATGCGTGTGCAGCTGGTAATATACACCTTAAAATGTGAAGACTGAGAGATACCTGGTTTAATTTACAATATGAGTTGACGGGTCAAGGCTAGTCTTTGTTGCAAACATTCACTTGCTGCTGAAGGTAATGAGTTGCCATTTCCACCTCTTGCAATCCATGTGATGGAGGTGCACCCATAGTTCAGTGAGGGGGCTTTTGACCCAGGAAGATAACTGTACCAGTCCAGAATGATTAATGTTGGTGGGGAACTTGCAGAGGTCACTGTGATTCTTCTTGTTCTTCTGAGAGGTAAGGATTGTAAGTTTGGAAATTATTGCCAATAGAAGCTTGATGGGTTGCTGCAGTGTATCTTGTGGTTGGTCGCTGTCATTGTAGTGGGGGTGAATGTTTAAAGTGGATACGGTGCTGATGAAGCAAACTGCTTTGCATTGGATATTGTTGAAGCTTTTCAGTGTTGTTGGAGCTGCATTCATTCAGGCAATGAGAGTGAATGCAATCATATTCTTGCTTGTGCCTTGTTGGTAGTAGACAGGCTTTTGGGAGTTGGGAACTAAGTTACTAGCCAGATAAAGACTCTCCTCTTGGCTGTCTTTGTAGCCCCAGTGTTTAGGTGGTTGATCCATTTAAATTTCTGGTCTCTTGTAAGTCCCCAGGCTGTTGATAAGTGGGGGTTCACTGCTGCTAAACTAATTGAATGTCTTGTTAAAGATGGACTTACCCTGGCACTTGAATGACATGTAAGTTACTTGGTATTTATTATTTTAAGCCTGAAAGTTGTTGAAGTCTTGCTGCATGGTGGAAATGGTGGCTTCAATATTGGGGCAGTTGTGAATAGAACCAAAGACTACGATCATTAGCAAATATCCCCATCTCTGATCTCACCATGAAAATGTTCATTGATAAAGCAGCTAAAAATGATTGGAAAGTACCCTGAGAAACTCCTGCTGTGATCAAGAGTAGACTGGGATAGCAATTAGTTAGATTGGATTGTTTTGCTTTCAGTGAACGTGGCAAATCTAAGTAATTTTCCACATGGTTGAGTAGATGCCACTGTTGTTGCTATTCTATACTTGGCAAGAGGCATGGCTAGTCTGGGGCATAAGTGTTCAGTACTATCGCTGGGATATTATGTCCTATAGCCTTTGCTGTATCCCATTTACTCCACCATTTCCTGGTATCCTGTTGAGTTAATTGAATTGGCCACTTTTATTTCTTAACTTTTGCATAGTGGTTTGATGCAGCGGCGTGGTTTGCTCGGGTATCTCGGATCAGTTAAGAACCAACTACGTTGCTGTAACTTTAGATTCATCTGTCAACCAGACCAGTAAGAATGGTAGAGTCCATTCCATAAAGAACATTAGTGACCCATATGTGTTTTTTTTTAACAACAATCTGGTAGTTTCATGGTCACCATTGCTGATACTAGCTTTTTATTCCAAAGTTACTAATTGGTTGCATTTAAGTTCCCGCCTAGTATGGTGATATTGGAACTGTTTCTTCACTGCAGAGAATATCAAAAATGTTCCAGTAATAGGATATCAGGAGATGGAAGGAAAAGAGAAACTTAGTGAAATTAGAATCATGTGGGAAGTGATATTAAGTAAAGTGCTGGAACTGTGAACTAAGAAGCCTCCAAGTCCTATAGATCTGCAGTACAGAAGGCTTGTCAGTCCATCACGTCCTTGCTAGTCAAAAAAAACCACCTACCTATTCGAGCTCCATTTTCCAGCATTTGGCTCATAGCCTTGTCTGCTTTGGCATTGAAGATGTACGTGGAAATATTATTTAGAAGTGCTTTCTCTCCCTCTCTCTCTCTCTCTCGCTCTCGCTCTCGCTCTCGCTCTCGCTCTCGCTCTCTTCTCCCCTCCCCCCCCTCCTCAAATTCCCTCTCAACCTCTCTATACCTATGGTCATTGATCCCTTCATCAAGGAAAAGTTTCTTCCTGTCGACCCTATCTATGCCCCTCACAATTTTATATATCTCAATCATGTCTCCTCTCAATCTCCTCTGCACTGTGGATTTAAAAAAAGGCCTAATCTATCTAATCCCTCCTCATAACTGAAACCATTCAGCTCAAGTAACATCCTGGTAAATCTCCTTTGCACTCACTCCAGTGCTATCACATCTGTCCTGTAATGTGGATTCCTGTGGCCTAACTAATGAGATACATAGTTCCAACATCAGCTCCCTGCCCTTAAAATCTCTGGTTTGTCTAATAAAGGTGTGTATCCCACATGCTGCTTTAATCACTTTATCCACCAGGGATAAGTGAACATGCACGCCACGGTCCCTCTGATCCTCGGTGCTTCCCAGAGTTCTACTGTTCATTACAGATCCTCACTGCTTGTTTGTCCTACTCAAGTGCATCATCTCAGTTTTCCCAGATTGAGTCCAGATAGACTTCGTCCTAGGGTCTTAAGAGGTTACTAATGACCTGGTAGACACATTGGTGTGTTAATTTTCTACAATTTTCTAGATTCAGGAAAGGTGCCAACAGACTGGAGAGTAGCAAATATATCTTGCTCTTCGATGATTTGCAGTGAATGAGGGATGTTGGGTAAAGTAAGGGAGTAAGGCGGCAGTAAGCAGAGGAAGGCTTAGGGTGGGGGCACAGGTTGAAAGCAAGAGAAGTTGTGGTGAGTGTGGGTGTCAGAAGGTATCAATGGGGAGTCTGGGGGCAAGGATGGATAGTTGGAAGGGGTGAGGTTGGGTGGGAGGATGTTGGGTCTGGCAGTCCAAGGGTTGGGGGAATAGTGTCAAGTGAGGTTGTGTAGTTGTGTCTAGGAGCAGGGATTGTTTACGTGGGATTCGGTATCAAGGGAATAGTTTAATATCTAGAACAGCTTTTAATTCCTCTAAAGTTTCAAGCATCTATGAAGGTAAGTAAGTTGTAACCCTGTGAAATCTCGAACTCTAACTTGAATTGGGAGCCTTTTCAGAGGCTTCAACTTGCTGAGTCGTTGTACATAGCAGAGACTTCCCAGACAATTCCCACAGGGACAGCTGTGTTCAGGATTCTCAAATATTCTCTATGTATAATTCCTATATGCACACTGCTGCAATAGCAATCTTCCTGTTGGAAAATATGAGCCTTGTTTTGTACTGTTTAATCAATAAAATTGGAAGCTCAGGAAAGTAATGTGCTTCATTGTCATGTTTGTTATTTTAATTTTTAAAAAGCAGCATATAATTCAGTCCATGCATAGATTGGCTGGTTTCCTAATGTTTAATAGTCCAGCAGTGAAGAGGTTAACCACTTGTATAATTTTAGACATTAATTACACACCCTTGGTACAAGCAAAATCTAATTTAGTGTGTCATAAAATTAAACTTTTATTTGCGTAAAGCTTTGATTTCCAGAATTGGTTAATTTTCATGTCAAAATAAATGGAAGTTACAGCACTTGCAGCTGTGGTACAACACCAGTGTGATTTAAGAAGTAACTCCAGAGCAAGTCCATTTAATTATTGGAGAGAAATTAATCTGTATCAGCCATCCAGAGGGACTGTTGTTCATCATCTGGTAAATGATTCATGTGTCCAAGTGAGTACAATGTGAGGGGTTTGGTCTTCAAACCCAATCCTCACCATGGCAGTGTGAGCCAAAGTGCATTAATTCACCATAGAACTTCAATTCTTCTGGGAGTAGCTATTTCTGAGTAAATGCTTGCATATACAAATGTTACCGCTGATGTTCTTTAGCCTAAGAAGTTTGGTCGCTGTTAAATTTGCTAAGTTTTAATTAGGTTTAAATTTTATTTCTGAAAAGTTTAGACAGTAGCTTAATAAGCAGAGGTATACATGGACACCTCCCTCCTGTAAGATGCATTTACTGAGAACTCAAGGACACATGCTTCCTAGACAACTACATGTGCAAGATCCATCAAAAGGTGGAAGAGTTCAAGCTTCAACAACAGTCAGTGTCCGTACAGTTTATCTGCTACTGCATGTTTCAAGTAGTCACTTCACAGCTTCAGAGTGAGAGAGCAGGAATCTATAACCACAAATTAGTTAAGGACCAAGCAAATAGCAGTCCCCTGAGTGTGTCTTGTTTGTTAACCCATATCTTGCTCTGAAAATTGAGGCATTGATTCTATCAGGGTTTTACAACCTGAGCCAAAGCCAAGGTGGGGAGACAGGAAAAGGTCTGGAAGTGACAGTGATAGTGAAAGGACATCCAGTTGTGAGGAAAGCAGCAAAGTGTTTCTGTTCAAACAGGATGGTGTGACCTGCCAAGCTGTAAAACCTTCTGGTGGTGATGGCCAAAGATCATGGCACTGACTGGTACCAATGACATCCGGAGAAAGATGATGTTTCAGGTTAAAATAACCGTTTTATTCATTCATGGGAATAGAGTGTCACTGGATAGGCCAGCATTTATTGTCCCTGCCTAATTGTTAAGAGTCAACCACATTTCTGGGGTCTGGAGCTACACGTAGGCCAGACCAGGTAGGGAGGCAGCTTCCTTCCCTAAAGGACATTAGTGAACCAGATGGGTTTTTCCGACAATCGACAATGGTTTAATGGTCATTGTTACACTCTCAATTGTAGATTTTTACTGAATTCAAATTAAACTATCTGCTGTGATGGGATTTGAACCTGGGTCCCCAGAACATTACCTGGGTCTCGAGAATAACAGCCTAGTGATAATACTACTAGGCTATCACCTCCTCTATTAAAGTTATTAAAGATTGATCTCAGGATTGCTGGTGTCTCACGCAAGGGAGTTCAAAATGAATTGGATGTATGACTGGGAACATATAACCTCCCTGCAGTATGTTTATTGGGACTAGGTTTAGAGGGCATAAGGACGAGTTGCACCTTAAGAGGGCAGTATCAGCACAGAGTTTGCTGGTACAATGAGATGGAAAATATCAAATGTGGACTTGAAACAACAACTGGAGGTTAAATTGGAATGGGTGCAGTGGGAGGCATCAAAGGAGAGGGGAAAAAAGATTTCAGTGCAGAAGTTGCCATAATGAGCAAGGGTGAGACTTCCAAATCGAGATTTCTTTGCTTCCCTACCTTACACTCTCTCGCTTCCGCTCCCTCCTCTCCCCCACCCGTGCAGTCTGTCCCCCCGCGTGTGCGCTCTGCCTTGCTCGCCCCCCCGTGCCACGCACTCTGCCTTGCTCGCCCCGCCCGCGCCATGCGCTCTGCCTTGCTCGCCTCCCCCCCCACCCCGAGGTCAAAGAGGATATCATGTCAGATGTAATGAAAAAAACAAAGTGCCATTTCCTCACATTCTCTCTGTGTATAGAAGCTGCAGGGCTTAAATTACAAAGGAAGTTAACATGTCCAACAAAGGGCATGTAAAAATGCTGGCAACAAAAATCCAAGGATGTTTTACAATGTACAGAGTTAGCGTGTAACTAAGGAAAGCTGGGTGGCAGAGTGAGCTGTATGGAGGATGCCGAGATGATATTGCTGTGTGGTTTAGACAGGGTGAGTGAGTGGACAAATGCATGGCAGATGCAGTATAATGTAATTAAATTAGAATTAGATTTTGTGGTCACGTACTCACGTACAGGGATACAGGAGTACAGCAAAAAGTGTGCACTGTTGCCATCATAGTTACAAAGGTACGTACGTACAAAATCTTAGGTATAAATGTTAGGTTATCCACTTCAGAGGTAAAAACAGGAAGGCAGATTGCTATTTGAATTGCTGTAAGTTGAGAGATGGGCATGTTCAACAAACTGTACGCAAGTCGCTGAAAGTATACGTGCAGAAGGTAAACTGTATAGTGAGAGGATTCGAGTACGGGAACCAGGATTCATCCTGGATGTCTTTTCCACTGCTGCCATCTTCCTCTGACCCTCACCTCTTTTGTATCCCTTTGCTTTAAATCGCCATGAGAGGCCATTCCTTCAGCTGCTTAGATCCTATTGTCTAGAGTTTCTCCCTTACACCCCATGTACTCTATAACCCTGTAAAACCCACTTCTTTGATCTCTTAGTTTTTTTTTTCCTTCATTTTGCCAACGTAAAGTACCCTAGTTGCACTAGGATGATAGAGGAATTGCCTTATGAGAAAGGCTAAACAGATTCAGACTCCTACTTATTAGAGTTTAGAAGAATGAGAAGTGATCGCATTGAAACATATCAGATTCTTAAGGGGCTTGACCGGGTAAATACTGAGAGGATATTTCCCTCCTGGGAAAGGGAATAGCCTTAGAGTAAAGGGATGTTAGTTTAAGACTGACCTGACAGTGGCTTAAAATGTGAGTCTTGAGCAACTGAGCAGTGTAGAAGAGACTAAAAAGGCTCCACATAGAGAAGTTGCCAGGCCCAGATGGGATGCATCCTAGATTACTGAGAGATGTAAGGGAGCAAGTTACAGAGCCATTGACAGAAATTTTCCAGGGCCCTCTGAACACAGAATTTGTCCCAGAGAAACTGGAGGATTGCAAATGTGACACTGTTGTGTAAGAAAGCAGTAAAGGATAACCCAGGAACTAACAGAGCTGTCAGCTTGACATCAATACTGGGAAAACTGATGGAGGCCATAATACAGAATAAGGTAAATATACACTTGGAGAAAAATAAGTTAATATTAGACAGTCAACAAGGCTTTGAGAAGGGCAGGTCATGTCTGACCAATTTAATTGAGTTCTTTGACGAGATGATACAGGCAGTGAATGAGGGTTGTGCTGTGGATGTTGTATATTTAGACTTTCAGAAAGCATTTGATACAGTGCCACATGGCAGGTTGGTTAGTAAATTAGTAATGTTTGGGATTGAGTCCTTGACAGAATGGTTTAGAAGTTGGCTAAGAGATAGGAAACAGAGGGTAGGTATAGATGGGTATTTCTCGGATTGAAGACGAGTTGAAAGTGGTGCCCCTCAGTGATCGGTGTTGGGACCCTTGCATTTTTGTGATTTTATACAAATGACTTGGATTTACAGATCTAAATCTAAATTTACACATGATACTAAGCTAGGGAGAATAGTGAAATGTGAGGATAATGCTTAGTGACTTCAGAAGGACATTGACAAGTTGGCTAAATGGGCAGACTCCTAGCAGATGAAATTCAATACAGGGAAATGTGAGGTAATGCAATTTGGGAGAAGGAACATGCAGAGACAATTTAGGCTCAATGGTACAACTTTGAGGAGAGTACAGGAGCAGAGAGAACTCGGAGTTCAAGTGCATTATTCTCTGAAGGTGGCCAGGCAAGTTGGAACCGTTGTTAAGGCTTGGGTTTATAAATAGAGGCACAGTGTATAAAAGCAAGGAAATGATGCTACACTTCTACAAATCATTGACTGACCACATTGGAGTATTGTGTTCAGTTCTGAGCACCTTTATTAACGGAAGGATGTTAAAGCCTTAGAGAAAGTGCGAAGGAGATTTGCTAGAATGATACCAGGAATGAAGGATTTTAGATGCAAGGGAAAATTAGAGAAATTTGATGTATTCACCTTGGCGGAGAGAAAATTAAGTGATGACTTTATTGAGGAGTCCAAAATTATGAACAATTTTGACAGGGTAAAGAAGGATATTCTGTTTCCACTAATTGATGTGCCAGTAACTCTCTTTTGTACGTGGCAGAGTAGGGGAGCTGAGCCCAGGGCTCATTCACTCCTGTCGGCTTTCTTTCTCTTAATTTTTTTCCTTTTACTTTTGCTGTTTTCCTCCTCTTTGTTTTCTTTTCTTTTAAGCCTCTTTGCAAGCGAGGCACAGGTCTTGGGCTGACTCCCCCAGCCCGGACTCTCGGGCTAGGCAGAAGCTCCAGGTCCGTAGCTAGGCCCGGGCACGTGAAGGAGGAGAAAGACGGCCTAGGCCTAGCCTGCTGGTCTCCCAGCGTGGCAGTCTTATCTTCAGCATCCAGGTATTCCAATGGCCTGACAGGTGGTCTCAGCCTGCCACAGTTGTTATCTTCACCGGAGATTTCCGGCCTAGTATCCAGCAGACCGGTGTCGCGGTCTCACCCAGCTGCATCTTCAAGGTATTCCATCATTCCTTAATTAATTTTCCCCAAGCCTGGAAACTGTTAAGTGACTTTGCCTTAATTTTACTTTTTTTATGTTATTATTATGTACGACTTCTGTCATTGATGTAGACACCGTGCTGGGGCAACTTATAAAACCTGTTGCTGTATTTTTCGTGTGAATGTACATGTGACAATAAATTTCTTTGCTATTCTAACTAGGGCGTCACAATTACGAGATTATCAGCAAGAGAGCTTTGAGTGAAATGAAGAGAAACTTTTTTACTCAGAGTTGTTAGGATTTGCAACACTGCTTGGGAGAGTGGTGGAGATGGATTCCATATAAGGTTTTAAGAGAGCTGGATATATATTTGAAAGGGATGTGTTTAGAAGACTACGGAAATGGGGCTGGAGAATGGGGTCTAGCTGTCTAACTCTATCGGGAGCTGGCACAGACATGCTGGGCTGAATGCTTTCTGTACAATTCTTGATTCTATGAGGAGGAAGTTCTTCTCTCCGGGTTGAGAGTCTTTGGAACTCCTTGCCACAGAGAGCTGTGGGGGAAGAGACCGTATGTATATTTAAGGCTGAGATAGATAGATTCTTGATCAGTCAGGAAATTAAGGGTTACAAGGAAAGCACGGGGCTGTGAGAAATATTGGATCAGCCATGAATTCTTGTTCCTATTTCTTCTGGTCTTAGCACTGTTAACCCAGAAATATCCTAAGTAAATGGCAGTTGTGTTAGACTTAATGTTCTGTGTAGCTCGTTACTCCTATATTTGCTCTATGAATTATTTTGGCAGATTTTTCATTTATTTTCTCTTGCTTTCTGAACATTTCTGGCTTCTGGTGTCTTCTAAAATCTTTACTTTATTAGGAAGATCTTATGAAAAGCTTAAGTGCAGTCCACAATCCAGAAGGTCATTTATTAGCAGATAGTCTGAGCTGATATACCTGAAAATGCTGCATTCCATTGATAATATACCTGTGGGAGTTCTATCAATGTCCTGAAAAAGTTTTGACTGGAACACATGAAATTGTCCAAGCAGGTTGGGAGCCCTATTTTTATAAAAGAAAATATAATTACATATGAGAGACATGACAATTTTTTAACCTTTGGAACTTGTGCATTATACAAACTTTGCTAATTCTTTTTAAATTAGGTCCAGCTAAAAAAAAGAAACCAAAGCTCCTGAACAAGTTTGATAAGACGATTAAGGCAGAACTGGATGCTGCTGAAAAGCTGCGCAAAAAGGTGAGCTGTAAAGTTTCTACTTTATCTCCAAATGACCAAGTTACTGAGACTGTAACTGGACTGGTATATAAGATATTTTAACACCAGTTGTTGTACAGAAACGTAGAAAATAGGAACAGGCTATTCGGCCCTTTTGAGCCTGCTGTGCTCTGAAGAAGGGTCATTCAACCCAAAATGTTAACTCTGATTTCTCTCCACAGATGCAGCCAGACCTGCTGAGTTTTTCCAGCAAATTTCTATTTTTGTCTCTGATCTGCAGCATCTGCACTTCTTTCAGTTTTTGATCAGTCTTGTAAATGTTTGTTGCACTCACTCCACACCCAGCACGTCCTTCCATGGATTAGGATTAAAAAAATCTCCACTACTCTAGATGTGGTCTCACCAAGACCCTGTACAATTGCTGCAAGACATCCCTGCTCCTGTACTCAAACCCTCTCATGACGAAGGCTAACATATCATATGTGCCTTCTGACTGACTGCTGCACCTGCTTGCTTACTTTCAGCAACTGAGGACGCCCAGGTCTCGCCTTGCACCTCCCCTTTCATAGAAACATAGGAGCAGGAGGAGGCCATTCTGCCCTTTGAGCCTGCTATGTCATTCCTCACGATCATGGCTGATCGTCTAACTCAATGCCTAAACTCGGCCATAAGATATGGACAAGTGATAGTTAGCACTGTAGCACCAAAGATCCTGTGAAATTTTCTGTCTCTTGGTGATTCTGTTAATTGCAGCAATTGCACCTTAAAATAGGACAGAACAATTTTTTTGCTGCTTTAACGGCTGTCAAAGTAGTCTTTTTGTAAGTTATCACGTTTGCTGTAAACTATAAATCAATGACACCGTTTGGGATATATCTGACAATACTAATTCTACAGTGCTAACTATCACTTGTCCATATCTTATGGCCTAGAATTGGCCATAAAAATGAATCACAACCTTTCAGTTTCATAAGTTAAAATGTCCTACACCCAATCAAAGCCATCTTGAGTTTCCTATCATGAAACAAAGTTTGTCACCCCTAGACTGTCTGCGTCCCAATCCAAATATGGAGGAGCATCTTTTGCTCATGCCGTTTGCACTCGAGTATAATTTTGAAGATCAATTGTCCAGCACATCCTAACCAACTTTTGGTATGCCAGAGAGCATTCTTTCATTCATCAATAAAATGGCTTTCCCAATTCATCGACAGATTGTTTTCAAAAATGTCAATGAATGGTGTAGAGTGCAGTTTTGGCCATTGTCACCTAACTCAAATGGTACTGAAATGTAGTTATCCAATGGGATTGACCACATTCTGGATCAATTTCAGAACCCTTAACAAAGTTCACCAGGTCACGTGATGGATTTGTATGCAATTTGAGAAACATGTTGCCTGCACTGGGAGTGTTTAAGTTGTGGAGAGAGATTGGGCAGTCTGAGGTTGTTTTCCCTAGAGCAGAAGAAATTGAGAGGGGATGTGATTGAGATGTATAAAATTATGAATGGCATACACAGAAACTTCTCCCCTTGATGGAGGAATCAATGACCGGGGGCATAGATTTAAAGTCACGGGCAGAAGATTTGGAGGAGATTTGAGGAAAAATGTTTTCACCCTGAGAGTGGTGGGAATCTGGAACTCCCTACCTGTAGAAGTGGTTGAGGAAGAAACTCTTATAACCTGTATACCAAGGCATGCAAGACTATGGACCAAGTGCTGGAAAGTGAGATTGGATTAGTTAGGTGGTTGTTTTTGACTGGTACAGACCCAACAGGCCAAAGGGCCTTTTTCTCTGCTATAGATGTCTGTGTTAGGAGTGTCTGATAAATTAATGCCATTCAATCAGGAGAGGTGAGAGAAGTTATCTTGTAGAGGTTCATAGTCCGTAATATGGAAAAGGTAAATTCAGCATATTACTTTTTAGTATATTGTGAGCACAAGACAAAGAAAGAGACAGGTTAAAATCAGCATAAAGTCAAGTTAGGCCTGATCTCAGAAAATTATTCTTTTATCAATGTATGTTCGAGATTCACAATCATTTATGAACTAATTAGATGGTGCAATGAGAGCTGTAAGGTGATTCCAGTTAAATGAATGAATATGCTTGGAATGACCTTTATCCTCTGTCTAGGCTACTACATTACTCTAATTCCCATGAGCCGTAATTTTGGCAATCCTTTTAGTGGCATATTAGCTTTTCAAAATCCAAATATACCAAGATCATGAATATGGACACTGAGGGTGGTCCATGCGTGGAATGAACTGCCAGAGGAAGTGGTGCCTGAAAGTACAGTTTCAACATGTAAAGACATTTGTATAGGTGCATGAATAGGAGAGGTTTAGAGGGTTATGGGCCAAATGCAGGCAAATGGGACTAGTTTAGTTTTGGAACATGGCCGGTGTGGATGAGTTGGACTGAAGGCTCTGTTTCCATGCTGCATGACTCTATGACTACAAATAGCAAGGTTTAGCAAGTTTGAGTACCATGACTTTATTTAACTTTGTTTTGGAATAACCTGTATGTATTGTTGTGGAATTCATAAATATTTTCTTTCCACTAATATTAGACGTATTCTCCCTTCCCACTTAGGGTAAATCTGAAGCAGCACTCCAGGCATTTAATGAAATTCTGAAGAGCTATCCTCACAGTCCTCGAGCTAAATATGGAAAAGCCCAGGCAAGTACAATTTCTGTTACAAGTATAGACATTCAATGGCACTTTTGTTTTGTTTTTATTTTAATGTTGAAAAATGGCCAAGGGAGTGTGTTATGTTTTAGTTTCTCTCCATTACCATAGAATAGATGTTTTTCCAGTTTTCTTTTCCCTCCTTCTGTAGCTGACTGTGGAGTATGATTCCACGAGCATGCCTTTCTGTGATACCTCTCCCAAGTAGTTTATTCCTTATTCAAGCCTAGAAGATGGTGCTGGCAGGCAAGTAGATTGGTGGGTGTGCATCCTCCCTAACCTGTCTTGAACTGACTCCCCACATGTATAGTTCCAGCATGGTAATCCAGACAAGTCGTGTTCCTTTTCGTAACTGTGTGTAAGTTAATTGAATGTAGTAATTGGTGAAAAATATTTTTAGGAGGAACCTCACTTTCACTACAGGTACAAAGAACTGTGTTTATGTCTGAGTTACTGTGACATTTTGCCAATTATCTGAAGCCCTGCCATTGTTTGGGGTGGGGGGGTGGTTGGCGAGGCATGGTGGTGGTGGAGGAGGTGGGCACGGCACACAAACTGTATGGGGCTGATTTGCCTGTTTTGGAGCAATGAATGGACAGAGAGGACTTTTTTTAAAAAGAAAACTCTAAGAACAGCTGTGTTTATGGACACTGGTACCATAGGATAGGGCAGCGAGTTCACACTCTGTGCTGCAGTGACATAACACTGGCCAATGATGGAATGACACACTGCCAGTATATTTTGCAATTGTCTGTTGAGCGTCAGTGTGTGACGATGCTGCAACCTTGTATGTATTTTGTTTTCCCCCGGTAATATGGTGCCACCTCCCATGACAAAAACGTGGATCAGAAATCAGCAATGATTCTGTCATTTACTGACTTAGCTTTTAAGAACTAATTACCATGAAATGAAAGTAGGACAGGACAAGTGTATGTGTCGCTGACATCATTGCATATGGAATGTGGTGACATCAGGAACAGTTCCACAGCCAAATCCTGCAGCTCATCGCAGCCAGGGACAAGCCCAACCGCCTCTGTGCCAGTCATTTCTCAGCCAATGTAATGTTCAGACTAATCACTCTCGATACAAAAACAAATTGATAAAGATTGGCGAGAGTGACTCCAACAGCATGGGTTCAATCCCCACACCAGCTGAGGTTACTATGAAGGACTTTCCTTCTCAACCTCTCCCTTTGCCTGAGTCGTGGTGATCCTCAGGTTAGACCACCACTGGTCATCTCTCCTATGAGAGAGCAGCCCCATGGTCCAGTAGGACTGTGGTGCCTTTAGCTTTTTTTTTGTGGGTTGGCTAGACCGATGTTTTGTGATGCAGAGTGATGCTAATGGTGTGGGTTCATTTCCCAAGCTGGCTGAGGTTACCATGAAGGACTCCACTTCTCAACTCTCTCACCTGAGGCGTGGCAACGCTCAGGTTAAACCAGCGCCAGTCCTCTGGGACTATACTGACATATTGTTTTCACCTTACCTAGTCGCTTGACCATTAACTCTTTCAATGGGAAATGAAAGTCACAATCTGTCGAAGTATTTTCAACAAAGATTTTACTCATAAACTATTTTATCTCATTGTGGACTGCTATCCGACTGCAGAGAATTGACAGCAGGAAAGCATTCTGAACAGTTGCTTTTATTGATGGAATTTGCAATGAACTAAGAACTGTGTTGGGTAAGTTTTAATACTTTGTGATTTCTTTCAGTCTGAAGATGATTTGGCAGAGAAAATGCGAAGTAATGAGATACTTCAGAGAGCCATAAATACCTATGGAGAAGTGGCTGACATGCCAAATCCACCTGCAGACCTGGTGAAGCTAGCAATAAAACGACAAGCAAACAGACAGCAGTTTCTAGGTAAGAAATGTAATTATAAACCTTGCATAGCATATTGAAAGTTATAACTATTTTTTGTCAAACCTCAGATTATGAAGTTTAAGTTTTTGACTTTCCAATTTCAAAACATGTCTAATTGCAGACTTGACATGCATCATCCCTCTAGCAGTGCAGTAGATTAAAGAAAAACAATGGGCCAAACTAGAAAGGAGATTAGGAGGTCCAGCAAGGTGACAAAAGAATAAATAAATTCTAACTGGAATTAACATCTGGAATAACCAGTAAAATGTCTAGAGTAATCCCCTTGGCAAATAAAGACCAGCACTCCATTTGTTGACTTAATTACCTGCTGCACCTGCATGCTAACTTGTTGTGATTAATGTGGAAAAACAGGCAAACATCCAGATCCCTCCATACAACTGCATTTTGTAGTTTTTTTTCCCTAATCTTCCCACAGAAGTAGACAACTTTAAAATTATGCTGCATCTGTCATGTTTTTGCCCACTTGCCATCTACACAGACCCATATCAATGCAGGCTATGTCCTTCCCTCAACTAGCTTACCCTTGTACTGAGTTGAACTTAGTGTTTGAAATGCAAAACAACATTACGATTCTCAATTTGGGTATGACTGACTTCCCTGGGATGAAGAAGGGATTAACTGTTGTAAAGAGGGCAGAATTGTTAATAGGTAAAATGACCAATGATCAGTAGGAGGTGTTCAAATAAGTAATTGACAAGATATAAAACCAGCTTCCACCCCAAAAGGGGAAGCGGTCCAATTCTCTCAGAATAAACCTTGGCTAAGTGAAGAGACAGGGGACAACACTAAACTCAAAGATAAATACATACAGAAATATGGAGTAATACTGTTGAATGAGGATGTTATAAAGAACAGCAAACGGTGAAAAATCAGATAGTAGGGGCTACAAATAGGAAATACTTATTAATAAATTACAAAAGATTTTAATAACAACACTTTGAGTTTTTACAACAGTGTTAGGAATAGAGCCATATCAGAATTGATGAGAACTCCTCAAACTGTTAATGGTGATTTTGTCAATGAAATTGAGGTGAGCTTGCTGAGTTATTAAAGTGTGTTAGCATTTACAAAGAAGACACCATCCTTACACATCCTAAGGAAATTAATATCAAATCATGGTCAGGAGCTCCTAAAATGAACGAAGCCCCTGTTCTACTCTGCAGTGAAACAATGACTGGTCTAAGCCCTAACTCCATTGACCTGCTTTGGCTCTATGTTGCTTCACAGCTGTTTATCATATCAGTCTCTGGTTTAAATTAACAATTGGTGTAACATCAATTGCAATTTTCAGAAACTATTTCCAAAGTTAGATCATAAGAGACATGAGCAGGAGTAGGCCGTTCAGCCCCTTGAACCTGCTCTGCCATTTAGAGGGTTCATGGCTGACCTGATGTTCTTCTTGTCCACTTTCCTGCCGTTTTCCCATACCCCTTGATTCCCCGACTGATCACAAGTCTATCCATCTAGCCTTAAATGTACACAAGGACTCTGCCCCCTCAGCTCTGTGGCAAGAATTTTCAGAGACTGTCAATCCCCTTGAGGGATATCGACCAAATGCTGGCAAATGGGACCAGATTTATTTAGGATATCTGGTCAGCATGGGCGAGTTGGACCAAATGGTCTGTTTCACTGCTGTATATCTCTATGACTCTAAGAGGAAAAATAATCCTCCTTATCTCAGTCTTAAATTGGTGCCCTTTTATTCTGGGACTATGCCGTCTGGTGCTGTGGATTGTTCACTCGCCGAGCTGGTTCATTAGTTTGCAGATGTTTCATTACCCTACTGGGTAACATTATCAGTGCAGCCTCCGATGAAGTGCTGTTGTGTTTTCCTGCCTGGTATTTAAACTCTGGGGTCCATTGGATTGGATTACCTCATTTCGGTTTTCCTTTGCAGTGGTGTATGTATAGTGTCTAGTTTGTTGATGGCCTTCTTGATGGAGAACCAGGTCTCTAGGAATTCTCGTGCTTGTCTTAGGATCCTGGTGTTGTCCCAATCGAACTAGTGGTTCTCCTTATCTGTGTGAATGGAGATGAGTGTGTATTGGTCGTGTTTTTTTGTTGCTAGTTGGTGTTCATGTACCCATGTGGCCAATTTTCTTCCTGCCTATCTAATGTAATGTTTGTCACAGTCCTTGCATGGGATTTTGTATATTACATTGGTTTTGTCCATTGTGGGTAAGTGGCCTTTGGTTCGAGTTAGCAGTTGGCAGAAGGTTGACGTGGATTTGTGTGCTACTGTGATGCCCAATGGTCGTAAGAGTCTTGTGGTCAGTTCGGATATGTTCTTGATGTATGGTAGCATGATGAGTATGTTAGGGCGTGCAGTATCTTCCTGTTGTTGTTCATGTGATAGGCATCGTCGGATCCAGTTGTTTGGGTATCCGTTGACCTTAAATACTTGGTGGAGGTATTCCTCTTTTTGGCATAGTTCTGGGTTGCTATAGTATGTTGTAGTTCGTTTTAAATAGTGTTTTCACCCAAGTTCGTTTGTGGCTGTTGGGATGGTTACTGTTGAAATTCTGTACTTGGTCAGTTTGTGTGGCTTTTCTGTGTACACCAGAGGCCTGGTTCTCCACCAAGAAAGCCATCAACAAACACATAGAACTAGACCCTATATATACTCCACTGTGAAGGAAAACCAGAAATGAGGTAATCAAATCCATTGGACCCCAGAGTTTAAATACCAGGCAGGAAAGCACAACAGCGCTTCATCGGAGGCTGCACTGATGATGTTACCCAGCAGGGTAATGAAATGTCTGCGAACTAACGAACCAGCTCGGCGAACCAACCAACCACAGCATCTACAACCCGAGCTACAGATCTGCTCAAGACCCTTATGCCCTCTGGTCCTGGACTATTCCATGAGGGGAAACATCATTTCAGCATTGACCCTGTCAAGCTGAAGAATCCTATATGTTTTAATGAGATCACCTCTCATTCTTCTAAACTCTAATAGTAAAGCCCCAACCTGTTTAGCCTTTGCTCATTAGACAAGCCCTCCATACCAGGAATCATGCTGATGAACCTTCTCTGAACTGCCTCCAATGAAATCATATTTTTCCTCAAGTAAAGGGAACTAAAACTGTTCACAGTACTCCAGATGTGGTTTCACCAGCACCAGTTTCAATAGGACTACCCTACTCTTATACTCCAACCTGCTTGAAATAAGGGCCACTATTCTGTTAATTCTACCATCCTTCCCTAATTTCATTCCTGAAATGTCTGGCTGTAATTTTTATACAGATCCCCTCGACATCCCAAACAGCAGAACTATATTCTCACATTAATATGTTGGAAGTGATGACCAGGTCACCTGCTAACCTTCTAAATTCCAGGAATACAAACCAAGTTTTTGTGATGTGATTTTATAAATTAACACTTAGTCTAGCTTTCACTCTGGTACCTCTACACTGCACTCTAGCCAATATGTTCTTCCCAAGATTTGACACCCAGTACTGAGCACAGTATTTCAGGTGTTCCTCCTCACACTGCACCCCACACCTTATATTCCAGTCTTCCATATGTAAATGGTGACATTCTACTTGACTTTTTGCCTGTTTTCTGCACCCATTCATGACATTTTAATAATCTGTATCTGTGGGGTCCCCAAGTCTTTTGGATTTACTGTTTTCAATGTTGAGAAAAGAAAGGATTTAAAGACTGATTAATGGAAGACATTGCTGTCGGGCAAAGCTACTTTGCAAATTTACATGAGATGTTTATAACAAAGGACCAACCACTAGCCAGGCACCAGTCCTATCTCTGCTATTGGTTATATTCTGTTGGATTGCTGCCATCACTGAGGAACCGGTGAAAACCATTTTATCGCAGTCAGATGGTCAAACTTTTTATTTTCTTTTAAATGCTGCTTTTACTGCCTTAGGCAGAGCAGAATACTAAATACAATGTGAAAAGGACAAGTAAAGACAAATATTCCAAAGATATGAAAATGACAATTACACATGACTTGAGTGAAATAAGGTCAGTGGTTTATTAGAACAGTCAGGTCAGAAGTTCTTCACCTCCTGTCTGTTATGCAACATATACTGCAGGCTGTGACATTTCGACCAACTTCTATTTGATTTTCTGTATGTATATGCAGGCCACATCAAACGCTCTGTGGTGACCTTACAGAAGTTAGCAGATCGTTACCCAGATGATGTCTCGATTAAGAACGAGCTTGGAGTAAGTTATCTCTTATTGGGAGATAATGATAATGCCAAGAATGTCTATGAAGAGGTACGTTGTAAAAGAAATGGAATGGAATTTTGTTCTACATCCTCAAATTTCACATTTAAAGAGAATATATTCTGAAGACTATGTACTTCCTGTTGCTTCATTTGGAATATGAAATTTCCATCTTGGAGCTGAATCGCATAGATTATGAATAATGCATTCTCAATCGGTGCTAAATGAGTTTGTTTCTGGGTTATTGCTATGAACACTACCTCAGCAACCATAAATTCAAAAAGGATCAAATTAGTCTGGTATCCTACTCTGGATTGTTTGCCAGTCACTTCTGGTATGTTTGTGCACATGATCTCTCTGCTGGAATTCATTGAATAGTTCATGCATAAAGGCGTGTGATCGTTTGGGCAACATACAAGAGGGCTAGAATTAGATTTTATTGTCACGTGTACTCAAGCACAAGAGTACAGTGAAAAGTGTGCAATGTCACCATTCCCAGTGCCACCTTAGGTACCAAGGTACCTAGGTACAAAGTAGAAAATTCATTGTACTCTGGAACTGTGCCAGCGTGAATCAGCATCTTCAGGAAGAGAACAGTGAGCAATACAAATACCATAATTCCTAAAGTCCCGTCATCCCTGAGTAGATACAAGAAATGTTGATAGGTTTTATGAAGGTTAAAAAATATTGAAACAGCAGTTCAGTGTCAATTGAATCATGGTTTTTCAGGTTATTCAAATGTTTTTTATTTCCTTTATTCATATTTATAGTATTGGATTTAGTGTTGATAGATATAAGAGTTTTATTCAGGCTCATTGGACTGGAGTTTCATCTTTGAGTCACAAGATTGCTGTGATGTTGTGTTCATGTCACCTATACAGCACTGCTCATTAACACTGTTTGTCCAGAGAAGTTGGGTCTGCTGCTGGATGAACTGGTGGCAAGGTTGCCAGGTTAAAAAGCCAATCTCCATTATTTGAGACATTGGTTTGGTCTGGAGATGAGGCCCCGTCAACAATCAAAAACTACTCGTCTTCCACTCCAATTCCCCTCCATGCTCTGTAACCCCCTCAACACGTATCTCCCCATACCCAGGCTACATGTCATTCACACAACCATACAGCTTCACCTACCTCCATAACACCTTAAACCTCTCCAATATTCACGTTGAACCATATCCAAGCTTTATAATAACATTTGCCAGTCTTGGAATAACTTGTAAATCTAATAATCTAAACAAACATTTCTTGAATAGTCTCATAAAGACCATTCTCCCCTTAAGAGCTCAAATCTATCAAAAAGAAACAAGCTCACATTACTGTTAACATAGGGCTGCCCAAACTATGGCTCACCAGGACATTTCACACAGTCTGACTGATGTCTGCATTGCAGATGAATTTATAGCTCATTCAGAGGGTTGCCAGGATGAATAATTACATATCTTAAACAAGAAGGGTCATAGATAGGAACAAAAAAAAGACCTAAACTGATATTTTAATGTACATTTGATTTGTTTAATTTGAAGCCAGAGTTTCCGATACACTTAAGTATAAATGGGAGATTTTGCAAGGAGCTGTGCCTCCAATCACTGCCCCTTTCTCCAGTCTGTGTTGCTACAGGCCTTCTGGTCAGCCATTCAGAAATAAATGCAAGAAATAACTAGTCTGTGGTTGGAGAGACAATAAGGTGCCCAGGGACCAGTGCCTAAAACTCCCGAGTTGAGAGAATCCTAGGGCCTGAAGCCTGGAGCAGCTTGGGGCACAGAGCGACGAAATGTTTCCTCATTTCAGTCTTAAATTAGTGCCCCTTTATTCTGAGACTACACCCTCTGGTCCTAGACTCTCTCATGAGGGGAAGCATCCTCTCAGCATTTACCCTGTCAAACCCCTTAAGTATCATACATGTTTCAATGAGATCACCTCATTCTTCAAAAGTCCAGTGAGTAGAATCCCAACCTGTTTAGCCTTGGTTCATACAACAGTCTCTTCATATCAAGAATCATCCCAGGGAACCTTCTTTGAACTGCCTCCAATGAAATATCATTCTTTAAATTACTCCAGATATAGTCTCACCAGCACCTTGTACAGTTGCCGTAAGACTACTCTCATATTGCAATCCCCTTGAAATAAGGGCCAACATTCATTAGCCTTCCTGATTACCTGCTGCCCCTGTGTGCTAGCTTTGTATGTTTCATGTACAAGTTTCCCCAAGTCCCTTTGTGTTGCAGCTTTCTGCAGTTTTTCTTCTTTAAAATAAAACTCCATTCTTTTGTTCTCCCTTACAAAGTGAACAACTTCACATTTTCCCCACAGTATACTCCATGTGCACGCTTACGTAACCAATCAATATCCCTCTTTAAATTGTTTGTATCCATTTCGCAACCTGCCTTTCCACCTACTTTTGTGTTGTCTGCAAATTTGGCTACAGTACCTCAACTTCCCTTGTCTAATCCATTAATCTATAATGTAAACAGTTGCAGTTCCAGCACGGATCCTGATGGAACCCCATTGGTTACAGGTTACCAACCTGAAAAAGAATACTTTATCTCCACTCACTCGTTAGCTAATTCTCTATCCGTGTACTACCTTCAACACTACCGGCTCTTACCTTATGACGTAAGCTGTTATGAGGTACGTTGTCCCAACCACCATTTTTAATGCCCACCCAGTGCACTTTGACCCTATGTCAGGATGAAAAATCCAGGTTATAGAAATCAAATCAGACCAGACCATGACATGTAACAAGTAACATAGGCACCGTTTTCAATGATGCATGTAATCACTCTGCTGTGCTGAATCAGAATTCACTTTGTCTATGCTTTGTTGGAGAAAGTGCATGTTATTAAATGTGGTACAGACACTGAATTAAAATTACATGTGTAGCTCAAGACTATTGCATACATCAGAAGTATTTGGCAAATTGTATTCATATGTTTTTATATGAGTAAATAATGTAAATAGTATTGGAAAGCATTCCTGCATTGTGGGCATTTGACAAGATTGTGGAGAAGTTTGGCTGTCTCCCCTTCCCAGATATATCTTCAGTAGATAATGCCCTGGAATAACCTGGTATTGGGCACAAAGCCAGAAAATTGAGAATGAATGGAGTCAAAAAGAGTGAGTGCGCAAACCAGATTCTGGAGAGAAAAGAAATTGGGTGCTTTTCCATTCTCTCAAATTCTTCCAGATAGTGTTGCTTAGAAACAAAGGTGGCCTCTGTCTAGACTGCCAATCAAACAGTGCCAAATCAGTCTCATAAACAACAAATTTTCAGCTGTTTGTTATCAAAAGTTCCATTGCCATGGTTCTCATCGGGATCACAACCATGCTGCCTCTTTGTTCTCATTGACCCTATATTCTCACAGGTCAGGAACATAATTGCCTGGTGTCCCTGAATACAAAGGTCAATCTAGAATTATAGTTAACCTATGGCATTCTGCATCCCTAGCTTCTACTTTCGTGGAAACTTTGTTTTTTTTCTTAGTTTTAGCATCTACATTTAGCAGTGCAATGGTTATTATCAATATTCCATCCTTACTAACCTTGCATCTCCTTGTCATTTTCATATTTGCATGCAGTGCATTCTATTTCCATGAAAAAAGGTAAATTTTCCATGTCCCATTAAAATTAAATTTACCAAATAATTATTTCTTCCACTTTAGCCACTTACATCTCCAAATATAGCAAGATGATGTCACTATTTCTCAATTGTCACCGAATCAGCTTGTATTTTCACAAATCTGTCTATGTAACACAAAAAAATTCAGTAAGTTTGGGTTTCATGGAGGAAGTTATTCCCTTGATCCCCACAAGTCCTTTAATAATTTCAATGATAATGAGCATGGAGTAAGAGGACCCCCATAATAGTGACACAGAGAGGCTTGAGTGACAATGTGCTCCCATGTTATTTTCCCTAATGACTTCTCTTTTCAATGATTTCTCCATTACAGAGACTCTCAGCCCCTGCTCTTCACTAGGGTAGGTTAGCAGACCTACCTTAGAAAGGTTCATTTGATACAGATTAATTATATTTATAAAGAATATCATCAAAAACCATTCTGTTGGAAAGCTAATTTAGTTTGATTTTACAGTTCAGTAAAAGCCCTGGGAAGATTTCAGAGAACAGAGAAACTGGGGATAATGGTGATGTGTTGTTGCAGGTTCTGGCCCTGGCTCCAAATGATGGATTTGCTAAAGTTCACTATGGATTCATCCTCAAAGCTAGAAATCAGATAGCTGAAAGTATTCCATATCTAAAGGTAAGTGCTGCACTAGTTAGGTTAACTAATCCTGAGTTGGTTGTTGCATCATGTTTAAACATCAGAACCTAAACAGGTTAATGGAATGCAGGGTACATTCCTGGAATGAGCAATAATGCCAAGTGAACTGGTTATGATCATTCTGAAGGTGAAAGCAACATTAACTCAAAAATTAAGCCAAATCTAAATTTACATTACGTTTACCAGTTGAATATCAGGTTCCATCAATTTTTTGATCTGCTTATAGCTGATGTAGGTGATGCTATGTTCGTAACAACCCAAAGGCTTACAGCTATCATCTGTGTTCATAATAAATATTTGTTGTAGCATACAGGATCTATTGGCCTTTTCACAGGGATACGTTATGTATCAGCAGAATATTGCAGATTGTTTAAATCTGTTTTGTGTTGTTCATTGCTTACATAAGTGTGATCTAAGAGATAAGGAAAGACATTCCATCGTCAATCTCTTTTCAAGTCTGAAGGAGTCTGGCTTTTCATTACCGCTCCATAGAAATGTAAAGCTGATCTCTCAGATCGGGGATCAGAGGATACAATAAATGATGTATGTTATAGTTAATTGGCAGAACGATAAGACTGTTCTTTCAGAACAAGGCCAGAGAAATGCAGGAAACCTATTCTTCCATCATGTGGTGCTGCTTCCTTTCAAATTGAGCCAGGTTTAAAATCCATGTCCTTGCTGATTTTAAAAGCTGCTCAGTAGTTTTAGTATGAAGTTCTACAAGTGTGTTTTTGAAAGATTGCTATTTGCTCTCATTGCACTGAAAATGGTTAATTCAGAAAACAGGGTTCCTGAAATAGAAATAATAAGATAGATGCAAAGTCAATTGTATCTCTACTAGTGAGCAATGAAGACTGTACCTTTTGGGTGTTGGCTTTGTGACATAAACGGATTTTTGAAACGTGCAATCTCTGCAGGAAGGTTTATTATCCGGGGAACCAGGGACTGATGATGGTCGTTTTTACTTCCACTTAGGAGATGCAATGCAGAGAGTGGGCAATAAAGAGGTGAGTACAACTGCACATTCTTGCTTTATACAAATAGATTCGTGAAAAACTTTGATTAAGATCATAGATGCATCTCAGTGATGTATTTCATCCAAAATGCTGGTTCATGTACACTCAGATATAATTAGCAAACTGTTCATGGAAATTCTACTTAATGAAAGATTGAAAATTCTTTTAAAATGGCTTTTAAAATTCTTTTGAAGAGGCTTTTAGTAAAAACTGCCCAACTCTAACTGGAAGGTTAACGCTCTCTAATTTAATGTTAAAGCTAGATTAAGTATTCTAAATTGAATTTTGTTTTGCTACCACTTTCCTGTATCAACTTTTGAAATGCTTTGTCATATTTCTTTCACTGTCTGTGCTATTTTGCCCCTCTCTCTCCCTCACGCTCCCTCCCGTACCTATAATGGTTTGTCCTCAAATACTACAAAGTACAGTTTTACAAAGTAATATTTAGGATTTTCAATCAGTTAAGATCTAAATTGTCTCCCCAAGCCAGTTTCAGTATTTTTTTACATCATATTACAAATACCAGTGAATAAGCGAGCTCCAGGTGAGAGATTAGGTTCAATCATGTTTAGTTCATCAAAACAAACCTGATATTCATTTTCCTGTTGACAGATCAAACTTATGGTTAAATTGTGAATGGATTATGTGTCCAGAGAAATTAGCCAATCTAATCAGTGAGACAAAAGGATTTTAAAATGTAATTTTGACTATTTAAAACTTTTCAGTAGCATTATATTTAGTACTGTCAAACAGTGCAGTCAGCAGTGAAGGGGTTAGTGGTCCATGGGAACATCAGACCTGCTGACAAAATCTCTGGTTCTGATTAATGATATAGTTTCACTGGTTTATTTGATCCCCAGGCATACACTTGGTATGAGCTGGGACATAAAAGGGGTCATTTTGCTTCAGTGTGGCAGCGTTCACTCTACAATGTGAATGGACTGAAGGCTCAACCTTGGTGGACAACGAAAGAAACAGGGTATACTGAACTGGTGAAGGTATGTGGATTCTTAACCGAGCTTTCAGAATAATCACTCACTAACAACAAACAAAGCTTGTGTTTGTTTAGTGCCTTTGAAATAGGAAAATGTTGTAGGGTGTTGCCTGGAAGAATAATGAAACAGATTTGTGCCTAGCCAAAGTGGAAGATATTAGACAGGATGACTGTAAGTTTGGCTTGACATGTAGGTTTTAGGATAGTTTAAAGAAGAGACAAGTAGAAATATTTATTTGGTTCAAGTGTCTATTTATTCTAATCCTTGCGTCTCCAGTCACACTTAACCTTAAAGACCTTTCTGTAACTGTGGTGTGTTCAGTTTCTTAGAAAATTTATTACTGCCTCTTTACTGTTCATTAGTGTGTCCCTGTTCATTACGCACTTTGAGGAAGTTATATATCTGAATGTTTAGTTCTGTATGTTTGTTTACCTTGTTTATTGTTATTCCATTTACAATACAATTTCTTTTCTCTTTCAAGGGATTCTCTTGATATTTTCCCGATTTTGATTTTTAGGGACTATTCAGATTTTAAGGGCAACTTCTTCATTCTCACTAACTTGTATTGGATGAAGCAGTCATCCAGTAACATTATCTTCTGTATTGATGTTGATGCTAATGAATGGGGAATTTTGACTCTCACAGAGGCAGAATTAGAAAAATTTTTGAATATCCTCAGTAATTATCAACTATATATTAAATTTAAAGCCACATCACACAAGGAAAGCATCAATTTCCTGGACACTACATTATTTAAATTGACACAAGACCACAGACATAAGTTAGCAACTTTTTTTTAAACAGTTGGCACCCTTCTACACACCACAAGCCATCACCCGAAACACATCTTCCAGATTGAGGTCACAGCTAATGCATTACCACTACATATTCACAAAACTGGAATATTTAAACCAGACTTTAGTACCCAGCTCTCTGATTGGATCTAGAACATATTGCTTTAAGAAATTGTCCCAGATACACTCTGAACTTATTTTTTTAATCTCCCTTTGCCAATCTGACTCACCTGAGCTACATGTAGATTACCTTTCTTATGCCCCATTCTTGTATTGCATTCTGCTTTATAGTGCAACCATTGTGGGGTGGCCTTTAAACTCCCCTCACAAGTGACCTGTCCTAGTTTCCTGTTTCTACCCTTACTCTTACAAACTGAGATCGCGTCTCACAGCTATCTCAGAACCTTTTCACAGCTCACCTATTCTAAAATATCTTATCTCCAAGTTTACATTTAGTTTTAGCCTTATTTATTCACTGGTTCTTGTGGTTCCAAGTATCTACTTTTCATCTTTTAGAAATATATTTATTTCATGTTCACTACATCTCGTGCTTCAAGATTCCCCATTGCTGGTCTGTTGACTAACTTATTTGCGCAGTTAATTTGTTTCGTCCTTTTTTTATTACTGCCAGTGTGCCCTGTGATTTTATTAGTCTCATGTTGTTGTGCATTGCACGTAATAGATCTTTCAGACATTGATCAGACTTAAGTGACTGTTTTCTTGGATCGTAATTTTGCTGTTGAGGAAGAAATATTTCTGATATTTACCTTGGCTGTTGAGGGTTAGGTGCTCTGTTGAGGATTACTAAATCTGATGTCTAAATTTCGATAAGCTATTCTTTCCTTGTAGGCTCTTGAAAGAAATTGGAAGTTAATCCGTGATGAGGGTCTGGCTGTTATGGATAAAGAAAGAGGTTTTTTCTTGCCTGAAGATGAAAACCTGAGGGAGAAAGGTGACTGGAGCCAGTTTACACTTTGGCAGCAAGGTAATATCTTATAATGAGGATATCACTATTAGAGATGTGCGACATTAATGTTTTGTTTCTTTATTCTTTCATGGGATACGGACATCATTGGCCTCTAGATTATCAATCCGGTGACGTTACTGTTATGCACCCAGTTCTTCTTATCCAAGTCAATATGTTGCAATATGTAAAATGAAACGTATTTTTTCAAATAGGTAAACACAGTGATAAGAGTAAACATGATAAATTATTGCTTTCTTAAATCACACACAGTTTTGAATGAATTAAATTTTAAGTCTACTTGCATTTCATGGTATTAATCCCTTGACACACATTGATGTTAAGTTCCTGTTATTAATTTGTTTTTTTTTCCTGTACAGTGTAAGTAAATATCTGGGTAAACTTTCATGAACATTACAGTTTAATCCAATAGCTTTTTCTCTTCACATCCTTGAAGCATTAACCCCATGCTGGAGATACATTTCCAGGCTGCTAATGCAATCTGATACATAATATCGTCGCATTTTACAGCACAGAAGGAGGCCATTTGACCTGTCGTGTCTGTACTGCTCTCAAAATAGCTACCCAGCTAGTCCCATTCTCCAACCCTATCTCTGTAAATTTAACCCTTTCAAATATATATCCAGCTGTCTTTTCAAACCTCGTGTGGAATCCGCTTCCACCACTCTCCCAGGCAGCATATTCCAAATCCTAACAGCTCTCCGAGTAAAGACGTTTCTGCTCATCTCATTCCTAGCTCTCTTGCTGACGATCCAGATTAATTCTTTGTTCAGATGGGATAATCCTATGCCTGGAAATTTCTGTCAATGGCTTGGAGATTTGCTCCCTTCCCCTCTCAGCAATCTAGGATGCTTCCCATCCAGGCCTGGCGACTTCTCTCCCTGCCAGCCTTTTTAGCCCCTCTTCTTTATCTATCACTATACTGTTCAGTTTCTGGAAACCGGGGCCACTGTTACCATTGCCATTGACTACATTCGTTTGTGAGCTTTGTCAGGGACTGTTCAGCTTATTGCACTGCAATAAGCTGTAACCATATTTCCTGATAAGGAATTGTACTTTGTTGCAAGTTGTTGTAACAGAAAAATCTGATTTGCTGAGGCCTCAAAAGTAAATTAGCTGCAGGAGGTAATGAAATAATGGGCTAGGTTCTCCACTTCTTGTCCTGAATTCTGGGTCAAGCCATTTTCCAACATCATGTTGCTGGCGCCTAAAAACCAGCTTCTTCAAACGGTTATTTTCAGAGGTGGGCTGGAGTTGCGACCACTGCCTCTCAAAAACCTCAAAGAAGGCCCAGGACGACACGAAAGCTGGAAAGCATTCTTCGTTCATGAGACTATCACATAATATCATGTCAGAGTGGGGAAGAGATTTTATCTACGTAGATGGTCTGCTTTACAGGTTTTATAAACATTATTACAGTTCAGTAGAACTGAATTGTCTTAATCTTCTGCATAACAGCAAGGAACAATGGTTATTGATAGAAACAATTTTTCAAATAAAGCAAAACTGATTTGAGACATAAACCTAAATTAGCGATACTCAGCATTTATTATGAACACGTTTGTGATTCTAACTAATATACATTATTAAATGAAGCCACATTTACTGTTAACTTGTCCGTAGACCTGTGGCGCACTGTGAAATGGTCGCCAATTTAAACATGCAAGTAGCTTCTTTCTGGTCTTGTAAACTGCCAGTCAGAATGTAAACAGCTTGAACTAATTGCCATGCACATCGTGTTCACCTGTATTCTAACTCCATTTATCAGTTGTTTTTGGCATTTATTGATGTGTTAATGACATGTCAAATAACTACATTTCTCCACCTTTACTCATAATTCAAAACTTTAACACAAAAATAAAAGCGAAATCCTTCGGATGCCAGAGATCAGAAATAAAAACAGGCAATGCTACAGAAACTCAACAGCAAGTATAGAGAGAGAAGCAGTTAACATTTCAAATCCGCTATGACTCTTTGGACATGTGCTGCTGGCTTAGACACTAGAAGCTGGACTTGTATATAGTTCTACTGCTCTGCCTCCAATACTTGCTGCCCCTCTCCTGTCTTAGTGACCAGAACCCAGTCACAGTACTCAACGTTTTGAGCTGACCAAGGATCCTTATCTCATAAGCATGATATCCTCTGCCCGCCATTCTATTGTTCTGGCTATGTAACTCAATGTTCTATTGGCTTTGTTGACTGCTCCCATAAAGTTAGACATGTTGACAGTTCACTCTGCAATGATTTGTAGGCCTTCTTCAATTTCATTGCTGGCTATTTTAATGCAGTTTGAGGGGAGTCCCTGTGATCGATCGACCTATTGATCTATCTATCTATGGTTGATATTTTATGCTGGTTTACATTAAATTTTGTGTGTTATTTAGTTATGATTCTGTATGACTCCACCCTCTTATTGTACCTTGACAGTAAAGAGGTATTTGTATCTAAAACAATCTCCCTGATTTGGAATAAAGAAAGATAGCAATAACAAATAGGAGAATTATTCAAGATGATAATTAGACTGTTGCTCATTACTCTTGTTCATTGTTCAGCATAGCTCTTTATGTGGATCCTTCAGCAGCTTTTAGGGTGTGGAGAAGGGAGATGAGTTTGAGCAGGGGGAAGTGATTTCACTTGGTCATCGTCTCCATTTGATGGTTATATTTGCAAGTTGTACCTTTACAAACTTGATTTTAGAACTAATATTTGCCTAGCTATTTTACAGACCTCTGATTTACATACATGTTTATCCACACTGCCTTAACAATTATCCCACTTCTGGCTGCCTTTCAGTGTTTTTGCCCAAGTTTTTGAGCCATTCAGTTTTTTGTTTGGTACAACCTGCAGACGTGTTTCAGACGCTCCAGTGTTGGAAGAGTGTAGAGATTGAAATGTGATGCATTAAGGTTGAGCCTAACCGTTAGAGTGCTCAGTGTAATCCAGTTATTATTACTACTTGTCAGGCATAAAACAAAAACTACCAAACTTGGTGTTCTGATCTCCGATAAATCAAACCAAATGTTATTCCACTCAGAGATAGTAAGAACTGCCGATGCTGGAGTCAGAGATAACACAGTGTGGAGCTGGAGGAGCACAGCAGGTAAGGCAGCATCAGAGGAGCAGGAAAGCTGACGTTTTGGGTCGGGAATTTCTGAAGAAGGGTCCCAACCCGAAACATCAGCTTTCCCGCTCCTCTGATGCTGCCTGACCTGCTGTGTTCCTCCAGCTCCACTCTGTGTTATATCAAACGTTATTCCATCCTGCTTTCATCAGTCACTGTGCATTTGGTTGCTAACTCTAACTCTGTCATAAATGTTTAATCATTTCCTTACATTTTTGAATCAACAAATTGTTTTTTTCTGAATCAGCAGATCCTTTTTATCATCTTTAATACCAAGCTTTTATTGCATTTGTAAACATTCCATCATCCCACAGCCTCCACCTTGAGTATACTTCCCTCAGGTGCCACCATTATGATTAACGTATTCTTCGAAAGCTCTTACTAGTTTTGCTCACCTGAGATGACCTGCTTTTGATTTCCATATCCCGGGTGCTTCTTTGGATATCTGGGTTAAGACATGATTGAGCTGAGGTGTATTTTACCCCTGCTCTGTACTAATACCTTGTTTCCTTACTGTACACTATACAACAGGTGTCAAAAATCCAATAGGGGTTAATGGTAAAATGATATAGCTAAAATAAAATGTGAAGTTGAAATTTATCCTGGTGAATTCTAAAACCCTTATTTCTTTAACTATAGATTTTATGGAATTAGAGGGTCAGAAAAAAACAGTTTTATACAAAACAGTGGAGCAGATCCTTATGTAGTCTGTCAAGGCAGATGTCACTCCCAGTGGACACGTGTATCAAAGCTTTCAGAGCACTTGAATGCACAGTTACTGAACACTCAATTACAGTCCTTAGTGGATAGAATTGGACTCCTACATGCAGAAAGATGAGAGCTGTCATTGACCGTGTGACACATACACTACTGTAAAGCCTGTATTATTACTGAAGTAAAATTGCATGTTTGGAGAAAGCTTTTCCCCCCCACTTGGTGTGGGTTGGATAAATAAATTAGATGTAGGAGTTTTGTAAACGGAGAAGGAATTGGCAAAGAAACACTGTAAACTAGAAAATCCACCAACTCATGCTAAATATACTTAATTGATTAGTGTGTTCAGGATACATGACTGCATCCATCTGAACAAAAGTGCTATACAAATTCGGAATCATTTGTAGTTGTTACGGATGGTGGACAGACAGATTGTTATTTTGGGTATTGTGTTAGTGCAAATTTATCCAGTTTAATCCTGAAATAACCTGGTGTCATGTGACTTCTGACTTAATCCTAAATTAATTTACTCCCTCTAACCGCACCCTTTAAATATTTTCAAATCTAGGTGAAATAACTGAAAAGTTCTGAGAATTAAAGGAATCTTAGTATGTTTGTATATTTTGTCTTCCGATGAGGGAAAAGCTGTTGTGAGAGAAATTGTATGAGAGTTCTGATTAGATGTGTGTAGATACATCAATTGTGGTTGAATTCAAGGTAAGTTTTGTCAAATGGCTGGTAATGAAATAACCTTAATTATGACAATCTGAAATTATGCTAATGCAGCTGCTGCCTTGTATATATTTTTCTTTTTTCCTCCTAGGTCGCAGAGCTGAAAAATCCTGTAAACAAGTCCCAAAAACATGCGCCTTGTTTGAAAAGTTCCCTGAGTCAACAGGCTGCAAACGTGGGCAGGTGCTTTCAATTTTTCTTTATCCTTTATTGTCGCATAGTATATCAATTCAGTGTTAAGTGAGATAATGGAAAGTTCTAAATATTCTATAAATTTCTGTTATTGAATTTATGAAATGTGACCAATGAATTTTGAACAAAGATATAAAATGCATTCTTTAGCAGTTCGGAATAAATCTAAATTCTAGTTTGATTCAAAAACAGATTTTTTAGTTAAAACACCTTCACAGCACACAAGTCCAGTCACCATTAAATAAAAGGTTATAATGCATTGTATTTTCACACCAATTAAAATGTGTTGTGAAACAATTCATTAAGCTCTAGACTGAGTCTTGACATGCGTGGCATCTGTAATTAGCTTGACATCTTGAGTTGTGGCATTTGCCTGCGAGCATGAGAGAGAGAGAGAGAGAGAGAGAGAAGCTGTCCATTTCTCTGTCATAATGTACAAAAGCACCTCAGATGCTCTAGTATTGAAAGGATATAGAGATTGAGATGTACTGTGATGCATAGGGGATGAGTCTTAACAGTTCGAGTGCTCAATGTGGTACTAGTTATTACCACTTGACAGGTAAAACAATTAAAAAAAAACTTAAGTGTTATGATTCCAACCAAATCTCATTCATTCTCACCTTCAGATTCTTTGTGACACATTTGGTTGCTGAGAATGTTTGAAAACAGTTTCTGACTAAGATGTGTGATACGTTCCCAATCAATTGTCATAATGTCAACAATCTACTATTGACAATTCTGATTTCAGATTCAAAATTGCCTCTAATGTACTCTTCCAAACAAGAAAATCATATATAATAGTTTAGATTCTGAGGTAGAACTGAAAATGAGATTGTCGACACTTGCTGTTATTCTGGCAGCAACTTTTAGCATTTTCACAAATGCTGTTAAAGACGGAACTCAGGATGTTGCTATCCAAGCTGTATCTCTCCTTCACAGGCTTTATTACATTGGTCAAGAGATTTGGTATTAAAACATATAAAGGGTCTGAATTTGCAGTATTTATCCATAGATTATTCACTAAACATGCTAAAAAAAAGTTCAACGTTGTCTATTCAAATGTGAGTAAAGCTTTAATGGTGTGATGTTTAATCTTTGGCGTTGAAAACTAACTTCTTGCAATGCTGAATCTCATTCCTTCCTTTTAAAATAATTGTCTGAATTCTTTTAAAAAAAAAATTTTCTTTTTATCTTCTTCCATCCTCTCAATTTCATCTTTCTTCCTCTGTTTGCTTTTTGTTGAAGGCTTTACATGGAATTAAACAATCAGTTTACAGTTCCTAGTTGAGACTCGGTCTTGGGGCTTGGGAATGGTTACTGGATGTGAGAGGTATGGGGCCAGAGTTTCCAGCTTTCGCATCAATAGAATCAGTGGGGAAAGCATTTCTGCCAACTATGAGAGCACTGCAACTATCTAATGAACTGTGGAGTGATAATTAGCTGGACTCCGAACAAATCCTGCCTCGGAGAGGGTTGCTGGTCATCAGAGTGTTGTGGCCACTGCTTGGACTATGAGATATTCGGTTATATTTTCACAAGTGAATGTGCCCAATGTCAGATAACAAGGTGTAGAGCTGGATGAACACAGCAGGCCAAGCAGCATCAGAGGAGCAGGAAGGCTGACGTTTCGGGCCTAGACCCTTCACACCTTGTTATCTCCGATTCTCCAGCATCTGCAGTTCCTACGATCTCTCATGCCCAATGTCAAATGGTTTCATTCCCTCAGCAATAATGTTAGTTTATTGATTTTGCAACATATCTTTGATCTCCTCATTTAGAATTACTTAACAATTTATTTAGATCACCTTTCCCGTCTATACTGTTCTGCATCAATATGTGTAGTTCCCATCTCTTGCCTTTCTGCCTCTTTGTGAGGCGGGTGAAGCTTTGGGGGAGCTCCTTTGCTCCATTTTTGTTAAAGTTGATCATCTGAACTGGTTTGATTAGTATTTCTTCCCTTTGAGATTGGTTGGTCAGTTGAAAATAAGTAACTAAAGATTTGGAAACCATTTGGTATTTTGTATTCATTCGGGTTATTTTTTTTCCCATGGGAGAGTAGTGGTGAAGTGTTGGAAGCATTAGCAGGCTGAAATTCAATCTCTGAACTGCATCATGAATGCTCCTTCCAAAGCCAACAAGTACTGAAGCAGATTTAAACCTGGAGTCTGGGGCGCTACACCTGACTCAAAACATTGGAACTCTACTAGGGAGCCTTCTAAACACCATCGTTGTGTTTAAAACCCATGAATGGATATGAAAATCCATGGTCCTTTTGAAGGAAGGGCTGAGCCACAGTCATTAACAATCAAATTATCCAAGTCTTTTCATTTCTTGATGTTTTTGGGACCTTGCTGTTCACAAATAGCCTGCACATTTTCTTAACTTGCAACCGGAAATAGACTTCAGAAGGATACTTTATTCACTCTCATGCAGTCTGGGATGTTTTGCATTAATGAAAGGCACTATTTAAATGGAAGATTTTTCTCATATAGCTAGTGCTCAATTTAAATTTACAGTTGGGAGCTTTGAATTCTAAGAATTCACCTATGGCTGGTAGTGCTTTTTTAAAACTGTTTTGTGACACACACTTTGGGAACCTGTTTTTAAAACGAATTCAGTTTTATTTAATAACATCCAACATCCCTCCAGACAAACCAGTTTGATCATTTTAGCAGTGCCTATTGGTTGCTCCCCTCCTAATTGAAGAGCCAGCAGCATTATTGACACGAATCTAAAAGCAGAATAGTGCAGATGTTGGCAATGTGTCATCTCTGCCCAACACCCCCTCACTCTGTTCCCCCTGCCCCCTGACTGAGTTTTGATTCCCACCTACCCCCGAGTGTCTGTCTGTCTGTCTCCCCCCGCCCACACCGCCTTTCTGACTTGTCTCTTCCCCCACACCCCATGTCTGTTTGTCTTCCCCTGTGTGTGTGTGTGTGTGTCTCCCCTCCACACCTCATGTCTGTGTACATCGCCACCGCCCCCCCCACCATGTCCCTGCCTGTGTGTTCCCTGCTCGTGTCTGCTGCCTGCCTGTGTGTCCATTCATATGAAAGGAATCATGTGTCTGTCACTGCTCCATGTCTAAGCACGGGAATCACTGGGTGCAGTGAATTGAAAACAGCAGCTCAAAATAACAGCTTGAGGAGCCAGCTGCCTGATACCAGTTATTTTAAGCTGAATAGCAGAGCATTTCTTTTGTCTGTGTCCCATTTTATTTGTGGGCCTATTTGGTTAGTGAAGGGTCAGATAGTCAACTTATTTTTTTTAAAAGCTTTTCTTGAAAGTCACATTGCTAATATGGATAGATTGCCCCACATAGAGCAGTGTGCAGAACAGCTGCAGATGATAAATTAAAGGATTCTTGGTTGTGTTTGCTGATCAATTTATATAACATTTGGTAGATTGCGAAGAATAAAAACAGAAGTCAGCTATGGGAGTGGATCTTCAGATTCCTGGGTTGAGCAATTATCATTAGTAAGCAGTATAAGTGTTATCTCAAAGCAGCTTGAGGATTTGAAGCATGCTTTTGACCTTTAACCCTGCCTTACCCACTCCCATTTCATACTTCGCTTGCAAAATCAATAAGATGCACTTAGTGGCTTATTTGAAAAGCAAATGAATCAATAACATGTCTAGGTCAGCTTAATTTTAAAGAATTTTGATCAAGGACATTGTGTCCCAGGGAGATTATTGAGAATAGGTGTTGTGTAAAAAGACTTTACAATAGAACCTTTACCCCACTAGAAGCATGCATTTCTTTTGAAAGTGGTGTTGTTGTTCTTCATCAGTAAATAGATTGGTGAGGTACATTAGGTACAGTCAAAGGTCATTATCTAACAAGGCTTTGCCTTTCTTTTTCGGGGATGAACCAAATCCTGCTCCACAAACTGTATCCCTTATTCCATTCCTTTCTTCAGGAGTGCACCCAATTTTTAATGTCTGCTTCAATGATCCTTCTTCATAAATTATTTCAAAACTCTTCCTCTTCTTTAGCTGTGAGGCTCTTCCTGAATTCCCCCTCCCTGCTCCCTTTTCACTGGTATTTCAATCCTTCAATATTCTGAACAGCTTTCTCTTGCAGCTTTCTTCAAAATTACAATTAGACTAACTTGAAGTTTCAACTTGCTACCAAAATAAGCCCAACATTTTAAATCAAAAATCTAAATATTTGTTGGTCCTTTCACAAAGTTGTAGGACTTGAACATAAGCCTGTTGCTTTATCCTTTTACTAATGATCCAAGTTTGCACCCAGCTCTTTTTACTCACTCGATTATTTTATAATTCTGTCCATTGAACTGAAATAGCTATGTATTGGCCCAGTTAACCTAAAGATCTAATCCTTCTTAATTGGTTGCATGGTACCTGTTTGTCCTTCTTAGCTTGATATCATTACAGCCTTAGTGATATTTCTCACTAAGCTCTAACCAAACCACTAAAACAAACAATTGGTAATTGGTTACTTGATACAGCGTTGTTTGTTTATTTGTAACTGGCTATTGTGTATCTTATGGTGCAGTGGTAGTGCCACTACCTCTAAGTCAGAAGGTTCAGATTTAGTCCCACCACAGGATGCTATGGCCAAGGGTATCTGCCTAACACATCAAAGCTGGTTGATATATTAAAAGAAAAACTAGTTACTTGTGGCAAGTTCCAAATATGTAGCTCAGATAGTTGAGAACCAGGAATTGAGAAAGGGTTGGAAAACTGAAAGTCAGGTCAACTTGTTGTCTTTCTTAAGTAGACAAGAGTAATTCACATGATGTGTCCAGCCAAATTGATTTTTCAGTCCCTTGGGTACAAGACCCATTGCGTAGTATCTACCTCAATCTTGGCAGGCTATCAAACTGCACAGATTACAAATTGCTATGGTTCCAAGGTTGGTATCCTGCATATCTCACTCAGACGTTCTTTGCAGACTAGAATGATACTTTTTGCTGGCCTCAGTTTCTTGACTTAGAGAAATGTTCTACTGAGAGCAATACCTCCTCACCCCTTATTCTGTGACTTCTGGGTATGATTTGCTAAAGTAGACCTTAAGAATCCAGATGTCAGCTCCAGTTTCCTTTCCACTATGGCCATAATGTCATTGAGATACATCCAACAAGTTATTTTAACATGACTTTCTTTTCTTAAATCTGTTGGTTGTTCATTAATAAGTTATTTTTATCTAAATGATCACCTATGCAAACTCTAAAAATCATTTCAGAGAGCTTTTCTGAATAATTGCTGAATAGATATTGTCTGTGCTTTTCAAATCTTGCCAATCTGTTTGGACCCAGTTAGCTTTCAAAAAGAGCAGTCAAAGTTGCAGTAATTAGTCACCCTATATTTTGATATGAGTACTCAAATTGCCTGTAATTGAAGTTTTTTCTTTGTTAGTACATTCTTTTTATTCACCTGTGCAACGTGGGCATTGCTGGCTAGGCCAGCATGTATTGCCTGTCCCTAGCTGCCCTTGAGGAGGTGGTGGTGAGCTGCTACCTTGAACTGCTGCAGTTCATGTACAATATATAGTCGTTTTATAAACCTGTCCTTTGTTATTTGCAAAGAATCAGACTCCTTCTCGGAATGGAAATTGTTGGACAACTTTGTTAAAGTTAGGTAATATAAATAAAATTTTGCCAAAAAAATTCCCAGGCTTCTGCTAATTGACTGCAGTTCTGCCTTCAACACCATAATTCCAAACAAACGTATCTCTAAACTCCAAGACCCAGGTCTCCACTTCCCCCTCTAACTGGATCCTCGACTTCTGACCAACAGACTGCAATCAGTAAGAATAGGCGATGCCACCCTCTCCACCATAATCCTCAACACCCAGTGCCCTGCTATTCTCCTTGTACACATGGCTGTGTGGCCAAATTCTGCATTGACTCCATTTACAAGTTTGCTGATGACACCACCGTAGTGGGTTGGATCTCAAACCAAACAGAATACAGGGTAGAGATTGGGTGCTTAGCGGCATGGCGTAAAGACAACAATCTCTCCATCAACATCTGCAAAATGACTTAGGAAGCAAAGTGGAGGGCACACCCCTGTCTGCATCAGTGGGTGCTGAGGTAGAGATGATCAAGAGCTTCAAGTTTCTGGGAGTGATGATCACCAACAATCTGTTCTGGTCCATCCATGTTGACACAATGTCTCTCCTTCTCAGGAGGCTCAGGAAATTCAGCATTTCCACAAGGACTCTTACCAATTTTTAATGGATGCAGCGTAGAAAGCATCCTATCTGGATGCATCACGGTGTGGTATGGCAACTGCTGTTCCCAAAGCCACAAGAAACTACAGAGAGTGGTGAACACAGCCCAGTCCATCTATTGACTCTGTCTATACTTCCCGCTGCCTCAGGAAAGCAACCAACATAATCACAGACCCCTCCCACCCAGTTTATAAGCTCTTCCACCCTCTTCTGTTGAGCAGAAGATATAAAAATTTGAATACGTATACGAATAGATTCAAGAACAGCTTCTTCCCTGCTGTTATCAGACTTTTCAATGCATTTCTCAAATGTTAATTCTGATTTGTCTCTCTCTGCACCTTCTCTGCAGCTGTAACCCCTATTCTGCATGCTGTTCTGCTATCTTAACGTACTTTGTATGGTACGACCTGCCTGTAGAGCACGCAAAACAACACTTTTCACTGTATCTCGGTACATGTGACAACAATAAATCATTTAATCAAAGGTCAGGTTATTAGCACGTTGTTGACATAAGATTGTAAATGTGAGAAAATAATTTTAATTTACTAGAGTGCATTTTGTTTTAGATTAAATATTCAGTTATGCATCCAGGGACTCATGTCTGGCCTCACACTGGACCCACAAACTGTCGCCTAAGAATGCATCTTGGTCTGGTCATTCCTAAACAAGGCTGTAAAATCCGTTGTGCCAATGAAACCAGGTAGGATGTCTCTTGATTTTTTTGAACATGTTTATAATCAAGTCTTAAAAATCACAGGAACACTGTTTTTAAAATGTTTTTACATCCTCCAAGCAAAATTAGTTCCCTACAACCACAAAAAAGCTGCCTCTGAATAATTGTCTGTGAACATTTCACTGATTTCTCCTGATCGACCACCTCAATGCCTAGGTTACTGTCAACATTACAGTTGGAGCTTGGGGGATTGCCAGAGTTTACAAAAATGTGTAAACCTATCCTTTGTTAACTAGAAATAAACATATTTGATTGCCTTGACTGTGTAGTTTGATTAGTCTTAAACTCTTTATCGAACTTGATGTTAGAATGCTATGAGGTCTTGCAGGGTTGAGAGGATGTTATAGCTAGGAATGAGGGACAGAAGTGCCCCCTGTTACCTTGTTGCTGCCACCTCCGCTGTGGATATTTTGCAGAAGGTGGAGAATGACCCACCTAGAAGTCAGTAGTACCACTTAAATGGCCAATTAAAGGCCTCTTCCTACATGCAACCATGAGAAACCCCTGTGGCTTGCAGGCAGCAGGGGGTTCCTGATCTGTGGCTCATGGAGGGACAGTTCCTGACTTCCTGCTGACCAAACCAGTCATTGAAGGTGGCACAACTAGTGGGCAGAACAGTTTATAAAGCATAGAGTACCCCTGGACTTAATGAAGAGGGCACAGATTACAAGGACATTGAGTTGACACTGAACTTGTACAAGACCTCTTCTGAAATACCATTTACAATTCTAGGCTCCACCCAATACGTAGGATGTGAACACACTGGTGAAAGTACAGAAGAGGTTTACAAATATGGTTCTAGTGATGAGAAACTCCAGTTATGAGGATAACTTGGAGAGGTTGGAACTACTTTAAAAAAGACTAACAATGAGACGGCACGTATTTCAAGTGATTTGCAAAAGTAGCAAATGTGATGAGAGAAAATGTTTCTCTGAGTGAGTTTCAGGTCTGAAATGTGGTAGCAGTTAGGTTTACTGGTGGCATCTCAGAGCATTAAATGATTGTTTCTGTTCACATAATGTGCAAGGGTGTAGAGAAAAGGCAGGAGAATGGCATTAATTCATAATGTTCATTTGGAGAGCCAGGGCAGATATGATGGGCCAAATGGCCTCTTTGCACAGTTACAGTTTTGAGATTGTATGATTCTTATAAAGGATTACATAACAATAAGGCACAAAAGCTGGTGTTATATTGAGGTTGTACAGGATGTTGGTGAGGCCACTTTTTGAGTACTGTTTACAGTTCTGGTCACCCTACTATGAGAAGGGTATTATTAAATTGGAGAGGGTACAGAAAATATTTACAAGGATGTTGTCAGGACTGGAGCATTTGAGTTATAAGGAGGGGCAGGAGAGGCTGGAACTTTTTTCACTGGAGTGTAGGAGGTTGAAGGGTGACCACATATAGAGGTTTATGAAATCGTGAAAGGTATAGATAAGGTGAATGGCAGGTGTCTTTTCCCTAGGGTGGGGGGTTTTAAGACCAGGGGACATATTTTAAGGTGAGAGGAGAAAGATTTTTAAAAAGACATGAGGGGCAATTTTTCTTTTGAACACAGTGTGGTTTGTGTACGGAATGAACAGCCAGAGGAAGTGGTAGATGTGGGTACAGTTACCACATTTAAAAGACATTTGGATAAGTTCATGAATAAGAAATGTTAAGAGGGATATGGGCCAGGAGCAGGCAGGTGGGACTAACTTAGTTTGGGATTATGGGTGGCATGGACTGGTTGGACCGAAGGGTCTGTTTCTGTGCTGTCATTCTCTATGACTCTGACTGTATTACCCAATCACCAAAGCTTCCATCTTGCAATAATGACTTATTTCAGGAGTCAATAATTTTCTTATCCAAATTCTCATCTATGGAAAAAATGTTAAATATCTCGAAGCTTGTTTCTGATTTTCAACAAATGTGAAAATGCCATGTTGGTCTCCCTTTGCAGAGAATGGAAGGAGGGCAAGGTGATCATCTTTGACGACTCTTTTGAGCATGAGGTTTGGCAGGATGCGAATAGCTACAGGCTAATCTTTATCGTGGATGTGTGGCACCCAGAGCTGACACCTCAGCAACGAAGAAGTCTTTCCCCAATCTAATGATGGATTTCGGACATAAACTAGAGAAGGCAGGTTGGGGGTTGAGCAAACATGAAGAAATTATGTGCTGTAATGAAGTGCAATGAGTTCCATTGATTTGTAGTTTTCCTGAAATTTCTGGTGCAGGAGAGTTTCCAGAGTGAGGCATAATGTATTTTCCAAAATCAGAGCAGTTGAATAAATCAAAAAGTCTCCTGGAATATTTTTAAGGGGGCATGCTTTATAATTGAGTAAGTATATTTGACCTATGAACTCTCCCAAAAGCTAAACACTAAAGGTCTAAGCTGAATAAGATCTACAGAGAAAAATCCAATGGAGCAGTTCTCCAATTGTGATCTGGAATAATTTCAAAATAGTTCACCTCAAGCTAATGAAGAATCCTTTTGTTAGGAAAATGGCTGGATTGGGAAACTTCCTAACATATTCAATGTGAACAGAGTCTGATTAACTTCTATAAGATACAAATTGTCACATTTATGTAACTGTCCTTCAGTGTTTTGTATTTCCCTGTTACAATCGTTCTGTTTAAATTGATTATTTTTAATCACTGATATTGACAAGTTACATAAAGATGATTTGTACCTCACTTAATTGCATTTGGTCAAGTATGTTTGCATTGTACACAGATTTAGTTGAAATCAGCATTTTCTCTTTGATAACAAGTGAAAGTAATTGATTATTAAAAACATATAATTATGCAGGTATTAATTTAGCATTTATTTTGGCCTACTGCTCAATTTTTTTTAATAAAGTTTATTAATGCCCTCAGTGGGGGAGCTGCCTTTGAGAAGTTACTAAGCCTGACAGTGAGAGCAAGATGGATTAACTCTCAAAGTTAATACGACATAATCACTGAAGCATTCTGAATTAACAGATGTATCTGTGCTTATATTGAATTCGCCCACACTGTGCTTAGTAACTCATTCACCGACATTCCCGCAGCTGTATCAGTAGCACTCAGTTCAAATAAAAAATTAAAATTCCCAAATTGTATAAGTTGTTGTAGAGTAAGTATCTGACCATCAGTGTTGCTTATGAAATTATAAAAACAAATCCTCTTGAATTCAGAATTGCCGATATTAGTTTTGTGTAAAGAACCTAGAGTACACTCTTGCAAAGTGCTCATTACTGCACATGCCAATGTTGAACTTTTTTTAATGTGACAAAAATGAACAAATGCCAAAGTGGAGAGGCACAGTCATCCAGTAGACAGCTGACACATCTGTACAAAGCATCAAAAAGCAGATGGCTTGTGATACATCTACAATAAAGTGACCATATGTTTTTATCTATAAATTTATTATACTAAGTGCAAATGACAGACTTCACTTTGAAGGAGCAAAGCACCGAAAGCTGACTTCACCACATAACCGAGATATTTCTGTCTCAAAGCAATCGCAGGCACAGTCAGATCCCTGCAGAGAGATGGGGATTGCAACCTGGAGAAAATGTAATTTACACTCTCATAGTGATAGGCCTTAGCAAACTGTCTAAGGAGCATCATGTTGGGTACAGAAAAAGAATGGAAAATAGGTTTTATTCCAACAAAAATATGTATTGTGATTTTAAATATATCACATTCTGCAGCATATAATTCTGTTAGACTGCTGGTTTGGAAACTATCCAAAGGAATTGGATTAGCTGTACGGTACAGAGGGGAAGAGCCTTTTATTTCAGTTCAGCCTTAATCTATCTCACACATACCAAAGCTCTTCAGTAATGCAAATGTAATTGAATATTCCTTGACATCCATATACTATAGCAATGTAAACTAAATTTACTCATTTCTGAATTCAGGAAGTTCAAAGTATTGACTAAAGCTGCACAGTGCCTAGCATGTCAGTAACCATGGACAAGATCACTCAGTTCAGAAGAAAAAGGAACAAATAAAATCTGGAAGTAAGATTCAGTGAGATTTAAAGTTAACCCCCCCCCTTTATTTTAGCAATGTATTTTTACTTGTTACAGAAGTAAAATACCAAAGACTTCATGTAACATAAATAAAAATACGACAATTAGCTTCAAAGATATTGCAACATTTTGTAAGTTGTTGATTTAATATTCAAAACTGATACTTCCCTCATCTCCCAGCTATGAAACACTGTACATGCATGCTTGAAAAGACTCCAAGCAGTGTAGTTAGCATAAGATGCATCATTTTAGTGAGAGTTATTAATAGGAACGTTTCTCTGTGATCCTCAGCCTTCAAATAAATTTGAATTTACTCTATGCTCATAGAGACCTGACTTCAATTTGAAATGAGTTTCATACTAGCTTATACTTTTTTTAAGTGCAGTTTCAATCCACTTCTATTTGAATGACTACTTGCAATAGGATAAGTGACTGTATTCTGTTCCACTGGCAGAGAATAGATAGATTGCATTTTATTTTGATATTTTGTAGAATAGGTTGTTTTCTGTTGATATCAAATTTGTCGTGCTATAGTGAGTGATTACCAGTTAAGGCACTACAATTTCTTTCATATTCTACCATTGACTTTGAGATTTTAATTCTAAAATTACTACTACTGTATATCACTGAAGAAAATGAATTGTTTGAGCATTGTGGGCAAGTGTCCAACACATTGGTACATGTTGATTGTTACTTTACTGTTGTGGTTTTCTTGAGAAAGGACAATGATGTTTTTTTTAAATTGCATGTACTTTTGCATATATGGAACCTTGTAATCCATCTTCTGCAAATTTTTTTTTATATAAATGGGTCTCATTCAAATCTTTCACAGCTATCTGTTGAGTTACACAAAGTTCATCTTAATTTTCTATTTTATATACACATTAGCACTGGCGTAAATGCAATAACATGCTTTTTTTTGTCTATAAACCTGAACAAAATGGAACTACCACTATGATTGTAGGATTTCAATATGTATTTCTGACTGTAAATAGTTATTTTTGAAATGAGAGTTTTTAATTATACATTAGGTTTCTATTTGGCTCTTGGATCAAGAACCGTCTTCTGTTTAATTACAGGTAAAAATGTTGGGATGGAATAAAATGTTGGAATCAATTATCTGTAAGTTATTAATAAACACAAACACTTTGTAAAATGGTGTAAAAGTCACTGACCTTGATTTTCTCAAAATAAAACATGAAAGAACGCGATTATTTCTTCTTTATTTGCTCAATGAACTGAGCAGCTTTGTGGTTAGCAAGATTAGCTTCATTTACTGAACTTAAATAAATTGTATTGATGAATTTTGAACATTCATCCAGCAATTAAATCAAGGAATGGATATATGGATCTTTGGCACTTTAATAAATGGAGTCTTACCCTGCCTTCTGTTCATAATATTTGTTTTCAAGTTCTCTATTCTGATATTGAAATAAAACAAATCCTTTCTTGGCTACTACTAAAAGGCACAAACATATCTAAGTATTACGTGCCTGTTATCAAGTCAAACAGTTCTGCATTAATGAAAATTCACCTCTCTCTCTCAGGCAAAATACTAATATTGGTAACCATGGTAACCATCAGGTCACCTACAGCAGATATGAAATCCTTTAGGAACACTCTTAAATGATTTTTCATTCTTTAATCAGCTTGATGTTCGGGTGAGATGACAGTGATATCTGAATGTTATCTTTTTAGAAAAATGGAAAAAACACTTCACATAGCTGAATGCGACTTGATTTAAGCAAGTGTTCCGTTAATGTTTGCATCACTGAGATCCAGTCTGGAGTTGCCATTGTTTCTGTAACCTACAAAGATGTCTCTAGTTCAGTCCAGAGCCAGGAGTGGCTGAGTGTTGTCATCGTCCCTGTCCTCTTGTTTCAGGGCACCTGGCTCAACCACTGACTGCGACCTGCGGGAATGACAAATCGGGCTATTGTTAAACAGAGCATTGACCAAAACAAAATACTTCCACTGTTCCAGTGACAAAACAGAAAAGATAAATTGGTCTTAGTGCTATGCAATTTTATTACAACATGGAAATTAGTTGAAAGAATGTAACTGTTGGAGTTGGAGTACCGTAGAGAGGCCTGTCTGAGTAATCTGTCAGTACAACAACTATTAAAGATGCCAAAAATGTCAGTGCATTTTGTCATTGCAAACCTAGTTTTAGCTGTAATTTAAATCCTGCCTCATTTGTGTTTCCTATGTTCACTGTGTGAGTGCACATTAGCTGTTTTTTAAACATTCATGCTGCAATAGATAAAATGTCATAGGAATGGAAGCAGTAAAGCATTTTAAATGTTTCTAAACATTTTTTTCTTCATTCAAAAGTCTTTTGCTTATTAGATCCCAGCAAAATCCATGAGCCCATTAATTCTAATGTCAACGGTGTTTGAAAATAGCAGTAGGCAACTCTCCCAACAACCTTGTGGGTGGGTAAAGGCACCAGCTGTTGTTGCAGTAAGTTACACAGACAAAAAGCTGCAGATTTGATTCCTGATCTCTGCTGAGCGTGCGAAGTTGGCTCAGGCAGCTGTTCAGACACTACAATTAGCTTCAGTGCTTTGAGGCTAAATGGTGGATTGAGCTTTTCAGGACATCGAGGAGGTTGTGATTAGAAACCGGGAAATCGATCAGATTTTCTTTTGGTGATTGTAGCCCAGTCACGGGTGTTTTAACAGTGTGAATAGTTGTGAACTTAAATAAGATTTAATGTTCCATGGCACACTTGCATAATAATTACATCAAACTTAATCACTCAACTCAAAGAACACAATTAATATTATCCAGCTTTTTAACAGTAGGCCATAATATGTCTTTAGGTAGAACTCAGTTTTGGATTATAGGAATTGCTCTCGATCACAAATTTTATCCTTTTTGAATTTAATATTGTGCTTGACTTTCCTATTACTGAGGTCAAGTCACCGTAATCTTACCCAACTACAGTGCTGTGCCCTCATTACAGAGATTGGTGGTGGTTTAACCTAAAGGTCATCACTCTGTATCACAAACCAGCCATCCAGCCACCTGAGCTAACTGAATCTGATTAGAGAGTATACAAGATGTAAAACAAAATTTCATTGCTGCCAAGATTAAAATTTATCCTCAAACCACGTGATATACTTTATCTGTGAAAAGTAGTGCAATTATTTTACTGATTTTCTGATGAAGGGTCTAGGGCTGAAACGTCAGCCTTTTTGCTCCTATGATGCTGCTTGGCCTGCTGTGTTCATCCAGCTCTACGCCTTGTTGTCTCGGATTCTCCAGTATCTGCAGTTCCTATTATCTCCAATTATTTTACTTTTTCCCTTGCCAATGCAAATATTTTCACATTTAATTCTTAAATCCTATGCAAGAAAACAGATCTTCTGTCACCTCCATAATAGCAGCAGGTCATGGGCATTAGTTCGGGACTACGATGCAGTTCATCACTGGAGGGTTTCCCAAAAAACATTTCTATCCTCCACCCCAGTCATGGCCTATCTGAGAACTCTGGTAGAAAGATAGGAACTTCATCCCTAACAAAATCAGCAGCAGCAATCTGCTTCTAAACAAATGATCAATGGCCAGTAACTGTATCTGTTTCAGTGAGAATAAGCACGTACTGAGAACAAAGGCTACATTGCTGAAATTTTCACTAGCATATATTGGGTACGTTTCAAACATTGTTAGCAAATATGAAATATTGTGATTAGAAAAAATTGCTGGATATTAACCGTTCCAAGCTGATCTATGAATGGCCAGGTACCGTACTGTAAAACAGCTGAAAAATGGATATATGTTTTAGCCGTCCAAAGGAAGCGATCAGATCTAACACTTGTAATAAGCTTTAATCATTGAGTGTTTTGTTTTCATTCATTTGTGGGATATTGGTGTTGCTGGCTGGTCAGCATTTTTTGCCTATCCCTAGTTGCCCTTGAGAAGGAGGTGGTGGTGGTGAGCTGCACCCTACTGGGCAATTTAGCATAGCCAATCCACACATCTTTGGTCTGTGGGAGGAAGCCCAAGCACCCAGAGGAAACCCACACAGGCAGTTGCCTAAGAGTGGTATCGAACCTGGGTCTATGGTGCTGTGAGGCAGCAGTGCTAACCACCACCACCACCCATTCAAATGGCTAACTTTTAACTGTATTGTTGACAGTTTCTTATTTTACAAAGAATGCCTTGCAATGGACACCAGGTCGATATTATTTTTAAATGCATCCTTCCTGCACACAGATGTTCTGAAGCACGTGTAGACTATAGTCCACAGGAAACATGGTAGCCCTTCTGCATACAGCAAGGTCCCACAAACAGCAGTGACGAACTTTGGGGGGTTGCTCGGGTGAAGAACTCCCCATGCTAAATTACCCCATTGTGTCTAGGGATGTGCAGGCTCGGTGGATTAGCCATGGGAAACATGGGATTACAGGGATAGAGAAGGGGGGGTGTGGTGGTGGTTGGTGGGATACTCTTCAGAGGGTTGGTGTAGACTCGATGGGCTGAATGGCCTCTTTCCAGACTGTAGGGATTCTATAACACCTGTCTGATTGCCTGTTTTTGTAAACTGCAGTTACAAGAATGCAGTTTCAGAAACAATCTGTCCTTAGCACCATACCATTTTTGGAACCCTGTCGGAATGAGTGCTACTCTTCCTCCTGTTATGATTCACTGCTTTAATGCACTGGAAGTCAAACCCTGCTACTCCCAGACTGCTCACAAAATTTAAAACATTTTATTGAAGTATGCAAAGTCCCCAATTTACCCATCTGATCGATATTAAAAACAATGCACCAGATTTCTGTAATTAATAAGAACTGTTATTTATTACAAATAGATTCTAACCACAGGTAAACAACTATGAACAGTCAACGTATAACTCTACCAGTTAAAAATCTAACCACCTTCTAAACTAAACTCCCCATACATACAAAAAAAATCAACATCATGTTTGGAGGAAAAAATAAATCAGGGGTAACAGTTCAATGGCATCTGTCTTCAGGAAAGATTGCTTTTGTTTCCCAAGGCCTTCAGTTCTCTGACCTTTTCCCTCGGGTTCGTTCACTTCTTCACAGGATGCACAGAGCAACTGGTTCAAAAGTTATAAAGTCTCTGATTTGTTCACAGCAACCAGTGGGTAGAAAGCAACTGACTTTCTTTAGTTTCAGGTATTTTACTGGAGAGAGCAATACACCACATTTCCTTCCAGAAGTCCAAGAGCTTCTGACTGTATCATTCACACTCACAAGTTATTCAGCTGTCCAGGAGCCAGAGTCGCTGTTGATCTTTAGCATCCACAACTGGTCACAATTCCACAAACCAATCATTAACCTGTTGCTGGGCAAATTTCACTTTGTATAAACTCCCCAATTACAGGCTATTGCAATGCCCCCAACAGGCCAGGCACAACCCACAATTTTTTTTAGTCAGCTGCTTTTCTTAAAAGTACAGCAGTTCCTTCCTTAAGTGTTTGTTGTAAGAAGTCCCTTTCCCAAATCAGTACGCAATCAAAATGGAGGTTAAATAGTAAGATGAAGTCTCTACAGCCCAATATCCAATGTAATGTAAAATCTTGTCATTGCTCCATGAAGGGAGCGTTACAAGTTTGAAAGCCTTTAACAGCTGAAAATGTTAACTTTGTTTTCTCTCTTTTCTCCTTCTGTTCTAACAGAAAAAGCTGCATTTGCTCCAGGAATAAACAAGAGCTGCTTGCCTTTTGAGCAAAAACTTTACAGTCAACAAGTGACAACCTTACCAGTTCACATCAACTGGCAGCAAGCGGCAATTCAGTCCTGCCGGCCTTTCTGCCGTTACTCTCCATCACACACTGAAGGTGATCTTCCTGTGACTCAATGTCACCGTCTTCCTCCTCAAAAGATTACTGCCAGTATCCCAGCTTAAAGATTTTAAACAGCTCACCCTCAGGACTGATCCTTGCAGCATGCCATTAGTCACAGCCTGTCAACTCGAAAATGCTCCAGTCATTCCTACTCTCTGTTTCCAGCCCACAAACCAATCCTCTATCCATAGCGATAATGGATGAGGAGAGGACATCAAGTCCATCTGCTCATCCACAAACCAAGGAACCATTGCCCCTCACGCCCTCCCTCCATCTGCTCACAGATGCTTAACATTCTCCTCTCCCTTTCACAACCCTACAGCATTGACCATCAGATGTTCCAAATGTAATAAATATCACAAAATACTGAAAATTAAAAAAATGTTAGAATCAGCAACATCTAAGAGATTCTAACCCCTTTAACTGAGCATCAACATATTTATCATACTGATGTGCAGAACACAATGTGGATTGACTGACCTTTCCCTTGCTTCTCTGTTTATGTAAAAAAATCACTTTCCTTTTTGCTAAAACAGTAAAGATCCTTCATTGATAAAGATTCCGTAAAGATCCATCCTGCCCCTGCAGAAGGCTCACTGGACCCAAAATGGTAACACTGCTTTCTCTCTTCACAGGTGCTACCTGGCCTGCTGAGTTTTGCCAGCAATTTCTGTTTAAGATTCTTCATTAGTTGAACTTAGTCAGTATCAACCTTGTTACTGCAAAATGCACCCTATGCGTCTGTATAAATGTCCCAGGTGCAGGATCATGAATCACAGCCCTACTTTGGATCTAACTGTTGCTAGTTTCTGTGGGTATGATTACGACTGTAGTCATGAGTGGGCAGTTGGTAGTGAGGGGGGAGAAGGGGTGTTCATAGTTTGTGGCTGGAGTGCATTGCGGACTGATGCCAATGGAGTGGGCACAAATACATGCCAGCTGTGTTGGTTCATGGAGACCTACATTTGCTTGTGGAGTGGTGCTCCCCTTGGTTATATACAGAAACAATGTCTTTTTCTAATGGACAGAGATGTCTCTGTTCCTTTGTAACTATGGATAACGACCAAATCAGCAGCTACATGGTTATTTCTTACTTCCCTACCACAAAACATCAGCCTCTCCTTCCATTTTCACACGGGATTACTGTTTAACATCACTGCAATGCATAAGCACAGAACATGCATATCACAAAATCCCTACAGTGTGAAAACTGGTCCTTTGGCCCAACAAGTCCATGCCAATGCTCAGAACATCCCACCCAGACCCATCCCCCTATAACCCATCTAATCTACACATCCCTGAACACTACGGGCAATTTAGTATGACCAATCCACCTAACCTGCACATTTTTGGACTGTGGGAGGAAACCAGAGCACCCGGAGGAAACGCACGCAGACACGGGGAGAATGTGCAAACTCCACACAGACAGTCGCCTGAGGGTGGAACCAAACCCGGGTCCCTGGCGCTGTGAGGCAGCAGTGCTAACCACTGAGCCACCGTGCCGCCCCAGTGTGTTTGCACAGGCATTTGTGAGGCATTTTTAAAACTTTATTTTCTCATTTATAATGTAGCAGCGAAGACAAATCGTGTGTGGATGGGAGCAACGTATACATTTAATTAATGTTCCTTTACTTAATACTGGGAAGTCAATCATTTATCCTTTATCCTGAGGTACAGCTCACTGATTTACAGCCAAGGTCACTGATTTGCAATTTTCAAAATCAAAATCAGAAAAACAGTAACTAAAATACCAGAAAATATGGCATGGGCCAAGCAACACTCGAGTCATTCAATCCTTGTAAATAATTAGTGACGCAGCCTAAATCCTGTTCATTAATATGCGTGCGGCAGCAAAGGGTCAGATTTTAAGATCAATCCAACTTTATTCTGTCACAAATTACTTAAACAATTTTCTACTTGGTCACTGTTGGCTTTAATTGCATTTTATTTTAATATACTATACTGAGACTTCTACTCTCATCTCAAATAGAAATATACTGAGGTAACACTTCCAGAAGCCTAGCCCTTGAGTTGAAATCATTAGCAGATGTTTTTCAGGCAATAGTAACGGACTACTGCATAAGTTTATGGAGAAGTTGTGTGTTCATTGTGCCTATAAATTCACCTTGTGTTTATGTCCTCTCGATCCATTTATTTCTTTTGTGTGATTTCTTTTTAACTTCCACTTTCATCTCTGCTTTGGTTTGTCACTCCCACTCTCACTATACAGCTTTTGTTTTTGATTGTGTTTTTTTCTCTCTCTTTGTTTGAAGGCAATAGGAAGACCGTAAAACATTCACCAGTGTGGTGATGTATTGAAAGTGAGAGGAGGAGCTTAGAGAAAGAAGGGGGTGGGAGTCTTTCCAGTGTGTAACAATGACCAGAGCTCCCAGGGGAAGGTAGGAAGTGCTTCAACAAAAACTGGAACTTCTGGACGACAGGTCAGAAACTAAGACTGGCAGGAGGATGAAAAAACAAATGAGAGGGATCAGAGCAGATCGGGGGTGGGGCAGAGTGAAAATGAGCTGAAGAGTGAATAGGAGACTCTGCCTTATTTTTCTTCCATTTGCAAAAGGCCGCCAAAGCTCAGTGACTATCTTCAAACTTTAGAGATGAACCAAGTAATGATTCTCTGTTTATACAGTTCATGGAATCCGAGTGTAATTATATCTGCTTTATCAAAGTAATACTTCACAGATCAAAAACCAATTACTTGATTGTGATACATAAGAGCTTGACATATCTCAAACTCAATCAATATTTATAAAGGCAGCTAAAGAGAAAAGTAAATTATGGGATGTTTCTATGACAATAACGTTGTGACGCTCCAATTTGAGACAATTCTGTTGTGCAGAAAACAAAAATGCTGGAAATCACAATGGGTCAGGCAGCATCCACAAAGAAACAGCAGGCTAATGTTTCAATTCTAGATGACTTTTCATCAGGATGCTGCCTGACCTGCTGTGATCTCCAACATTTGTTGTTTTCAGTCCAAATTACAGCATCTGCAGTAATTTGCTTCTAAATTCCACTCTGCACTTCAACTACAGAAATTGTTTCCTTGACACTGGATGATGGATTCCACCATTCTAATAGATTCCCAAAATTTGTTCACACACAGTCACTTCACAACCTCCAATAACAAGAAATGGAAAATTTCCAATAATTACTGTAGTACCAATGTATGTGTTAAAGCACTTACATTCTTGCCAGTGCCACGGTATGTATTATAAATTCTCAACACAGCAACCCTTGACCGCACCAATTTTACAACTTCAAACTCCCTCACTCTCCAACATTTTCTCACCTCCCAAATTCATTCTTGTATTTCCTGGATCTCCATATCGGAATCTCTCAAATCATGTTTCCATCTGTCACAGCACTGAAACTGCTTTTATGAAAAGGTCACAAATGACACCCTATAGTGACCAGGACAGAGGTGCACTCTCTGTCCTTGTTCTTTCTGAACTCTCTGTAAATTGCGACATGGTTGACCACATCATCCTCCTTCAACATGTCACCCAGAATGATGGGACTGCTCTCACCAAGTTCCACGTGTTCCTTTTTGATCCCGCCATTTCCAGTGGCTTCTCTTCCCATTACTGAACCATCCTAAGGATCTGACTTTGACCCTCATACCTATTTATCAAGTACATGCTGTCCTTCAGCAAAATTATCTGAAAGAACAGAGTCAATTTTCACATGCAATCTGATCGCACCTAACTTACTTCATCAAACTCCAGCACTGTTGCCAAATTCTCAGGCTGCTTATCTGACATTCAGTCCTGGCTAAACTGATAGTTCCTCCAATTAAATATTTGAATGACTGAGACCTTTGTTTTCTGGCCCCTGCTCTGAACGTCATTCCCCACTAGCTACCAACTCCATCTCTCTCCCAGCAACAGTCTGAGATTAACTCCATCTCTTCACAGCCTTGGCTTCAAGTTTGACCCCAGGATAAACGTTTAACCCCAGGACCACACTGAGAATGCGATGTTTTACAATGTTTTCACATTACCAGTTTCAGCTCATTGGCTCCTCAAAACCTCACCTCTGCCTTCATTACCTCTAGATTAATCCAATGTCTCTTGGCTTCTCTCCCACATTTTATCCTCCATCAAGTGGCTGTGATCCAAAATCAAGATATTAGTGTCACTTCCCAGTCACCTATCACCCCTGTCTTTGCTGACCACACCGGCTCCCAGTCAAGCAATATCTTGATTTTAAAAATTCTCATCCTTGTTTTCAAATGTTCCATGACCTCACCCATAGAATCCCTACAGTGCAGATAGAGGCCATTTGGCCCAACAGGTCAGCACAAACCCTCTGAGGAGTACCCTGCCCACAGCCAATCCATACCTTTCGACTGTGGGAGGAAACCCACGCAGACACAGAGAGAACGTGCACACTCCACACAGTGTGTGCACATACACTGACCATCTCCACACACACAAACACCTAAGGCTGGAATCAAACCTGGGTCCGTGGTGTTGTGAGCCAGCAGTGCTAACCACTGAGCCATCGCTCCCTATCTTTAATTGCCTTTAAGTCCTTCAACACTTCAAGAAAGCTGCACTTCTATACTTTGAGCTTGTTGTGTACTCCCAATTATAATCACTGCACAATGGGTAGAAGTGCCTGGGCCCTAAGCTCTGGAACTCCCTATCCTCAACACTACATCTCACTACATTAATGTTTCAGGTCCAATATGACTCTTCATAAGAATTTCTGAAGAAGGGTCATATTAAGTTACATTATTGTTCTGCACAGCCTTACGGATTGACAATCCTACCTTTAACTAGACAAAATGAAATGGGAGTGAAATCCTTGGACAGTTGTTTGCATTGTTACTGTGCTATTTCCTTCACTAGCTTACCTACAACTGTGGCTGGCTAGCTTGGATTGGCCATTGGCTGGTCTATATACCATGGGTTGAATTCCCACACTGGCTGAGATTACCCTGAAGGATTCTCCTTCTCAGCCTCACCCCTTGCCTAATGTGTGATGACCCTCAGGATAAACTCACCACCAGTAATTCTCTCTCTAATTCGAAAGTAACCCTATAGTCTGGTTAGACTATGGAAATGTTTTCACTTAACAATATAGGTAGAGTTTTGTGCTACTCCAAAATTAGTAGAACTGCCTTATTTATACCCGATAGCAGCAAAGTTAGCACAAAATTATACACTGCAGCAAATCAGGTCAGTTAGTTCAAAGTGATCAATTTTCATTCCTTGAGGCTGTTCCTTGCTATTTTACAAAGTTTTATATTTCTAACAAAGAACTTGCTGGAGTTCCTGTCCAGCTTCTGCACGGTAAAACTGTCTGATTTAGACATGCCAGGTTTGATTGGAGACATTCCTAGAGGGGTCATGGCATGACCTCCTGCCATTAACTCACCCTCCCTTCACACTCCTGCTGTTGGTCACCCAATATGAACTCCACCTTCCCATTGCAGTCCGAAAGCGAAAACTGACTCTTCATTGTCTGGTGGGGTTACTGTTAGCTGTCAGTCTCTTTCCCTCATTGTTTACTTTATAAAAATATCTGATGAATGTGTTCAAATATCATTTTAAAACATTATTTTAATGTCCCAATGCTTTTTTAATTTCTCTTAGATTGTTCACATCTGAATTCTGGAGGTTATCTGTTAATTCTTGAGACCCCAAGTAATTGGGAAAAATCGATGTAGTCTGCTTCCTAACTTCTAACTTCTGCCCAAACAGTTTTTGTCGTATTTTTCCATGACTTGAGTTGCCTTCTGGCAGCACAGTTAAAAGAGAGTTTACAAAGCAGTTGTTTAAGAAATTGTGTGAGGAGCAATATGTCATAAATTTGTCATCATTTTACTCAAATCCTGAAGTGGGAATTACATCATTGTGAAGAGCTCAACTTGCAGAAAATAATTCAGGATGCTCTTTCCCTTCCTCATCCCAACTGCTTTCCCAATCAGTCCTACCTCATTACTATCAGAATTAGATTATTGCTCAGTCATGTGCCTTTCAAGAATGGTTAACAGATGGGTGTGTGTGATTTTTAAACTTAAATAACAAGCTTTATAAAAAGCATATTTGGTGTAAGTAATGTCTTGCTTTTTAGAATGATTAAGATGCATAAAATTTGTTCTCCAATTGTTTGTGACTGATCCAAATAATATGTTGTCATGTAATACAATAAATTATTTATCTGATTCTGGCTTTTAAGCATATCCCGGTTAGATTTTGGCAAAGTAAACGGCATTTAAATCTGAAGAAAAATTGAATGGTGCTCACAGGAGAGGCAACAGTCTAGTGGTATTATCGCTAGACTGAGGTAATGTTTTGAGCACTTGGGTTTGAATCCTGCCATGGCAGATGGTTGTAATTTGAATTCAACTAAAGAAAATCTAGAATTAAGAGTTTAATGATGAGCATGAATCCATTGTTGAGGGGGAAAACCCCATCTAGTTCACTAACGTCCTTTAGGGAAGGAAACCTGGCCTACATGTGACTCCAGACCCACAGCAATGTGGTAGACTCTTAACTGCCCTCTGGGCAATTAGGGGTGGGCAATAAATGCTGCCTAGTCAGTAACATCCTCATCCCCTGAATGAATAAAAAAAATACAAACCTACATTACCATCATGCGCAGTGAACTGATACGTTAACATTCTCTTTTGTCGACTACATGTGAACTTGATGAAGACTTCCAAAGGAATATCCACAAGTTGTTACTGCAGTATTACAATTATAAGGAGGAAGCGATAGGCAAATAATGACCAATTTTAACCAACTGGGAGTGGGAGTAGGCCATTCTGCCCCTTGAAACTGCTCTCCCATTTCATAAGATCATGGCAGATCTGATTGCAACCTGAAATCCACTGCCCAGCCATCCCGACAACCTTTTGCCCCCGTCCACTAACAACAAGTTTTCCACCTCTGCCTGCAAAGTATTGAAAGACTCTGCTCCCTCTGCTTTTGAGGAAGAGGGTTTCAAACACCCAGGATCCTGAGCTTTGCTTTCAATGGGCAACCTCTGAACTAGTTCGAGATTTGCCCATAAGAAGAAGCATCCTCTCCACAGCTGCCCTGCTAAGACCCCTCAGGATTTTCTATTTCTTTCAAGTCACCTGCTATTCTTTTAAACTCCAGCTGGTCGGACCTTAACCTGCCCGACCTTTCCTCATGAGTCTACCCTCTCACTCCGGGTATGGGCTGGTACACCTTGTCTGGGCTGTTTCCAATACATTTCCATCCTTCCTCAATGTACTGTAGCTGTGATCTCACAAGTGCTCTGTATACATTCCTACGTTCATTGTCAAATCCCCTCACCGTCAGCTGTGCCAGTGACTCACGGTATGTTGGCATTTTGCTGACTCATGCACTAGGACACTCAGATCACTCTGTGCTTCAGGGCTCCGCAATCTCTCAACATTTACACAACATGCTTCATTACTCCTGCCAAAATGGATAATTTGACATTTTCTCACATTTTACTCTGTCTGCCAGATCTTTTTTCACTCTCTTAAACTTCCAGAATCTTGTTCTAGCCTCTTCATATCCCCTTCCTGTCCATATTTCTGACCTCAGCAAATTTTATAGCATACTTTCAGTCCCTTCATCCATATCATTTCAATAAATTTTAAACAGTTAACTATCCAGCCCTGATCCCTGGGAGACATGACGTGTTACGTCTTGCTAATGTGAAAAAGACCCATTCATGTCAACTGCTTCCTGGTTTCCAGCCAATCCTCTGTCGATGCTCATAAGCTATTCTTTACATCATGGGCTTTTGTCCACTGGAATAAACTTTGATGTGACACTGTATGAAATACCTCCTTGAAATCACAATGCAGTACATCTACCCGTTCCCCTTTATCCATAGCTTATTACTTCCTCAAAGACCATCAATAGATTGATCAACAGAACATTGCTTCTGCATGGTTACCTTGAATTTATCCATGTGGCCTGCTTTAACTTCTTTATAATAATAATAACTTCCAAAGTTTTATCACATAATCAACTTTTTTTAACGCCTTATGATAAAATCCATCACAACCTGGGTACTAATGCACCTACAGATCCAATGATTTATATCATACTGCTTCATACCCTGATAGCTACATGTTGAATTAGGCAGCAGAAAACTCAGATTTACAAAGGTATTATTCTAAGTCTGCACTAGAGCGCAAACATTCGCTTCCACCTTTCCCTTTTGGACCCTTTCACTGTTCTTGTTATACTGCCCTGGGACAATCAACCAAAAGTGGGGAGGACGCTGGCTTAGACAGCCCTCCCACTGGAGAAAGAACTCAGCTCTTTTTCTCTTTGTAATCACACCACCAAATCTCCCAATTAAACAACTCAACAAGCAATTGTTAATGAACAGTGCAGCAATAGCAGAACTGAAAGAAGGATAGGGAGAGAGGGACAGGGCTAAATTCAAACAGAGTTGCAGGGAATAAACTCAGCTGTTGTTTTTTTGATAAGCCATCACCAAGTGACCTAAATAATCATGAAACAAGCAATTGATAAACAGGGACAGTGTAACAATAGCAGATGCAGGAGACAGTAGGGAGAGAGAGAATGAACAAAATAAAATGGGTATTTTCCTCAAACTGTTCAGAAAGGTTATGACACATCTTTGGAGCAGATGGCACTTGAACTTGGGCCTCCTTGCTCATAGGTAGGGACATTACCATTAGATCACCCTGAACTCAGCTCTTTATTTCTTATTATTTGCTTTGTTTTAGCCCACGGGGCATTGAAACACTAACAAAAGTGAAAGAAGGATAGGAAAGAGGGAGGGGCTAAATCAAAATGGTGCCACAGGACCCACCACTCTCTCTACAGGCTTCGAGGGAGAACTCAGCGCTTAGATATTTTCAAAATTGCCTGTTCAGGGATATAACTACACACACCTCTAGGGCAGGTGGGATTTGAATGTGGTTCTGCTGGCTCTGAGGTAGGGACACTACCACAAGTACCCCCTAATGTTTCCAGAATATTAACATGATGATGCAGGATTATCAGGTCCGGTGACATATCCACTAAAGCTGGCAACTCACCCTCTCGAAGAAACTGCTTTCAGCCAGCTATAAAGGTGAGCAATGTGTCAATGCCCAGACACTTATAGCTGAGGCTTCATAAATGTTGCTGGAAAAGCTCAGCAGGTCTGGCAGCATCTGTGAAATCAGAGTTAATGAGAGAAGGGTTACCAGACTTGTAACTCTGATTTCTCTTCAGATGCTGCCAGACCTGCTGAGCTTTTCCAGCAATTTCTGTTTCTGATTTCCAGCATCCGCAGTTCTTTTGGTTTTTATAATGTCACTGCCTAGTTTCAAACCAGGACCTTCAGATAGAGACTAATGTGACAACCATTACACTACAGAAAAATGGGACATACTCTGCTCAATCTATTTTTAAACTACGAGGATGCCACAAGAACCCTCAATACCTTCACCAGGGCTCATTTTTTAAAATCAATCAACTTGTTCAGAAATGTTATGATATACCTCTGCAGCAGGTAGGACTTGGGCCTGAGCCCCCCGTCAAGAGGTAAGGATAATACCACTACACCACAAGAGGTCTAACTAGCTCAGAGGTAGTGACACTAATCCAAGGAATATCAATTGCTTGCAATCAACTCTGGAACTGATCTCTTTCAGCCTTAAAAGGGCCTGCATTTCTAACTCTGAAAGTACTACTCCTCAAATGATTCTAATTTTATTGAGCTCCTCCCTGCCTTGCATTTCCTGATTTATAACTGCTTCTGGGATGTTACATGTATCCTGTACAGTGAAGACCAATGCAAAATATCTGCTAAATTCATCCGTCATCTCTTTATTTTCCTGGTTTCAGTTCTCCAGACTCATTTTTTATAGGACCAATGCTCACTTTGTTGACTCTTTGCTTTTAAAAACATTTACAGAAGCATTTACTATCTTACCATCCTGCCACTTCAACACACCACCATGTTCCCTGGCCAACATCTTTGTCTCAGGCTTGCTGCGGTGCTCCAGCAAAGCTCAGCACAAACTGAATGAACAGCACCTCATTTTCCACTTGTGCACCCTGCAGCCTTCAGGAATCAATATCAAGTTCAATAACTTTAGGGCCTGAACACCTTCTCTCATATCCTCACCCCACACACCGGGCCTTATCACATGCGCTGCTTACATCACAGCCAACCCATTTTCAATGACTCATCATCTCCATTATCACCTACTGAGCTTCTCTTCTTCCCTGGCTTGCTATCAAAGTTCCTGTGTCTGTATAATTTTGTCCCTCTCACCCTGGGCTCTGTCTACACCTACCTGTTCACCTCTTCACCAAACCCCAAATCTCATCATCAAAATACCACTTTTAAACAGATGCCAACAGTTCTGAAGGAGGGTCTCTGGACCCAAAATGTTAACTTGGTTTTCTCTCCACAGATGCTGCCAGACCTGCTGAGTCTCTCCAGCAGTTTCAGTTTCAGTTTCAGATTTCCACAGTTCTTTGTTTTATGTTACCATCTGCCTTTGCTAACTTTCTCTCGTATTCGAAGTTTTCCCTTCTTTTTTGGTCATTCTTCTATTTTCTTTAATTTCTGTTTTGTTTTTAGTTAGCCATGTGGTCTACCCTTTGGAATGTTGGTACTCATTAGAATGTATCTATTCTGAAATATTGCCTCAAAGGTCTGTATCTGTATATCTAATGAGCCTCCTTTATTCTAATTTGTTAACTCATTTTCTGCTCTCATGCACTCATTGTTCTTAATTGTTCTTATCTAAGTTCAAAAAAATAGTTTCAGACCCATTCCTCTCTCACTCAAACTGGATGTAAAATTCAATCATATTATGATTGCTGTTACCTAAGGCATCTTCACTGTGAAATCATTAATTAGTTCTCTCTTGATGCACAATACCTGCGCTCTGGCTGCAGAACATAATGTCCTAAGAAACTATCCCAAAAACATTCTATGATTTCCTCACCTAGCCTACCTTTGCCCTTTGATTTCTCTACTCAATATACAGATTAAAATCTCCCAGAATTATTGCCATGCCTTCCTGACAAGTTCTCATTATTTCTTTCCTTATGCCTCGCCCTACATGTGGTTATTGTTCGAGGGCCTGCACATCACTGACTTATTGTCTTTATTTTTTTCCACCTTCAACCAAACCATTTCCACATCCTAGTTTCCTGAATTCAGTGATTCCTCTCTCTTGTGCTAACACCATCACTAGTTAGCAGAGCGACCTCTCCACCATTTCCTTGCTTTTTGTATGTCTTAAATATCCTGTACAGTACCTTTCAATATTCAGGTCACAACCCATGTCATCCTGTAGCTACACTGCTGTAAAGGCTACAGATTGTTCTTGTTTAACTCTCAGCTCATCTGTTTTGTTTGAATATTACATGCATTCAGGTACAAAGTCTTTAGTTTTAACCTTTTGTTTTTTTTTTGGAACCTCCAGCTTTTTCTGTTGGCTATCTAACCTTGTCCAAGTAGTGGGGTTTTGTATGTACTGCTCATTTCTTTTAACCCCCAGTTATTATCTGAAACTGAGAAAAAGACAGGCATTTCTGTCAACAAAAAAAGCCACAGATGTTACCAGCAAGCACAAAAACAACGGTGCCAGTACAGTGTTTCTGACTTACTTGTCAACCACTCCTGTAGGAGAAGCTAATGGGCTTCTGATAGACTGAAAATGTATTCAGCCTGCACAGTACATTGATCAAATCTGATGGACTTTAAAACTTTAATTAGCAGGACGCCCTCGATGTAACTTGCATAATGCCACATTAATTTGTGAAGCAGCTCTGAATTTCATTGTCTTTATCCTGGAATTACCTCTGGAGGAACAGCTTGTGTAGTAGGGATTTTGACCTTGTTTTTGCTAATCTATTTTAACCTTTTGGTTTAATTGAAGGATAAAACATTTGCTCTAATTTGGTCAGGGAGTGAGGTGGCAGGTGGCGTAAGTAGAAAGTGACAATGCACAGTTGAAAAAGTATCATTTATTATGTAGGAAATCTATTATTTACTGCTGTAGATAGATGGCAGGCCACAGAGTGACAGATTAGTAGAAAACGTACATTAACCCTTTGAGGATAAGGCCAGGGCAAAGTCAAAATGGTTTGTGCATGAGAGCCTAAATGATTTGGCCACAGAGATGCTGAAACATTGGAAATTAGGTCATCAAAGAACTGAGTCCCAGGGAAAGATGTGACCTATCTCCTGTGAAAGGCAGCAAGCGAGAGGATGCCTCATCTAGGAACATCAGGGATAACAGGATAGTAATATCAATTTGGAAAATTACTGAAGCCGAGCACAAAAGGTCAAGGAGACACCGACTGAGAAAAGTAATTTGAGACTAAAATTAAGCGGCTCTTAACAAAAGAAAAAGGTGCGCTCAGTACGAGGAATTAACTTCCAGGTTAACCAGGAAAGCAGCAATTATTAAGATTCAGTTAAGAAATAGTGGAATGGGGAACAGCAAATTTCTTTCTGAATGATTAGAAAGACATCCCTCTGGCTAAATGACATTGTCTCATACACAATTTTTGGCACTACATGACCGTGCAGCAGAGCTAACACTTGGGGTTCAATATTTAAGCTCTCAATTAACATCACAAAACAGACTCTGTTCATTAGCACATTACTGTTGGTGGGAGTTTGCTGAACACAAATAGCTGTTATATTTCCTACATTAATGATAAAAAAGAGAGACATACGTGTCAAAGCTTTTCATCATCAGGACATGTGCATGAAAGCAAAATTTAAAGTCAGTAACAATTTTTCCTGCATGAGAAAAGTTTACTGAATGATTGGCAAGTCAGTTCTGATCATGCCTGGCAATATGTAGATCAATGTAGGGAGCTACCGAACCCCATGCTTTTGTTTAATTCGCAATAATAAGACCGATGCAAATTCCTTTCACATAAAGCAAACAGGTCTCTGTGTATTGATGTGAGTAACTTCTAGCAAGTGTGAGTGAGCCCAACTGATAATCTCACGTCAACATTAGAAGTGATTCTGCAGTCGGACAGCACTTACTGAACAGTCCCAAGTGTTCCAAGAATTGCACTAACAATGAATTGAAGATTATCAGCTGGCGTGACAACGTAGCTCACTTACACTCGCTAGAAGTTACATCTAAACAGGAACCTGGGGTCCACTGCAGACTTTGTGTTGTTTTGGAATTAAACAAAAGAAACAATAGCTCACTGATGCATTCACCATGGTGATGCCTAGATCATAGAATATAGAATTTCTACATAGTGTAAGCAGGCCATTCGGCCCACTGAGTCCATACCAATCCACCCAGACCCACACCTCCCCATCCCCGTATCCCTGCATTTCCCATGGCTAATCCAGCTAGCCTGTACATCACTGGACATTATGGGCAATTTAGCATGGCCAATCCACCCAACCCGCACAGCTTTGGACTGTGGCAGGAAACTGCAGCATCTAGAGGAGAATGCGTAAATTCCACACAGACAGTTGCCTGAGGCCAGAATTGAACCCGGGTCCCTGGTGCTGTGAGTCACCATGCTGCACCCCTTGACCAATCAGAACAGATTTGCCGTCCAATCAGCCCCCTTTCCTCAGACAGTGTAAATTTTCACTCACTTGAGTTTTTGTATTCTTGTTTCTGTCCTGATGAAGGCAAGACAAAATGTGACAACAGCATGTCTGTCTTTTCGAGTAAAACCCAACCTCTGTACGACCAAGCAGCTATTTCCTACATTCTCACAGTGACTACACATCAAAAGTACTTCATAAACTGTACAGTGCTTTGTGATTTGAAAAGTGTTATGTAAATTCAACTTGCTGCTTGGCCTGCTGTGTTCATCCAGCCCTGCACCTTGTTGTCACGTAAATTCAACTCTTTCATTTACCTTTGCGACTATGATTTTTGTTTTTGCTTGCAGTTAAATGCTCAAATGACACAGGTGCCCCAGGTGATTCTGCAAATCACCCAGGAAATGGCACTCACAGCAGAACCAATCAGAGAGAAGGTTCAGGCCCTGGGAAGAGAGTTTTAAGGAAAAGGGTGAGGAGCTGCTCCTCCACTCATAGCCTGGTCCTCTTCCAGATTTATTGGTGATAGATTGCTCAGTGAGCTTATCAGCAGCAGACACAGTGGAGAAACAATCTGTAACCGGAGGGAACGGCCTGGTAAGAGCTAGCACAGGGCAAGCTAGCAGCTTAGTCCGAACTCCAGGAGCTGTGGGCCAACAGTCTGGATCTGTGAGCTGGAGGGGCAAGGGGAGGAAGCTGCCATTTTCCTGGAGGCTGGCAGGGGAAGGCAGAGCAAGGGGAGGCCTTTCTGGTGATGCCAAGGGGGGGGGGGGTACAGGACCACTCTGTTTTTGGCAGGGCAGGCAGGTCGTAGGCGGAGCAGGAAGGCTATCAGGTAAGAGGGTGGAGACATGGGGTCACCAGTAGGCTGTGGTAGAGGAAAAATGGGAAAAAACAAATGAAAGGACCACACACCTAACCAGGAGCAGAATGCTGAGATGATGAGTTCCTTACAAATGAATGCATCATTGCTAACTTATGGCAACATATATTTAGCAGTCCTCCATGGGATGACTGCGGTGGGTGTTATTGTTAGCACTGTACCGTATTAATTTATTACATTTCGGTTTGAGATTGAGAGCATTAATTTAACTCATTCACAGGATGAGGGAATCCCTGGCTAGGCCATCATTTATTGCCCATCCCTAATTGCCAGTTGACAGTCAACCACATTGCTGTGGATCTGGGGTCACATGGAGGCCAGACTGAGTAGGATAGCAGTTTCCTTTCCTAGTAAAGGAGATGAGGTTTTCCCCTAACAATGGATTTCATGATCATCATGAAACTCTTAATTCCAGATATTTATTGAATTCAAGTTCCACCATCTGCTGTGGCGGGATTTGAACCCAGGTCCCCTGGGTCTCTGAATTAACAGTCCAGCCGATAATGTTGCTACACTATTGCCTTCCCTTGAAATTTGAAACGCAGTAAATGTGTAGTAACTGCCCATTTATGAACATACAATGAAATTGTATTGGCTCTGCCCTCACCAATCTGCAGAAAGTATGTGATATAAATGAGAGCTTTCTGTATGGATAAGATGTATTGGTTATTTTGAAACAAAAGCTACATCAGCTCTGAATTAAGGTCAGTGGACCCAAAACATTAACTCTAATTTCTCTCTCCACACATGCTGCTGAGTTTCTCCAGCAATTTCCTTTTTTTAATGTCAGCTATACCCTTGGTTTTGTGCTAATTTAAATGTTGTAACATCAATGAAGAGAATGTTTTCTTTGTGTGTTGCAGTGCTGAGTTTAGTTGGGTTAATAATTGAAATATTAAGCCTAAATACTCTAAATACATCGACACAAATGGAAAAAGATAATGTTACTATGTGACTACATCACTGAATAATTGGAATTAAAAAGTAGCCCTTGTAAATCCTTTAAAGAGGGCCCAAGAATTTGATTTTTAAAGTGTCCTGCTTCAGGATGACACAACGAGAAACTGCAGTGTATGGAACCCAGCAAGAGAGCCACTGGCTTCAGGACAGCAAGATGTGAGACAGGATTAAATTGAAGGAGAAAAAGCAATAACTTAGTATTGTTGAAAATCCAAGAAGATAAAAAGACAAGTTACATTTTCAGCATTAGCTGTCCAACACATTTCTCCTTCAAAACAATCCTTAACCTGACAGAGGTCTCTGATATTTCTGAACGGATATTTATGGTGGTCCTGATGATATGCAGGGGGCGTGGAATTGGAGAGAGGGAAATGAGCACTTTGACAAGTTCAAAGAGTGCATCGCCCATTGTAATATGAAGCCTCTGTATTACCCATTTGGAATATGGCACGTTAAATCTTCCTCCTTTGTTACTTCACCTGCCAATCAGGCAATGATGTATGCAGTGCCCTTTAACTGAACCATGAATAATCACTTGGAAATGGAAATAATTACTGATGGTAACCAAGGGATTATCATGGCTATTAGAAGGAATTTCAGCAGCAATCAGACTGGGTAGAAAAGAGATCAACACCAGACTGCTAAGTCACATCAGAGAGCCCTTGCAATTAATTCTCTACATTCTGCACAGTTTAAAATAATATTTTTTGGAGGAAATTTACCATTAAATGTTGGGTTCACATTGTAAAGAATTTTCAGTGCTTCAAATGTTCATTCCCACGTTTCTCCCCTATCTTTAGTATGAAGCAGTACCCTCTAAAGTCAATGCCTAAGTCCAGCTTTCTCCTAAAACTTCACTCTATAGCCCTTCCAGATGCATGAGAGTACACAGTAGTTTCAGCAAGTGTGTTTACTACAGGGGAGATTATCAGGACCAAGCTTAATGCTGGCCTTAACCAAATTGCCATACATATGCCTCCATACACTCTCCACACACTCTCCACATCTCTGTACAAACACCCAGTAGAAATCACGGCATTTCAGTTCGAAGCAGACCTTGCCTTATTTTTCTTCTCCTTGCTGAGAGCAGCTGAGGTCAGATTAACATCTATCTTACCGCCCTGATTGAGATCAGATAACACAACAGTGAAGCATCCTTCTCTACATAACTGGTAAATACACCGAATCTAAAAACTAGGCAACTGTCCTGGAAATTCTATTCAGGAACTTCCATACTATACAGATCACAAAGATGATTGAAGCATAATTTGATTTGAACTTCAGTTGCATGGTTTTGAAACTGTTAATTGTAAATCTGGAAGTTATAGCTACAGGGTGGCATTGTGGCTCTGCAGTTAGCACTAGGGGAGGCGATGGCCTAGCGGTACTATCACTGGACTGTTAGTCCAGAGACCCAGATAATGTTCTGGGGACCTGAGTTCGAAGTCTGCCATGGCAGATGGTGGAATTTGAATTCAATAAAATATCTGGAATTAAGAATCTAATGATGACCATGAATCCATCGTTGATCGTCAGGAAAAACCCATCTGGTTCACTGATATCCTTTAGGGGAAGGAACCTGCCATCCTTACCTGGTCTGGCCTACATGTGACTCCAGACCCACAGCAATGTGGTTGACTCTTAACTGCTCTCTGGGCAATTAAGGATGGGCAATAAATGGGCAACACAAAATAAATTAAGGACGCTCTCATCCTGTGAATGAATAAAGGAAAAAAAACTACTCCTCACAGCGCCAGGGGTGGGGTGTTCCACTGCATATAGCATTTGATCCTGCCCAGGAATAAAGCTGGGCTTTTAGAAAAGTACGAAGTAAATCACTCAAAACAGTTCACAGTTTACCGAACAGCAAATTAACAGTGAGCCAGTCAGAGAAGGTGACTCCATATTGCTGATGTTAGCTGGTTCCGTACATTAGGGAAAAGGCAGCCATGAAAAGGGCAGTTCTGCTCAGAGCAGTTAGAGAGCCAGGATTCTGCCAATGACCAGGTTCTGGGCTGGTCCGACTGGGATGAGGTCTCAGGATAAGACAAGGTGAGCAGCAATGTGGCTGAGCAGGTGGGGGTTGTGCAGG